>NC_072735.1:29262782-29637576 GCF_026930045.1 Uloborus diversus
AAACTGATGTCATTTTTTACATTCTTTCTTAAAGCATATTTTGTTTATTTTTCCTTTAAAAATATATATGTCGTATTTATTTGTCTCTATTTTTATTCCTTATTTGTCCCAATAAATCAAACTACAAGTTTGTATAATTATTTCCATGAAGCTTTTTTCTACCTTTCATCAACTTCTTCAAAATCATTCCAAAACTTTATTATATGTAAAGAGCAGTATGTATAGCCATTCAAGTACTTCATTAATATCCTCTTTGTCATTAAATTGCAAAATTCAAAAAGTAGTAAATAAAATTTTCATTGGAAAAGTTAAAAATCAGATTAACAGTTGTCAAAAATGGTGAAACTTACATTATGATGATGTCCAAAATCCGTTACCTACAGGACAACAATGTCCAAAATCTGTTACCTACAGACTGCTGATTTAATTTGCTAATTAACAATTTTTACAAATACCTGCTGTCTTTTCATGTTCATATATTGTGTTCTAGATATGCATACTATAGAATAAAAGCAAAATTGATATCAAATTCGAAAATTTTTGAAATTGCTCAAAGTTAACTTTTTTGTTCCCACCTTTTGAGAACTGCCCTAAGACATTTCTTTGAATTTTATGTTGCCTGTTTTTCTATTTCTGTTATAGAGTAAGAAATATTAAACTTTTTCGTAAGATAATGAAAATACTGTACATCCTATTCTGTTTTCTGTCAGACCGTTTGTAAAACCTCTTAATTTCCAAAAAAAATACCTTGTTTATTCGAGATTTGCGACATGTTGGGTTGCAGAAAATAATTCACATGAAAGCCTTTTAGCTATAGTAGTTTCTTCTGTACAATCTACAAACATTGAGAAAATCAGACGTGACAGGACTTAGTCAAGATAATTTGAATTATTTATTGACCAATTAAAGAAAAAAGATAAATATATATATTTTAAATCTTTGAAGCATTTTTTTAATGCCCTTAAGAGTTAAGAAATAATATTAAAGTTCAAAATTCAATTTTTATGTCCATTGTCTGTGGTGAAGAACAAATAAAAAAGAAGTTTAAATTGTAAAAGTATTTAAGTTAATTATTTTTTTTAAAACTTCTCAGAAAATTTTAAAAAACCCTAAAGTGGACTAAATAATGGGTTTTTTTAATGGGTATTTTCAAAAAAACCCATTGGGTCCAATCCGGCCAACCCTGTAAAGTAAACATAAATTGTATGGTTAGGGCAGAATCAAAGTAATGGATGTACCATTTCCAAGCAAAATAAAATAATTAATGATGTTTTATAGCTCATTTATTGATCTGCTGGTTTAAATTTTGGCATGCTTCGATCATTACTTATCATTTCTTCTCACCCTGTCCAAGTTTTCATTCTCATACATAACTATATATTTCAGTAAATGGTAACGCACGGACGTACTATTCTTTTGAATATTAGTATTGATCAAAATTCTCTGATTTACTACATCTGACAAGCGGAAAAATATTTTTCTTACTGACTTTTGTGTCCATTGATCCAAAAACAGCAGGGTTGGCCGAATTGGAACCAATTGGGTTGGACCCAATGGGTTTTTTTGAAAAAACCCATTTAAAAAAACCCATTATTTAACCCACTTTTGGGGTTTTTTAAATTTTCTGAGAAGTTTTTTTAAAAATTAACTAATTTAAATACTTTTACAATTTAAACTTCTTTTTTATTTGTTCTTCACCACAGACAATGAACATAAAAAATGAATTTTGAACTTAGTAGTACTTGAACTTACTAGTTTTGAACTTGATAGTATTTCTTAACTCTTAACGACATTAAAAAAATACTTCAGATTTTAAATAAATGTATTTAACTTTTTTTCTTTAACTGGTCAATAAATAACTCAAATTATATTGACCAAGTACTGTCAGTCTGATTTTCTCAATATTTGTAGATTGTACAGAGGAAACTAATCTAGTTAAAAGGCTTTCATGTGAATTATTTTCTGCTAACCAACACATCACAAATCTCGAATAAACACAAGGTATATTTTTTAGAAATAAACAGATTTTTCAAACGGTCGACAGAAAACAGAACAGGTACAGTATTTTCATTATCTTACGAAAAAGTTTAATATTTCTTACTCTGTACACAGAAATAGAAAAACATGCAACATAAAGTTCAAAGAAATATCTTGATTAAGCTGGAATTCAGTAAAAAGGGATTTAAACTACTTGAGGTTCTACAGTAGTTTTACATAACAAAACAAAATACATTTAAGTAAAATGCAAAAAAAAAAAAATGTAGTAATTAAAAACGTACAATAGATTTTATCACTCGAGAAGTAACTTTACCTTAACTGTTGGTAATAATGAAAATTAAAAAATCTGAAACTTCACCATTCTTGGGTTTTCTTTTATATTTTTCTCCAGAAAACGCTGAATTTCAGCTAGTTTTCCAGCTTTTTTTACCCGAAGACAATTTTTGTTTTTTGTCCATATACTTACGCTCCATCTTCTACAAGTACCCCACATTTTCCCTAAAAAAAGACAAAAAAAAACCCACATTTCTTTTAAAAAACCCAACTTTAGTTGGGTTTTTTTTGGGTTTTATTTAAAAAAAACCCAAAAAAACCCTGGGTCCATGGGCTTTTTAAAAAAAACCCGGGTTTTTTCCAACCCTGAAAAACAGTCAAAACATTTAAAGATTTTTTTTTCTTTTATGAAAAAAAAATGTGTTGGTAATGGTAACGGACGTGGTAACGGATGTACCTTTCCCAAAAGTTTAAAATTTTTTGAATGAAAAGCATTGACAAGAAGTTGTGTATGGTTGAATCAAAATTTTAATACAGAATATTTAAAATGATGTTGAAAGGTATTGTTACATTAAACAAATCAATTATATCAAGGAAGTCCTTACAAAGCAGTAATACTTGGATGATAATGAAGGTCCATTGTCTATAAATGTCTTATATTATTTCACTTTTGCTTAAATATTTCATATATCAACATCCCTCAAATCAGATTTGTAAGTTCAGCTATGAATAACAGTTCTTAGCATAGTTACAATGTTAACATTGTTGAGAAATGATCCTAAAAAATACGTTCACGTTTCAATGCCTTAGATTCTCATTTTTCCATAATCTAAACAGTTAGAAATTAATATATTTCTTATTATTTCTTGTTAATTTGGCCATATCTACTGAAAAGTAGTGTATATCTAGAATTAACTCATTGAGCACTCTAAATTTTTTTGACTTTTCAATAAAATTTAAAAATTCCACCAGTGAAACAACTTGTTCACATGCAAAAAATCAAATTTCAGAAATCTACCTGTGCGACAACTTTGTTCACTTGCACTTTGCTTTTCAAATTTTCCATACTTTAACCCTGTTTTTGATACATATAGATTTAAAATGGTTTTTGTTCTTTTTCCAGTAATTTGAATTGAGTCATTTTAAGAGCAAAAATGTATAAATAAATATCAAAATAAATTTACCAAGATAAATAATAACCAAATTTTTTTAGCATTTTTTATATAAAAATAAAAAAATTTCTATTCATCATTTTTAACCAAAATTAGTCACGGACGTACCAAAACCAGTTGGGGAAAATTCATACTAAGCATTTTTAGACAGAATAAATCTATTGTTAAAATATATATATATATACTAATCAGAACCTTGGAGTAGTCTGCAAATAAAACCCAGGTGGAAAGGGGAACTTTTTTTTGATATTTTCCTTTTTAAATATGTGGCCTAACTTATTACCCTTGTGTACTGCTATTTCTAGCTAATAGATATATGTTTAAACATGAACTCAAAACCAAAACTCTGTTGCAAGTTTAACCATTATCAACACATATTCAAAATCTGCAAGCGTTCACCTTTAAAATAAGGTATCATTCAAGTTTTTACGGCAAATTTTTGAGAAAAAGTGTTTAGATGGTTTTTGTCTTTTATTAAATAAATAATTATTCTGAGAACTTAAAACACTAACAGCGTTTATCGTGAAAAGTAATTAAAGAAAAGAATTTGAATCAATATTGCAGGGAATGTAGCATGAAATTGCACTTGAGCTCTTAAAAATGATTTAGATCAAGTCTAAACTTGACCATGTGCATTTAACTATGGTTGGGGGGACCAACCTAACCTGTCAGTGTCGGTAATGCTATCTATGGCTATGATCTGTGTAGCCTTCACAATGCTGCCAGGTTAGGTTTCCCTCAACCTTAGACCTAACTGACTGGATCTATTTCTGCCCTGTTTCACTTCTTCACTGGTCTGCTTTTCAGTGGTGTTCCCATAGGGTATACGCCATATACTCTGAAACATTTTTTAAGCATAACGCATATACGCTCAAGCTTAAAAGAATTTCATATAATGACATATTATGTATGTGATCGCATACACATATTGTGCATAATCAGTGGCGTACCTAGATGGATGACACCCAGGGCTGCAATTTGTGGTATCACCCTCCCCCCCCCCCCCACACACACACTGACACAAAAGAAAAAAAAAATGAAAACATGCAATTCAGAAACAACTACATTTGTGTTATAATGAAATTTTAAGTTTGCTAATGTACAAAAAGCAAATTTCAATCCGGGGGTGTACCCCTGAAAAATTTTAAAATATGCATTTTAGCTTCGTTTTTTTCAAAAACTTGCAATTCAGCTTTGGGTGTCATCCCTCAGGTGGGTGACACCTGAAGCAGACCCCCCCTCCCCCGAAGAATTTTATCCCATTCGATCTGTCATTATCTCAATTTGCTTCAAAAAGAAAGAAATATGTTAAAGACAGAAAACTTTCAACCCTGGTACTTGATTCAACTTGTTGCTGCAAAATCAGGGCGGTATGGATCTAAGCAACACACTTTTTTTGAGCCCTCCTATGGGTAAACGTTACCAATTTAGCCATAGGCTAAAAGAACTTCGCTATTTCAGGTTCCTTGGTGAGGACCTAGTTGGCCTATTTAGTAAAATCAGGCTCTATTCTACAAATCTGACTGGTTGTTATTCTTGAAAGCGACATTTTGACAAAAATTCTTTATTTCCTATTGTCGTTGAAATGAGACCGCAAAATGCGACAGGAGGTTTGAGACAAAATAAAAGCTTGAAGCAAAACATGTACTTAGTTCAAACCACAGATGGGCATTCATTGAAAAGTTTTCTAAATCATGCTGCATAACAGCATCTCCCAATAGCTAATCTGTGGTCACAAAACTTAAGAAAATTTCTCTTACCTACTGTACTAAATAATTTCAAACATTTCTTTTTAGCAATTTACATTTCTTTTTAGCTTTCACCTCTCGGTGCTTCAAATGATTCTATATAGTACAAGATATTTTTCCTGTTTTTCTGAATTTTTAATATTTTTTCTGATTATAAAAAGGTTTCAAGTCTCATAATAATAACCACTCAAATTTTGTATCACTCATTATTACCTACTAAAAATTTATTTCATGCATTTTCAGCTCTTTGTGATTTTTCTCCTGTTCTATTCTGCCATCAAAGAACATTTTTGCAATCAGTGTTGAATTCTGATTCTGTTATGGATCCTGCTAAAAGAAAATCTGATGTAATAGAAAATGAAAACTCATCTTCAAGTGAAGCAAAGAAGCTTAAAATAACAGAAGATGTAAGTTGTAAAAACCTTTTCCTTTTATTTCATTTTCTTAATACACACAATGAATTTGATTTTAAGTAATTCTTTTAAAATTAAAGAAAATCATTTTCAATTGTGAAAGTAAGCTGTTTTTACTACTGAAACAGTGAATTATAAAAGTACAGTTAACTCTATATTATCTGGTTATCCACGGTCTTTCACACTTTCAAGGAAATCTTTTCAGCAATGATTAAAACCGAATGTAGATAAATTCACCTATTTTAGCATAACAGTAAAATTCATTCCTATTTCTCTCTTAATATTCCCTTCCATTGATAACCAACCTACCAAGATCACCGAAATCTGACTAGTTGAAACCTGATTTTTACACTGTTGACCTGCATAAACATGCGACCAAACAAGTTTTGTTTAATAAAATTCTTTTTTCTACTGTATTATCCGGCATGCCGCAAAATTCGTTGGTCAACAGACTTTCAGTAGCACTTGCCTGGTCCTTTCCGGCTTGACGGAAAAATCGAGGTAAGGGAAAAAAATAATAGGTACTATAAAAAATATATGTTCAGCTTAAAAATGAATACAAGTTTTATGCATAACGTATTCAGGGTTTGTACGCTCCGAGAGAACAAAGGAAAAAAAGTTCCTCGGGTGAACAGGAATTTTGCACAAACTATATAGCAGGGGAGAAGAGAATTTACTGATATGGAAGCACAAGCCTGAGTATGGGAGGGTCCATCGGGAAAAATCATTTTTTTATTATCACAAAATCATTTTATGTTTGAAACGTAGTCGTCAGTTTTGGTCATTCACTAGTTGGAAGTCGATTTGATGCTTAAATGCCTAAGTTTCCAAAAACAAAGCAGAATTGGATGTTTTCTTTAACTGCAAACTAATGAAAACAACGCAAAATGTGCTGCAAATTGTTTTTATTATTATTATTATTATTTTAAATATATAATTTTTTTGAAAAATGAAAAATTTTGTTCTTAAAACTTAATCTTTTCCTCATTGCTTTGGACACAAATGTGTTAAAAACTTTTTAACTAAGTTGTAGTTTCATGAAGATTTATTATTTAAAAATTGTTTTTATGCTACTAATTCAGAAATTTTTTTCTTAATTTTTGACGTAGCCGTTATATGTGGTCATTTCCAAGATGGAAGTACACAAGACTTTTTAAGTGTCTAATTTCTGAAAACGGCATTGGATGTTCATTGAAATGCAAGCTATTGAAAACAACGCAAAATGTGCCCCTTTTTTCAGATAATTCCTAATTATTTTCTAGAAAAATGCAAAATTTTATCTTCAGAACGTTTTTTAAATCTAATTGATTTTGACACTTATGTGCTGAAAATTGACTATTTGATTATTTTGTCTTAATTGTAGTTTTTTAAGGATTATTAATTATTTATAACTACTTTTATGTAACAAATTCAAGAATCTACTAAGTATCTTATATATTTTACGTTTAGTTGCCATATTTATTCGTTTGCAGGATGGAAGTAGACGTAATTTTTCAAAAACAGAGTTGGATGTTTATCTGAATGTAAACTACTGAATAAAACATAAAATGTCAAATCATGAATTGTTAAAAATTAAATATTTTCTGAAAAGAAAATTTTAATGTAAACACCCTTTATTATGCGAAAGAAAAAAGAACCCATGATTGTTGGCATTGTCCTCCTATGATCGACGGATGTCAATCTTCGTTATAACGTTAAAAAAATTTAAATTTTGAAAGAAAAAAGAAAAAGCTTCATTTTTTTATGTGAAGAGAAAAGTTTCATTTCTTAGGCATTGCTACTTTAAAAAATTTTAAATAACTTGAAAATATTGTTATTTAAATTTAATTTTGAATGAAGGGAGTAACCTGAAATTTTCTTTTAAAAAAAAACCTGTAAAAGTCGGGGAATTTTTTTTAACCACAAGTGTATGAACTCTGCTTATTATTGATAATAAACAGTTTGATTTTGTAAAAATATTTTCTAACAATGTCATTTGTTATTTTAACAAGAAAAACGTTGTTTAGTAATGAATACTTTATGAAAATTAAATTAAAACTGAGTAAGCAAACATTTAGGCAGTAAGTTGCCGCCCCTAAACCAGTGCTAAAGAATTTACCATAGCTATTGAATAAATAAAAATTAAATTTTCTTCTCTAAAGGAAATTTAAAATAATTTATTTTAAAATAATCACGAGCAAATCACAGTAACATTGATTGTTTCTCAATTAATTACTTCATTGGCATCTAATAAAATCCATTAATAATGACCTACCATAAATAACAAGCACATATTATATGCAATACACTTTTTTTTTTTTTTTTTTTTGAAGGAAGGTTACTTTTAGGATTCATTTTTTTTTTTTCCTAACAGCGGTTTGATTTCTGATTGGATCTGAATGGGGAAAATTATTTTTGTTTTGTTGCAAATAAACCTCGAATTATCCGGCATGCCGGAAAATCGAATTTTTCCGGCATGCTGGATAATGCGAGGTAGTATGATATATGTTTTTGGTATAACCTTGCTTAATCTGTTTGCGCAATGTGCTTGCGTTTTTTTTTTTTTTTTTGCTTATATAGCTATACAAGTTTTAGGGACTGTGTTTAAATTTGGTCATCAAGCTATGAAATTTGATAAGATTAGCATCAGAAATGGCACCTAGATGTAAAATTGCCTTAGTTGAGCCGAAATTTTATTTTCAAAATAAGACTAATGACTTCGAATTTCAAACCCTGTGCCAGGCATCTAACAAAAGGGCTTTAGTCTGATGTCTTTTCATTTATAAGCTCACCACTTTTGTATTGAAAAAGGGGGATCCTTGTTCCCAGAAACAAGTGTGTGCAGTTCTCTAAAAATTTGACTTTACACTAACATTTTCTTTTGCTTTTCTGTACAAAGATTTTTCTTTATTTCTCATAATGATGTGGTAGGTAATTTGTGAAGAAGAGAGGCGAGATTCAATCAAGAACCAGTCCAAATGGAATTACTGCAGGTCCTTGGAGTTGGGTGAGCGATTGTGAGGGCTTCAAAAAACTCACTTTCTCTTGTAATTGGACATGTTCTTTGCAGCATAGGAAGTTCAGAGAAATATTCTAACATTTATACCTTACCGTATTTTTGAAGACATGAACTATTTTATAAAAAGAAAGTTAATTAAACATGATGAGCACACTTAAACAATGATTGATGATTCCCGTATTTTCTTTGTTGTGTATGAAAAATTGATTGTGTATTCGAAAAGCACAACTCATTCCTGCATTTCCTTTTTCATGTTAATTATTGCTTTTCATCTGAATGAATATCAATAGATTGTTCCGTATTATTTTCTTATTGCATTTCAATTTTTTTATTATTATTGTTAGAAAAACCATACTGGTATTAATTTCTTTAGTTTTCAGTTGAAAATGTATGTATCTTCTTACTTGGCATCAGTATATTTATTTTTGAATTGTTATTTCAAAAACACATAATAGTATATCATAGGATTTAGTTTATTAGTATTTTTATTTTTAAAGTTAAATGTAGATTTAATTTTGGATTTCATTTAATGTGAATTTTCTGATGTAGCAGTTTAATGCTTCAATATAGTTTACTATATTCATATTTTCTATGCAAAATAGATAACTTTGTAAAAGATACCTTCAGTTGAAGCATTTTAAAGTATTTAACACTGAAATGTTTTAGGCACCCATTGATGATATAATTAAAAAGGCTGTAGAGACTTCAAACCGTGTTAGAAAACCAAAGAAAGCAGTTATTCTTATGTCTTATCTTGGAAAAGAATTTTATGGAATGCAAAGGTTTGTGCTTTCTTTATTTTTCAAAATGTACCAGTTCAGTTTTTCAGGAATATATGTATCATATGATTTTTATTTCTGTTAAATCCAAAAACAGTGTCTTAAAGGCTGAAAATTTGAAAAAAAAAAGGCAGCTAGAGCCATCTTTTAACAAGTTTGTGTGTGTGTGTTTATATATATATATATATATATATATATATATATATATATATTGAAAATTTTTGAGATGGATTGAACTAAAGTTAAAAAGTAATACATAATCAGTGAGTTAATGAAACCTAAGAAAATTCTAGACACATCAGCTTTTTTATTTAATTTGTAATAATATTGAAGATATACTACAGTCATTACCTAACAAAATTATTCTTGGACAGTATTTTTAATTTTACTCTTGAATATACAGAGATAATTTGTCATATTTTTTTCTCTGTCTGTTTATGTATACTTAACGTAAAATCCCGAAAGTAGCCCCCCCCCCCCCTATTTTCAAAACAAAACTTGTTAATTTCAGAAAGGGGGGGGGAGGAGTTATAATTGTGATTTTTTTTTGAAAAATTAGCCAAAATAATTGTTTTTAGCAGTACAGTGAAACCTGTGTAAGTTGACCACTTGCGGTGCACTACTTTAGTGGTCAACTTAAGCCGTTGATCAACTTATAGAGGTTGAATTATATGATAAGATCTAATTCTCTGTGCCTGAAAATAGCGGTCAACTTAGACAGGTGGTCAACTTACAAGGTTGGTCAACTGTACAGGTTTCACTGTATTATTATTAGAGTTCAGAAAAGAAGTAAGTAAATAAGAGTTAATATTAATCAAGAGTGAGAAATTATTTAATAAAAATCTGTCATAATTTCCTAGTAGTAATAAACTACATGTGAGCGCCATTTTTTCGAAAGAAAGGATTTTGCACCTTAAGTTGGCAAAACCCCTATAGTTTATCACTTGAAAATTCATCATGTACTGAATATGATAAGGTTACAGTAAAAGAAGCAAAATCTTAATGTTCTTGTTTCAGAATAGAAGCAAAAATCGCAATCATGGCCGCAAATTTGTAACGAAGATCGTTATTTCGAAAACTGAGCTTTATCAAATTCGTGAATGTAAACATAGACAAATCTCTTATTTCATTTAGTAAAATATACATTTCTGATGATTGTAAACTCGTTCAATTACATTATTTCTTTTTTTAAAAAAAGGTTATTTTTAAGTTTCACGCTACTTTTTAAGCAACGCATTTCGAAAAAGGCTACAAGTTTTCAAAATGGCATCATGTTAAAGATTGTTAATTTTCACAAACCAAAACAAAAATGCTCCTTCCAAAATGTATAAAAAGCCCTTGCATCAAAAGGAGTCTAGATATTTTGGAAGGAATAAACTGTGAAGACCACTTTTTTTCTCTTTTTTGTTCAAGTCATTGTTTTCTTTTCTTTGTTTTTTTTGAAAAGAAAACCTGCATTTTCCGTATACCGCAGCGGTCATTTTGACTGTTATACTTAAAAGATTGGAGGTTTCATCTTTTCGGGATTTTCAATCATAGAAAAGATTTCTTTCAACATGTCAGAAATTGATTTGATATTTCAATCATAATAAAGCCTGAAAATCAGTTTCAGGCAATTTTTTTTTTAATTTTACGTTTGATCAAGTGAAATACTCATGCTTTACATAATTGGTATTGAGATTGTACAAAAAAGAGGAACTTTTCTTATCATGTAATAACTAACAAGTACTTTCAACCATGCATATATTTGTTTTCAAAATTACATAAATATCGCAATATATCGTACATTATTATCTTTTACTGTACAGTAAAACCTGTAAAGTTGACCACCCTTGTAAGTTGACCGCTTTTTCCAGGCACGGAATGAGCCCTTATCATATAAATCAACCTCTGTAAGTTGACCACCAAAGTAGTGCACCGCAGGTGGTCAACTTACAAAGGTTTGGCTGTACTTAGAAATACTCATTGTTATCACTTTGCCTGTGTGATGCCTTCGACCAGGCATCCCATTGGTGATGAGTCTTCGTTGGACCAATGGTGGGTCCACCTCCAAACTATACATACTACTTCAGACTGTTAACAAGGTCTTTAATAGTTCTCTTATTCGCCTTGACCATTCAAATAAGTTTTCTTTCCGTCCTTGGAGACTTTTTGCATTTTCTGCTACATTTTCCCAGCCTCTTTTGGATAACTACTACGTTTTCTTTGACAGAAACATTGATTCTGCTGACAGTTTTTTGGGAAATAGTGAGTTTTTTCTCAATTTCTTTTTGTAAAAAGGTATTTTGTTTTGGTCTACCATACACATAACCAATGCTTTCTTGCTCAGTGAGAGGTAAAGCAGCTTAATTATTTCACCAAATTCACCAAGATCTATATTTGAAGTAAAAATCATCAAAACGTACACTAAAACTGTCCCTTGAAACCAGTGTGCAGAACAAAATCACTCATAAACTTGTCATTTTTGTGCTTCTCATGCAAAAATAAACAAAAAAAGTACTGTACGCCATTCACAGCTGCAGAAAAAGTTTTGGAAACAAGAATGGAACATAATGGCGGCTGTTATCAGATAAGACTCAATGCTGCCAGAAAGAGGAAATTCAAGAAAAACGGGAAATTTTGCGGTGAAATAATGTATATAGTACTTAGACTACTCTCAAAAAATATAATTAGGCTTTTAGAAAGTATCTAGAGGTTCTTTTTTAACTGGAATAATAGGTTTTCCTGTTTTTTGCTCCTTGAGTCTAATAAATTTCACACCTATGTAAATATGACAGTCTTTTTTGTTTAATATGCTAATGCTGTGTTAATATTTTTCAGGAATTCTAACGTTTCTACTGTGGAAGAAGAGTTGTTAAAAGCACTTTTAAAGGCTAACATCATTCTTCAAGGAGAATTTGACTATCCTAAAACAATGAAGTTTCAAAGAGCTGCTCGAACAGATAAAGGGGTATCTGCTGTGAGGCAAATTGTTTCATTGAAACTTCCTTTGAAAGAAATTAATGAGACCTTTGCTGAGAAAGTAAATAAATGTTTACCTGCTGAAATTAGAATAGTTGGTAATTATTTACTTTTTATTGTATAAATGTTGTGGTATCAACTGTACTAATTACTTGTTTTCAGTGAACCATAAGAGTATTACATCACTGCCTACAATACCGTCTAACCCTGCTATAATGAACCCTCAGTGGACTGGCTTTGGATATTGCTATAACTGCAAGTTTGTTACATCCAATTTTTTTACAAAAAAGTCCTCACTTTTGCTTATATGCTTCTATAGTGAATCTTTATTATGCAATGTTTCTATTAGTGCTTAGGATAAAATTAAGTAAAATATTAGTTTTATAACCATTGTGCTCAGTAATTAAACTATATAAATGTGTCTTATTTATAATGGGAAAGAAAATAATTTTTTGTTGCAAGCAATGATGTAGGTTTCATTGATTTTTCTGCCAAATATTGTCAACAAATCTACAATTTGTTTACTTAATGTCATAAAAAAATTGCTCAGAACATTGACAGCTACCTTAAAATTAACGATTCTACCAGAAAATGGCTATAGTGAGTTTAAAAACAAAAAATTCCTTACAAATTAAGATTAAACTTATACTGCTTTCAATATCAGAAAAAATTTAACTTAATCCCCTTCAGATTCTTCCCCAACTTGTCTAATTTTGCTATGGTCAGTGTGAAGTTCACAATACAATATTATGAGAGGAACAATAGGTGAGGAATGTGATTTGAACCAGGGTGCCCATGAAATTTTTTTTAAGGAACATAGCTAGGACAAATGCTATGAAAAGCTGGAAATTAAAAATAAAATTGTGATTGTTATAGCTAATTCTATGCCGCTTAGTAATCATTTGATGCAATTGAAAATACATTAGTGACATAGAGCCTCAGTTGGGACGATTAAGAAAGTTTGCTACTGCTGGGGATCATTATATCCCTGACTCACTATAGCAGGATTCGACTGCATTACAATTCCCCTGCTTATTTTTTACAACTATGTTTTAGCTTCCCTTTAAACCTACACCCATTAAATCTATTAAGTCTGCAGATCAGATCCACTAGAAAACATTAGGTAGTTCACAAACGTTAACAGTTTTGACGAAATATGTTTAAGTTAACAAGTATTTTGGCTGGGAACTCTAGTCGATCTAAATCATTGGATCAAAGGATCTATGAAACCCAATCCACCAATTAGCAAAATAGATCCAATTTTGCATTGAAAAAGAGGTTCAGTGCTGCATCAAAACGTATGCCTGCAATTTAAATTGTCAAAAAAGTGCAGCTACTAATATCAAAGTTTAACTTATCCTTTTTGTTTTAATTGAATTTTCAAAAAAAAAAAAAAAAGAGAGAAAGCTTAATGATAACCGTTTACTTTTTTGTGCTAAAAAAACTGCAATTGACGTACATATACTGTGCTGCATTAAATAAAACTTATTTATGTTCAAAACACACTTGCAAAAATTAATTAAAACAAAGCATGACAGGACAACATAAAATCAGGGTTCCACTGTATGGCAAAATAGAAAAGCTGTCAAACATGAAATGTTGCATGGTTTAGTTTTTTATTTGAAAATGAACCTATTGAATCAACTTTATCTTTCTCTTGCCTGCATTTTGTTAAAACTTTCGACTGCAGATCATTCTGAACTTCTTCAGCTATGCCTCCATTTTATGCTACTTGTGTTCAATATACAGTGAAAAACATGTAACATAAAACAAAGGGGAACAAAATATTTTTTTATGTTCAAAGATTTGTGTTAATTTTCAGAATGTATTGTGTGGACTGCTATATAATTTCCTGTTAATCAATTTTTCATGTTAAGCATTTTTGTGTTTCATATAATATATTTCAGTGTTATGTTTAACAGAATTTATGTTTTTAAGGACTAATAGAGTAATGATTTGTCACTTGATAGTTTTCCTTGGACATGCTGTCCCGAATGATCAATGAAGGCAGTGGTGTCATTACAAAAGGGCGGGGGCGGTCTGCCTCTAGTGTCACCCACCTGGGGGGGGGGGGTGACACCCTAAGTGAAATTCAAAGTTTTTGAAAAATATGAAGCTAAAATGCATTTTTAAGACTACAAATTTGAAAATTTTCTGGGGGCAGGGTGTCACCACAAATTATCACTAAAGGTTATATTTTTTCCAATATGTATGTAAATAACACTAAATCAGATTTATTTCAGTTTACTGGTTTTAACTATATATTTCTTGCATGCCAATATACATTTATATTTCTTTTTAAGCTGTGAAAAGAGTTACTCAGTCCTTTGATGCTAAAATCGCATGTGATGCCAGAACATATTCATACATGCTGCCTACTTTTGCTTTTGCAAAAGATATTCAAGATAATGTGGAAGATTATAGAATATCTGGTTTGTATAATGATAGATGTATGATATTTTATCTTATAATTTTAGCCAACTTAATTTCATTCATTCAGCATTGTAATTTAGTGTTTTGAAAGTTTCCATATAATATTTTGTTCTATGTTTTATGACTTTTAGACCTGTTATATTTTCTGACATTATCTATCATAAAAGCGAGGGCTCTGCAGATGTTCAATAAGGTTTCTTCTCAAATTTTGTATTCACAATAAAATTTGATTTAATTTCAAAACACATGAATTTTTTGTCCTCGTGACACAGTCAATGTTTTTAAAAAGGAAAACACTCACTTTTTTTTCCAATATACAAAATTTTGCCTAGTCTGAAAACTCAGTTCTACACCAGTGTTATTATGTTTAGAATATTTAATTATTTGAAAAACATGGTTCAATTAAACATGGTAGTTGCTTTTAATGTCACTTTCATCTGAAATTTTTTGGTTTTCAGTACCACGCTGATGTTTTGAGAATTTTTGTTGTATATAATTTCTTTTTTATAGACGAAAAAATACTTTCCTAACAATAGAAAGATAATTTTTTACACAAAGCTCTTGAACCCCTCAAATTCCACAAAAAAATAGTGGTTAGACTCTGAGATGTTTCAGCAAACAAATATGCTTGGAATGAGAGAGATGAATATGTTGCCCCCCCTCCCCCCCCCCCCTGTTCTCTCTCTCTTAACTTGGTAATAAGAGTTTTTCCCCATGCAACTAACTTATGAACTTATGACAAAGCAAATGAACTTTAGAAAATACAAAATTTAGAAAACATAGCATAAAAAGTAACTCACGGAGTCCTGTATTTTGGAATCTTTTGTGTAAAGTATGATGCACATCAGTACTTTGCTTCAGTCTATTTGTATTCAACTTTATTCTAAATTTAAATTTAAAAATAATTATCTTATAATTTCGTACTAGTCCCATTCTTTTCAAATGGCTCAACTCAGTTGAAAAGTCATAATCAATTAACCTGATGCTTTTGAATGTATTAAATTTCACCAAGAAAAATTATGCTTATTTATTGTCAAATGTGTATGAAACGTTTATAAAGATATCTTTCAACAAAGTCTTTGAGAGTTACCTTATATCGAGGTCCAACTGTATATTGTTTTTAATCAATTGAAAAGAGGGATGCTCCATTTTTGTTTTGTTTGGGTAGACTTGTTGGTAAACAGTAGAATGCTATCACGGAACAAAAAGTAACAGTTTTTTAGTTAATATTTAATTTACTATAGTTGGCTCTCTGTTTAGTGACTTGCATGGGACCACGAAAAATCGTCCTTAAGTAGAAAGTGCCCATAAATAGAATGCTTTTAAAACTATAGTGGACCATCTGGGACTGTGAAAAGCCAACTTTAAATAGATAAAGTCTTTAACTAGAGCGCCAGTGAAGAGATCTATCTGTATATGGTGAAGCTCATCTCTTCAAACATTAATGTGTTTCTAAAAAGAATTTTTTTTCTGGAGAAGGCCCGTGATCTTTATTGGAGATTAATAATTTGGCCAGGAGCTGTCAAACTTATTGGTCCAGACCAGAGCCTGTTGCTGGTCATCACTTTTGTGTACAAAACTTCTGAAAACATTTCTTAAAGTAGTTTTTGTTAGAGCTCTTTACATGTTATAATGAATTTTATTTTTCTGTATTAATAAGTGAAAGCATTGACTCCAAAGATACAGTAGTAATATATTGGGGCTTGAAATGTTTTGCCGTGTGATTATTCTGAGTCTGATGTTTTTGTCTAAATTTTGATTTGTTAATTGTGCCCTTTTTACTTACACATTATTGTGGTGATTTTTACAATCACATCTGAGATAACTGTCGAGTATTGACTATTGTAATGTTCATGGCACCCTATTGACTGGTATGTTACATAAGGTGTCTTTACTGTCAATAAATTTGAATTTACAATTAAAATAAGCTGATATTCAGTTCTTCGGGTGTTTTTTATTCAATACTGTGCCAGTAATCAAAAATATAAAATTTCAGATCTAATTTTGCTGATAAATGACTTGATATAGTCACTTAATGCTATCTTACGTAAGCATTATGCAGATGATAATAACATCCTTAGAAATTATTTCATGGATGACATTGATATTAACATTATTCCATCATCTTTATTAATAAGTTTCCCTTCTTATATTTCGTCGTCTCAGAGCAACCTTAGGCATGCGCTGCTCCTGGGGCAGGCAGCCGCCTAGGGCCGCAGATTTTAGGGGAGGCAAATTTTGCAGTTAATTTTTTTTTTTTTAAAGTTTTATTTTTAAGTATGAATATCTGTTTCAGCGCCATAAGTTTTCCTGATTCAGTGTTAAAAAATAATGATAATTTAGAGTGTGTACCTGTGCTTAGATATGCGAAACATAGTTTGGAATTTAACTAGGAATTCAATTTAATTTTAGAGGTGGAAATTGCGTGATTTAAAAGTCTGATGAAAATATTAATATATGTCTCAGTGCCATGGGATGTTACTGTTACTGTTGATGTACTTTGTCTCTGTTGATGAGATGTTACTGTTAAAAAAGATAATTTATGGTGTGTACCATTGCTTGGATATGGAAAACCCAGTCTGGAATTTATCTAGAAACTCACTTTAATTTTAAGCATTTTACAATGGGGTCGTTTCCAAAATTTTTAAAGTATTTTTTTCTGAAAGAGCATGCTTAAAAACATAGAATCTGACCTTTTTTGAAAAATTAGTTTAACTTTAAGATTTTTAAAAAAATTACTTTAATTGGTTTGCTTTCATTACTTACGCTTCTGCCAATGACATCACAAATAATGAAATGCCATTCAATGTTGCCATTCCCGGAGCAAAATATTTAATTTGCGTCTTTACTCGCGTGTATTGGCAACAATATGGTTGTTAGCAACCGTAGAGAGCAATTTATTTCATTCGCTTCTCGATTATCATAACTTGAAAACATGGTAGAAAAATACGGCAAAATGCATCATTTGTGACGTCATAAAGGCCATGCCTTGTTTGAAAAATCAGACATTTAAAAAAATTAATTAAAAAATAACTGTTGGGAAAATAAAAGTATTTTCTGGGTCCATTTTTTTTTTTTTTTTTTTTTTTGCTTATTCTATCAATTTTAGTGACTAAAAGTAGTACTTTTGACTGAAGGAAACAACCCCATTATTTTTATTTTATTAATATGTTATTATTTTATATTATTATTATTTTTTGAATGCGGGGGAGGGGGGCTCTTGTCAATATCGCCTAAAGCGGTAGAACTACTAGAGCCAATCCTGACCGTAAGATAGCTTAGTGTTATTTTTGGGATTAGATGTCTTAGTGTTGCTCTGAGGTGACGAGTCTAGCATTATATGTATATATTTTTCAGGTGAATGTATTGAAGATGTCAATGCTTTCCTTAAGAATTATATTGGAACACACAATTTTTACAACTTTACATCTGGCAGGTAAATATAATTTGCATAGCAGTTACCAATATCATTTTCGCAGAACTCAAAACTTTCTTTTTAATTGTAGATTGGCTGGAGATCCTAGCTGTAAAAGGTTTATAATGTCCTGTGAAGTAAGTTAAATTGTATAATAGTTTAGCACTTTTTAAATTTTTGATTGGAAAAGTGTTTTATCACTATTTTCTTATTTTATCAAGTTTATGGCATTGAATTTTGACACTGCAATCCCTGAATGAAAATTAGTTGTAATTTATTTATTAATAGAGTGAAATCTCATTATAATGAACTTCAAGGGACTGCAAGTTTTGTTTGTTGTAACGGAATTCAAGCCATCTAATAGAAATTAAATCAGGACTGAAAATTTATTTCATTCAAACAGATATTTCATTGTATTGGTATTTGTTGTAACGTGATTTCACTGTATTTGTATTCATGAATTAAAAACGGTTTTAATAAAAGTAAAATAAATTTGGCAAAACATAAAGTTAAACACAGTTACTTTTCATCCTTTAAGTGCAAAAAAGCCAGCTTTGAAATCTAGTCAGTATAGTCAATAAAAGCTAATAATTTTGAGCTTGCTCAGTATAAGTGAACATTTTCCTAGGCCATAAAATCAGGAGTTTTTTTTGTAAACTAATCATCTTGTAAAATCCTTATGAAACAGCAATGTGACAAAAGGCGCAAATTGGCAACATCCCTGCAACTTGGTTAATTCTGCCTACTTCACAGGCTTGTACTAAACAGTTATTTTCTGTTGCTAATATTTCAGTCACTTCCAGTGGTTCACACAATGATTTTTTTTTAATGAGATATGGTATTCTCTTTGTAAAGCTGGACAAGTTTCAGTCAAGGTCACATGTCTTTCAAATGACTGGACAATCAAGAGGTGAGAATCTGCAATGAAGTTCACCTTTTCTCTCTTCTTCTTTAGGGATCATAAAAAATAGCTTAAATCTAGTTATGTATGAATAGTGCTCCAATATTTGAATGGTGCTCCAATGTGTATATGTTGTATATATGCTGCATACATGAATGTTTGAGGATGTGAGTGGATTTTTTTCTTTTGATTTTATAAATGACAAGCTTAGTGATCATAAATTGATTAGGTAACTGAAATAAAGTAATGTCCTAAAAGATAGTGTCTTAAATCTTAATCAAAAACCAAATCTCATTTTTGATTCTGAACATAACTGCAATTAATTTTATCAAAAATTGAAGTAAATGCTATCAAAAATTCCATTACAAAGCTTCCACTAAACTGCACTACAGTAAAAAAAAATTGCATCACCCTCGCATTTTCACAACAATGGGATATGTGAGAAGTTTTGGTTGACTGATTAACAATGAATGTATGAAATTCTGCAAAACTTATGAAATAAACATTTAAAACCATGCTCATTTTTCCATTTCTGAAACTGCGTGTGAGTTGTTACTTACCAGTTTTGCCCTACGGCAGGGAGCAGAATCATCCTGGAAAATAACGTTTGGAAATGAAGTAAAGTGATTCCGAATAGTAGGAAGCAATTTCTTCTCCAAATTGCCAATATACACCTGAGCGTTTACTGTTATTTGCACAAAGTCAAGCCCACCAACTATTTGATCAGGAATACATCCCCAAATCATCTGGGATACAGGATGCTTGACTGTGTTGAATGCAGTCGGGATGATATTCCTCTCCTTTGTGGCATCTAACTGTATGCTGTACGTCTGACCCATGCAGATTGAATTTGAACTTGTCCAAAAACACAACTGATTTTCATTGATCGAGTCACCCTTGGTGAGTTTTTGCCCAGTCTAGACACTGTTTCCTCATTTTTTTGGTCAACAATGGCTTTTTTCGTTGTTGACGTGCCACCAAACCCACACCACACAGTCGTTTTTGTACAATAGATGTGAATGCGTGAACACCTGATTCGTTTTCCCATACTCTTCTAAGGTCTGTGGAAGATGATTGTCTGTTGCGAAGACTGAGTCATATCAAATACCTGTCCTGCGCTGCATTGGATATTCGTGGATGACCACTGTGACTCTGTCTTAATGTGCTTCCGGTGCTCTTTAGCTTATTCAGTAGTCAAACAACAGTCAATTGCGAACAGTTTATTCTTTTTGCTATGGAACGTGACGACAATCCTTCTTGTCTAATGCAACCGCAACACTCTTCCTTTGTGGTGTCAGTTGAACGTATTTCAGCATACTGCAACTCATAAGTCCAAATCGTAAATGAATGTGTCGAACGTTCAATTGTTTTTTTTATACATCAATCTTACGCAAAAGCTTGTGTCATGTACCGATGCCAGTTCGTGTTATATGATGCAAGAACCGTTAAATAAATCATAATTACTTATAAATGCCAAAAATATTTGGATTTCGCCGGGGATGCAATTTTTTTTACCACCGCTGTATATATTGTATTTATTTTGCATTTTCGTGTCATATTTTTAATTCACATTTTTCCTTTTGAAGTGTGGCCCTCCTTTTGAATCATTCGGACTGGAGTTTTCTGTAATTAAAGTCAAAGGACAAAGCTTCATGCTGCATCAAATACGAAAAATGGTTGGTTTGGCCATTGCTTATATGCGAAATTTAGCTGATTTAAATGTCCTGCAAAAATCTTGGTCATCTGATAGGGTATGTATTTTCTGTTTGATATTATGCAAAGGTACAGGACTGTTTTAAAATGTTTTAGCTACAAAACATGCAAAGGCCCAAAAACCAAATTCAAATGCCAGTCATTCCTAACAATTGGAAGGGCTTGTCTAAGAGACGAAATACTCTAATCATTTTTTAATTATCAATGTTTGTCTTTTCTCAAATAGTTACATTAAATTAAAATTTAGTATGAGACATGGTAATAAAATGTAAATACTGTAGGTTTTTAAAACCTCTTAACAATAAACTTTGGAATCGTTTCTGATTTATGTTTAAGAAAAAAAATATGAAGTTTGTTTTTTGAGAGGCGGGCTGGGGATGCGTAAAAAAGTTAACAAAAACAAAGCATGTGCTCAAAAAAACAATGTTCGTGTCTGAACTTTTGATAATTGTTGTCCTAAAAATGTCTAAAATTGTTTTTAAAATTTTGTCCTAGTTTTATTCAAATCTCCACTTTGAACCCTAATATTAGCTCCTATGATTAAATTTAAGGCATATTCAAATCTCAAACTGAAAGATGTGTTTCTTTCAAATGGATTTAGTTAAAAGTAGCTTTTGACAAAGAGCATGTTCAAACATTCTTTGAGTTGGCTATTTTAAGGATATTTTTCTTGGAGGGAGGCTTTGAATTTTCGGGTCATTTGGTCCCTAGTTTGGATCAAAACTATCAAAAGGAAAGTTGGTGCTTCCTTTTAATCTGTGTTGTATGAGTTAAAGTCGAACATTCATTCAATTGTTATTAATTGTACGCTCAATAGGCCATGCTAATTTTGCCTTAAATCAGATAGTATATTCTACTTTGACTTGGTGATACAAGTGGTATGAGACACAACAACTGCATAGTTATTTTTTAAACATTTCATAACAAAAATGTTATAAAAAACAGTAGTACTAAAAATATGTTTTTGGTTTTGTTTCAAAAAGCAGGGAAAAAGGTTATTAACAAAAACCTAAATGCAGTTCCTCAAAAATCTTGTGCTACAAAAGTTGGATTTTGTTTGACTAAATCAAACTGAAGTGAATTTTAAGTACGAGAAAGCTTCAAACAATTTTGCTTTTGATATTATTCAATGCTCATAATAATTATGGTTGTTCATTTTACCATGAAAACAGTATTTTTGCCTGAATAGTGGGAAAATCTTGAAAAAACACCATAAAAATGGCAAAAACTTGAGAAGTTGGCTAGATTTCCTAGAATGTTCCAAAAAACAATGTAATTTTGTACTTAATAGAATTGAGTATTAAATCAGAATTATAAATTTGATGAATATTAATTCGATAGTTAAAACAATTTTAATTCTTGAACAGAAACTGAAAACAGATTGGGAATAATGCTTCAAAACTTATTTTTGCTATGCAATTTTAGAAATGCAAATAATGTATTCTGGTGTAGAAAATTTGATTGAAATTGATGAGAATCAAATTTTTGTAAAATTATTTTCATTATTGAAATTACCTTTAGTTGAATATGAGTCAAACTAGTTTTCCATAAAGGTACATACTAATTATAATTCAATTTATAATATACAAATTTCTGTTAGCATAGTAAATCAGACATTATATCTCTGTACAGGGTGTCCATGCCCCTGGAAAGTTCGAGAAAGTCGTGTATTTCGACAATGGTTGAAAATGGTCATGGAAAATCGTCATTTTCAGCAGAAAATGCTCAAAAAGCATGAAAACTGACAACCAATCATGGATTTTGGTTTCAAGAACACGCGTATTATCGAATTGTACTGATTGGGTATAAAATTTACATATCTAGCAGTTTCTTACCCTTTTACTCTTCAGTCTCATTTTTTCACACATTTTGAAATCCAGTTGCATTTGATTCTATAGTATTTGCTCATTTTTCTTTACTGTGTGATTCTACCGTTTGGATATTTATAATTTTGTGTCTTTAGTATTAATTTTAAACCCTCGCTATATGTGTCTAATTGTGTCATCGAGGTCTTTTAGACTTCTAACTTAGCCGCTTTCATTCGGCTTAAAAATTTTGAGTCATTTGCATCTGGAGTGCTTCAAGAGACGCATAAAAATTATCTTTAATTTTCAGCAGTGATTTAAGTTAATGATGATTTTAGAAAATAAAATTTGTCTAAATAATTAAGAACATTTAGGACATCAATAAAATGCAGAAAACTTTCAATGTTGATATTTTTAAAAAGTCCTAAAATGTTACTAATTACACAAATTCGGGAATTTTTTCAATATGTGTAGCCTATCCTTAAATTTTAGTGATAATATATCTGCTAATGTCTGGTAAGTTAATTATTAAGTACTTTAATTAAATATTTTTCTCATTATTTATTTATTTCATCTATTGTAAACTTAATTTTATTAATTATTATATTATTGCTAGTTGCATATTTTTTAAAAAGCACTAGTTAAAAAAAATAATAAGTTTAATATTCTTTATTTGTTTGTAAAATAAATGTTTTGCTGTTCACCACTAGTTTTATATCATAATTGCTGCATGTTCAAAGCTCCTTTTATTTTGAAAAAAATCATTTTGCAATTGAAACCTTTTTTCAGTATTTTTAGTGATTAAAAAATTGTGTATAGTATCAGATTTTTTGAAGAAAAAATAATAAGTTAGTTACATGTTAATTCTTACCTATACAAAACTTTGTATGAGTCATCGGAATCAAAAATATATTTTCAAAATTTTGATTTATAAATATGTCCTTGGTAGCAAAATAATTAAGTTAAAACTATTTTTTTATGTGTATCACTAGTCGTTGTTGCATTAATTGTTTCTTAATTATAATAGTAGCTGCACTAATTATATTTCATTTTAATTTGAATTTTTAGAAACGTGTCCAAAGCATTGATCCGATAGTTGCAATTTAATGTACACAAAACACTTACTCAGATATTCTTGTGAAAAATTACTTTCTTTTTCTAGAAAAATTGCATCCCCTAAATCATGGAAAGTCATGGATTTCAAAACTCAATCTATAGAGGATACCCTGTCTGTAAAAACTAACTGAAAGAAAAAAAAAATTTGTTCTTAGTGCAGCCAGAATTCACCTTCCATGGGGGGGGGGGCATACGTCCTTACATGTACAGTTGAGTCTCGACTTTCGCGAGGGATGTGTTCCAAGTCCGCTTGTGTAAGTCAAAATTTCGCGTTATAGAAAAGGGTATGTATATGAATTTGTTTATTAATATACCCGATTATTTTAGACCGTTTTAAACACCCCTCAAACTCTTTTAGACCATTTCTTAACTATATATTACCGTTTCTTTTATTAAGAGCTGAAGTTTTACTGTAAAAAAAGCCCAATTATTCAACATAAAATACTTTTACAATGCACGAAATCACTGATCCATTAGGGAAAAAAAAAGAGACATAAAATTAAACAGTAGGGTACGTAAAATAAAATGCTAAGCTGTACAGTAGATACAATAGTTAAATCAAAGTTAAAAATTGAAGATGATGATTTATGCTGCGTGACACGTGCTTTGTCGGAAGTTTGCCGACTTCTGCCGGATGGCGGCAACCAATCATAGCGTGCCACTAATTTTTCCCGATCACTTCCGATTCAAACTTAAACATTTGAGCGTCGGTGGCAGATGGATGGGATTTCCCATGTAAGGTTTTTCCGGAATGGCAAAAGGTAAGTTACAAATCTTTTTTCTTTAACAATATTGATGAAATCCTTCAAGAAACAAAAAATAAAGGCATTTAGCCCAACAGGTTCCCCCCTCTTAAAGGAATTTCATCAAAAACCACATGATACACACTAAAAATACTTAACTACATTCACATCATATTTACAAAAAATACATTTGAAAAAAAGTTCAAAAATTTGATACGCCCCCCCCCCCCCCCCTTTCTCTTAAGTTAATCCCAATTAAATATAATTTTACAAAGCTTGTTTAAACAATTCTTAGATAAGGGTTTAGTGAAAATGTCCGCGATGTTTACATTTGTCCTCACATATTTAATCAAAAAAATCTTTTGCTCAATTAAATTTCTTAAAAATTGGTACCTTACATCGATGTGTTTTGTACGAAAATTCTCAATGGGAGACTTATAAAAATCAATTATTGCAGTGTTATCACAATAAATGACTGTATCCCTAAGCTGGAGGTTTTCAATATTTAATTCACTTATTTCTGCAATTATCCTCTTCAGCCAGACCATTTCTTTTGCAGTTTCACCAAGTGAAATATATTCTGCTTCCATTGTAGATAACGCAACACATTTATGTTTAAATGTTCTCCAATTAATTGGGACCCGATCAATACACAAAATTGATCCCCCCATTGAGACTCTATCCTCTCGATTGTCGGCGTAATCAGAGTCGGGGAAAACCCCGTAGGTCTACACTACTGATTGAGCTTAAATTTAGTTTGTATGATATTGTGTACTTTAAATATCCTAGCAATCTTAATAGAAAATCCCAATGCTTCCTTCCGGGATTTGCTTGAAATGGCGAAAAAATGTTCACCGCATAAGAGATGTCAGGCCGGGTCTTTCCCGCTATGTATGCCAAACAACCCAACAAATTTCTGTATGGGAGCTTTTCTACTTCCCTTTTTTCCTCCTCAGTTTTCGGGCAGTCGTCTTTTGACAAAACTGTACTTTTTGAGATTGGGAGGGTTGAATTTGACACATAGTAATCTGAGAATAACCCCAAGACCTTCGAAATGTAAGAGCTTTGGTGAATAAAAAGATTATTTTTATCTTCCACAAATTCAATCCCCAGTAGTTTTCTGGTTTTCCCCATTTCTTTTATATCATACACACTTTTAATTTCATTAATTACCTTTTTAATTAAATTTTCGTTTTTTGCTAGAATTATTATGTCATCTACATAAATAAGAAGAAAAGTCTCTTTGTCTCTGTGATATACACAATTACATCCTTTTAATTTTTGAAAACCAAAACCATGAAGAACACTGTCTATTTCAAAAAACCAGTTTCTTCCGGACTGGTGTAGTCCATAGAGAGACTTCTTCAATTTACAGACAAAATTAGGGTGACTTTTACTGATGAAACCCTCTGGTTGTCTCATGAAGATTTGTTCCTCTAAATCAGCATATAGGTAAGCATTTTTTACATCAATTTGTGAGTGACACCATTTTAAAAGACATATAAAAATAGAAAAGAAAACTCTCACAAGCGAAAACTCAATTACCGGGCTAAAAACTTAAGAATATGATTCAATTGACTGACGGTCCCCCCTCACAACCAATCTGGCCTTGTATCTAACAATTTCACCCCTGTCATTTACCTTGAGGTCGTAGACCCACCTATTTCCCAAAATTGGTTTCCCCTCTGGTGGAGGTACGAGGTCCCACACCTCTCTTTGCTGAATGACATCTAATTCAGATTCCATGGCCAGTTTCCAGTTGTCCACCTCGGGGGTGTCGAAACATTGCCTATACGAATTCGGTATAGAAATTTCCACTAAACTTGCTTCAGGAGCTTCTTCACCTCCTTCCGAATTTTCACTCTCGTCACAGATTTCCCCTACTGTTGGATTTTTAGTTGAAAAGTCAAAAAGTTTTGGTTTATATTCTATTTTATTTTCACTACAATATTTTAAAACCTGTTTTAGTGAATTTAATCTTACTTTATTTTTACCGGCAATTGTATAATAAATATCAGTCCTATCCCCTGTCTTTCTTTTTAGCTTCCCTAACCCATTTAATTTTCTCACAGGGAGTCTCCTCAATGCTCTCCTGGATTTCCTGTTCAAGTTGAACTTCACTCATAGGCCTGATAAAGTTAAATTTTCTCTCATTTTTATTTTGGACTTTTAATTCCCCCCATTTTTCATTTTCATTGAAATTTACATTAATAGTCTCTGTGACTGTTCTGGTTTCAGGATCCCAGATTCTGTACCCTTTGGTACGTAAGGCGTATCCGACCATGATCCCCTTGGTAGCCCTCATATCTACCTTTTTTAGTTTAAACTTAGGCTGACCTACATAGGCAATACACCCAAAAATACGTAGGTGTCTAACTGAAGGTTTACGACCAGAAAACAGTTCTAAAGGGGTTTTGTCCATATTTCCTATTACTGTCCGATTCCTCACATAATTAAAACAAAGAGCGGCTTCAGCCCAAAACTCATCCCCCAATCCAGAATCATTGAGCATAGACCTCACAACATTCATTATGGTTAAATTATATCTTTCTACAACCCCGTTCATTTGTGGGGTGTAGGAGTTGGTCCGCTCTATCTTTATTCCCTGATTGGTGAGATAGTCCTCAAAATCTTTGTTAACAAATTCTTTTCCGTTATCGGAACAGATAGCCAAAATTTTTGAGTTCAGGAATCTTTCAGTCCTTTTTTGAAAATTGACAAAAACATTAAATGCCTCACTTTTTGCTTTTAAAAAGAAAACATATGATTTTCTTGAGAAATCATCTATAATTATAAAAATATATTTCTTCCCCCCCCCCTTCCCCAAGGACTCGGTCTGAAGGGGTCCCATGAGATCCATGTAGAGCAATTGAAGTGCAGAATTAGTACGCCTTTCTGGCATAGATTTAAAAGAGCACTTCCTCATTTTTCCCAATTGACAAGGGTCACAATTGGGTTTTTGCCCCTTCTTAATTTCTAGTCCCTGGACTGTACCAAGTTTACTTGTTTTGGTGATACTCTCCATATTTATATGGCAAAACCTTTTATGCCATTTCTCCATGTCAACACTGACCATGTTGGCCCCTTCAGACGGGCCCTTGGTCTTAAAAACTTTTGTATAATTAACATTTTCACAATCAATATAAAAATTTGGTTTAACATGATAAAGTTTATTTATTAAATTTGCTGTAAATAGTTTAACATTCTCTTTATTAAAACCGCAGATCTTTCCGGGCAACCATTTAAGCTTATAGCCCTGTTTGTCTATACAAGAACCAGAAATTAGGTTGCGTCACAGTGTTGGAGCATAGAAAACATTATTGAGGGTGATGGTAATTAATTTTCCATCTGATTCAATTTTAAAAATTACTTTCCCAATGCCCTCTACCTGACTCTTCACGTTTCCTACAGCTACCTCCATTTGTGTGTTTTGAACATGCAAACAATGACTTATCTCGACAAAAATGAGATGTACTGCCACTGTCCAATAGCCATGTATCCTCACATTTTGGGTAGGTAGTATTTGCAGAAATTTCGTTTTCATTTACAGAACAGAACTTCCTGCCTGAGGGTCTTCTTTGGTTTTGAATTTAAAACTCTTATCCTGTTTTACTTTGTTTCGGCTCCAACACCTCGACTCAATATGCCCTTTCTTTTTACAAATGTAACAAACTTTATTCCTAACAAGGAATTTACTCCTACCATTTGCCATTCCGGAGTTTCCGGGTTTTGAAAACATTGCCGAATTTTCTACATTAGGCTCTTCGACCAAATACCTAATCCTGCCTTCCTCAGCCAGTAGTTCGTCTTTCACTTTAGAGAAAGTAAATCTCTCTTCTTCCCATCTGTAGATGGCTTGCACAATACTGCTGAAATTTGAAGGTAAATATTGTATCAATTGGAAGGTTCTGATTTTTTCTTCCATGATATATCCATTTTCGACTAATTGGTTAAAAATTCCCCCCAACCTTGCAGCGAATAATCCCACCGTTTCACCTTCTTGCATTTTGCAAGAGAAGTAGGATTCCCATAGCACGGCTACTCTGGCCAAAGATGGGGGTTCAAAATTTGTCTTAAGGGCTTTCCAAGCTTCACTAGGATCTTCCAAATTATCAATTAGCCTTTATGTCTTTTTCTAAATTTAAATAGATGATGGCTAAAGCTTGGCCACATCTTTTTCTGTCAGCACTAGTTAATTCCCCCTTCTTGTTTCTTTTGGGTAACCTCCCATAAATCCCTTTCTATGAGCACCATTTTTATGTCTTTTGACCAGGTAGCCCAATTATGGGAGCCCAACTTCTCCACATTTCTATAATCCTTCTCCATAATAAAAAATGATTCAATTTTCTCCGAGCAAATCAACCACACGACTCTGCTACCACCTGTTGGATATATTTAGATCTTATTGAGTTAGTAGCCTACAGCTAAGCTGAAAATTAGGCAACTCATTACCAACTGAATTTTGAGGGAGTGGGTTATGGGCCCAGCACGCTTCCACTGCGCTAATTCTAATATTGTTTTAAATACAGTTGCTTCGCATTTACTTTTATAACGTTTCCATCTATGTTAACACCCCTCTTCCAGAGTCTCTATAATCCACAATAAAGGTGCAGCTTCAAATTTCATACTGTTTGCACTTTGCATAGACACTACTCTCCGAGCGTAGTAAAACTAAGTTCTGTACTGTTACGGATTGCCTTTTTTTAACTTTTAACTGTTTGTATGGAAGATTCGCTCATTGTCGAACCGCTCGTGCTACCTTTGATCCACTTTTTTAGTTGTTCAAGCGTATCAAGAATTTTTACTTTTTCCTAGCACCACGATTTCTTCCAAGTATTTTCGCGTTATGAGCGAGTAATTCCGCGTTAGCTCTAAAATTCATTACTCGTGAAAAACTCGCGTTATAGCCATTTCGCGTAAGTCAAATCGCGTTGTAGCCGGAGTCGACTGTATATAAAATACAGTCAACTCAAAATAACTCGGATGCCTTATTCCTTCTTCTCAAAATTTTCATTGGATCCTAAACGCTGGAGAAAGCTCTGAGAACTTCCCATTCCTTGAAGGTTTTAACCAGTCCCTTGTGAGACTTTGGGAATTATTGAGTATATCACTGCTGGCAATATGTGTTAAAACAAAGGATTCTGGGCGATTCTACCCCCAATCCCTTTTTGTACGCCCCTGATTACGAGTGCTGTTTAGTAGTTAAAGCCTTTCAAACAAAGCCCAGTGATTTATTTCATTGTTATGTACTCTCCCCATTATTCTACATTTAGAGTATTCATCAAAAAAGCATTTCACTAAGAGAGTACAAACTTAACTTGTTCTAAACTAACTTGTGTGTGTTTCTATGATGTCTTGAATATTTGAAGTTTAAAAAATACTTATATACTAAAAATTTAGTAACATCTCTTTTTTAAGCAAACTGTTGTTGCCACTTTGGCAAAAAGGTATTTTTACCAGGGAAGTTTTTAATAGTTTTTTCCATGTTTTATTCCACCTTCAGCAAAAAATGTGTGCAACCCTAATTGATATTTATCTTAATTTTCATTTTTTTCTGTATATAATTGCTATTCCTTTTTGTTTCTTTTCAAATGTTTGTCAGTGAAAAATTTTTTTGTGAAACTCAATATTTTAATGCTATTATTTAATTTTATTCTAAACTCTGGACCAGGGCCGTCCCGAAGGGGGGGGGGCGAGCGGGGCAATCGCCCCGGGCGCCACGAAATGAGGGGACGCCACAAGGCGCCCCTCGTTTCGATGGAACACGACGACATTCACACGAAATGAGGGGCGCCTTGTGGTGTCTCTCTTCGTATAAAATGCCCTGATTGTATAAAATTGCCTTGATGCGCCCCCTCATTTCAGGTATCATAGATACGCAGCCATAAACTCACAAAATAGAGAATCATTGCAATGGTTCTCTATTTTGTTCTATGGCACTAAAATATTCCTATCTTTCAGTCTCCAGAGCATTCGTTTCCTTTGTATCATTGAAACAGATACAATTTCTGAGAATATAACTGTTTAGAATCAAACAAAAGACACTTCTCTTTTGTCTAGTCCTCACCAAATTTACTTGAGTTCTGCCCCTGCATGCAGTGACGTAACAAGAAAAATTTTTTAAGGGGTCACTTTGAAAAAAAAAGGCGGGGGGGGGGGGGTTATTGATCGGATAGAAAAAAATATCAAAAGGTGTCCGGTCAAAATTTTGAAACTTTTAGTTTTAAAAACACAATTTTAGCCTTAAAACGCGATTATAGGCCATGTTTATTGACGTTAGGGTAAGGGAGGGGGTTTAGAGACTGTTTCCGATCGATTATTTTTTTAAATAGATTAAGATCAATTCCTTCTCCCCCTGAAGTTTTCGAAATTGAAGTTTCAAAAACGCAGCTCTAGACAAACTTTGAAGATTTGATGGATAGGAGGATCTGGAGCATCTCCCAGGAAAATTGTTCAAAATTATGGTCAAAAAATTTAAGCAGTATTTTGCTTTCAGGAGCTATCCCACTTAAATTTTTTGTAAGTGTCGTTTGAAAAACCCATTGCTTGTGATATTAAATAAAGGCGACATGAGGATCCTTACACGAGTATTTTCTTTAACTCAAGTCTTTAAACGCAATTTCTAAGGCCATATTTTGTAATATTAGGGCCAGTAATTTTTCGAAATTAGAGCTCCGAAACGCAATTCTGAGCGGTTTTCGGTGTTGTTGAGTATTTGTGGGCTTCTCCCTAAAACTTACAAATATTTGATGCAAAAGAATAACATCTTGGTTTATAACATATAAGAAAGCTGATATTGGTACAAGTAAAACCAAAAAACTCTTGAAAAGAATCATTGGATGAGTTCAGATCGAAATTTAATTTTGATGTAATTTACTTTGATAAATACATTTTCTCTTTATAATCAGCAAATTATATTCGTGTTCTTAGTTTGATGAATATGAATAACCAATTCAGTTTTAATTGTTTGTTTTTTTATCTAGTGGGATAACATTTTACTAGATAAATATTTGGATTTTTAACATTTCCGTTTTTCGAAAAGGTTTGGGGCATTAATGTTTCACAAATATCAAAAACAGATTCATTGCTTTTGTTTTAATTTGTATTATGCGTAGCCCTTTGATTGTTCTGTTTATCAATATCTAAAATATTTAAGTATGTACTATTCACCAATGTTATAACTAGCTTGATTTTTCTGTGTGTATAGGGGGGGGGGACACCAGGAAACTTTCGCCCATGGAGCCGTCAGCTCTTCGGACGACCCTGCTCTGGACATTGATTGTTGTTTGAATTTTTTTTTTAAAGGTGTTAATGGATGTTTAAATAAGCATGTTTAATGATGATTTATAATGGATTTTCTTTATTCCAAAATCTAGATTGATATTCCTAAAGCACCAGGACTAGGTTTAATGTTGGAAGAATTGCATTATGACTGGTATAATACAAAATATGGCTCAGATGGTATGCACCAATCCTTAACATGGAATGAGTATGAAGTAAGTATCATTTTAGTTTTTGCATGTAGTTTACTCCTTTTTATATTTTACAATGTTCAGGTGTTGAAAATATTTGATTTTCTCTCCTCTAATTGAAGGTCGATTCTAAATGTTTCTTCATTTTATCCTTTGTTTATAACAAACTGGAATGTTTTCCCCTCTTTTGTGGATATCTTCTCATTTCAAAAAATTTCTGACTTTTTTTTGAGATTTATCTAAGGAAATTTGTTGCAAAAAATGCACTTTGAAATAGGTGTAGTGTAGGCAAACATAAGTTATGTTACATAACCTGGTAGCATTGTGAATGCTTTGCCAATCTTTATCACATTATTACGATGCTGCTAGGTTAGGTTTACTCCAACTATGGATTGAAATGATTTGAAACTTACTTAGAATCCAGACAGTTCATAATTTTCTTCCCTATTGCCTTTCTTTTTACAGAATCTATGCAGCAAAATTTTTCTATGTGCAAAATTTTGATTTGTTTTGAAGTTCAGAATTATTTTTATCAAATTTTAAAGAATACATTTAGTAGTTGTACGTAATTTTCATAATTTCTAACATTTATAAGTAACAGCTAAATTTGTTTTTTTAAGCATGCCCACATCGAATGCCAAACATGGCATGCCGTGTGTAAGCTTTGAATCCTTTTGCATCTCCAAAAATTTAATTATTTTAAAAGTTGACAGCTAGTTTTTCATACACTACCTACTTTTTTTATTTTAGTAATTATTTATTTATTTTGTGTTATTATTAAATCATCAATAGTTTTCAATTTCTCTCATTAACCCATTTTATCATGCATTTTTTAAGTTATTTAGTCCAGCTGTTTCTTTTGCTGTAAGATTTGATTGGCATGGAATTCTTCTTTTATTTTTTTAAACTGGCATTTACCTACGTGTTACACATTAACTATATTGTCAGAGTCCCATAATTTTTGTATTTCATAAACTAAAATGATTGTATTAAATGTGTAAATGAAAAATCATTCTTTTATTTCATTTTTGCTATTTTTAATAAAATTGAATATTGTTGCATGTGTATGATATTTTGCTTAGAGTTAATTGTAGGATTTGGGCTATCTAGTATGTAGCTGTCTGTCCTTCTCTCTCAGTAATTAATGCATCACTTTGTTTCTAGAAAGCACAACTTTGAAAATCAATTTGAACGTGCAATTCATTTATTCATTCTCTGTTCAGGAAGATAATATTTTTCAAACTATTCATGTAACAACTTCGTACTTTTTAAATATATTTTTTTTTCTTTTTTTCTTTTTAAGTGCTTACTATTCAATTTTGTAATGTATATTCTCTATTGTAGGAAATTGTCAATTCATTCAAGATGGAAAAAATATGTGCCAATATTGCTAAAACTGAAAGAGAAGAAAAATCGTATCCTTATTATTTTTATCATTATTTAACTACCTTTTCACTAAGGAAATTGTAAGGAATGTCTTTGCTATGTACCCAAAGAGAACACTCATTTCATTTACCCCAGTTTCCGTAATACCAAAATGTAAACACAGGGTTTGTACGCTCCGAGAAAACCTGGAATTGTCAGGGAAAATGGCACAGTTAAAAATGTCAGGGAAAAGTCAGGGAATTTTCCAAATTTGGCCCCCAAACATTTTTTTTTCCAAATTTTTTCCAGGGATTTTTGTTCCGTGAGATCTAATCTTCATTTTCATCGATGTTTCCTGAAAAAAGTTGTAAAATTTTGAAGCAAAATGAGTAGTCAAAAAAAGGGCGACTTAAAAAAAAAAAAAAAAAAAACTTCCACAGCGGCCATTTTTGATTCTCAATTCAGTGAAACATGTGTATAACAATACTGTCTATAACAATAAACCTGTCGATAACGATATTTTCCTTGGTCCCAGGAATATGTCAACATGAATAATCAAACTGTCTATAACAATAACCTGTGTATGAAAATATTTTTTTTCAGGTCCCAACAGTAAGTTGTAGACAGGTTTAACTGTAGTTCCCAAGAAAAAAATTCCTCGTGTGAACGGGAATTATGCACACACTCAACAGGGAGGAAGACAAATTACTGCTTCGGAAGCACTAGCCTGAAGATGAGAGGGTCAATCGGAGAAAATCATTTTTTTTATTGGAAAGTCTTTTCAGCTGTGTTTGAAATGAAGTTGCCATTTTTGGTCAGTCACAAGATAGAAGTAGACACAATCCTTAAATGCCTAAGTTTCCAAAAACAAAGCCAAATTGGATGTTTTCTTTAATTGCAAACTAATAAAAACACCATAAAATGTGCTGCAACTTGTTTTTATTATTTTTTTTTATTATTATTATTTTATTTATTATTGTTATTACTATTATTTTAAATAATTTTCTTGAGAAATGACAAATTTTGTTCTTAAAACTTCATTTTATCCTCATTGCCTTGGATGTAAATGTGCTAAAAACTTTTCAACTGAATTATAGTTTCATGAAGATTTATTAATTTTAAATTGTTTTCATGCTACAATTTCAAAAAATTATTTCTTTTTTTTTACGGGCGTAGACGCCATATTTAGTCATTTCCAAGATGGAAGTACACAAGACCTTTTAAGTGCCTGAGTTCCCGAAAACGGCGTTGGGTGTTTATTGAAATGCAAACTATTGAAAACAGATAATTCTTAATTATTTTCTAGAAAAATGAAAAATTTATCATCAGAACACTTTTTTATTCTAATTGATTTAGATGCTTATTCTAGACTTTTTTCTCTTAATTGTAGTTTTTTAAGGATTAATAATTATTTATAACTACTTTTATGCTACAAATTCAAACATCCACTTGTTATCCTAACTTTTTCACTTATATTTGGTCGTTTGCACGATGGAAGTAGACGTAAACATCCAAAAACAGAATTGGATGTTTATCTCAATGTAAACTATTGAAAGCAACCCAAAATGTGAATTAAATTCTGAATTTTTACACATTATTTTCTAGAAAAGGAAAATTTTAATGTAAGCATCCTTTAGTATGGGAAAGAAAAAAAAACAGATGGATATTGGCATTGGCCTATGATCGGCGGATGTTGATTTTGTTAATATGCATTATATTGTACGCCGATCAATGCAAGAAGTTAATCGGATTTATACTGAAAAATAGCTTTGTATTTTGCTCAATATGTTTTGTGTTATGTACTGATAAGAAAATAAAAAGAATTATTGTAAACCAAAAGCGAATGTTAAAATATTGCTGCGTGACTACAGCAAAATGCTAATATTACGCATGACACGCGACATTGAAGAAATGCCAAAATAAGTTGAAAGTACTTTGTTTTCAGCAAGTAGTAAACCAATTAAAACGTTTTTGAACAAAGTGTTAAAAAAAATAATAATAACTTAACATTTTGAGGGAGAAAAGAAAGAAAAAAAAACGGGGAAAAGTTTCAGTTATTCCGCATTGCTACTTTAAACAATTTTAATTATTTTGAGCATATTGTTATTTAAACTTCATTTTGAATGAAGTGAGTAACCTGGAATTTTCTAAAAAACAACCTGGAATTGTCGGGAGAATTTTTTTTAACCACAAGTGTATGAACCCTGAAACACTTTGACTGCAATACTTCACCATGTTCAGGCAATGATCAGATGATGATTATGCACATTACAAAACATCTCGAATTTTAATCCACAGAACCTATGAAAAAGTACTACTGAGTACACAAAGTACACCGCCAGCTCAGTCATTCCATCTGGAGACTACAGTTTCATGCTTATTAGCTTTGATCTGCCCAGATTAGGAAGTGACTGAGCTGGAGGTGGGAAACATCTTAAGGTAGCCAAGATAGTGAAACAAACTGGTATCTAATATAAAATTAGCACAGACCAGATGAGTGACCGAAACAATGGTTTGGTTTGACTCAAAAAGAAGAAGTCAGGAGACTGAGTATCTTCGTTCTTTTTTTTTTTCTATATCTATTATCTGAATTATAAATATGAAGTAGTTACAAAAGTGCAAAATTTCAAAAGTAAAAAATTAGAATTCACTGAAAGTTTTTGACTTTTTTTTTTCAAAATAATGTATGAATATTACTGCTTTGCTTTTGCAACTGCCCATGCATATTTATCACTAGATACAAAATTTCTTCTGATAGGTGACAGAATTGGGAGGTTTGGGAAATGTCAGGAAATTTGTTGGTCCATGAGAAATCAGGTAAATTTGTAAAAATAGCGAAGAAAAATTGATTAAAAGAGAGAAAAAAAATTTGCTTTGAAAAATAGAATAGTTCTCGTATAAAGAGTGTTTTTTCTATAAGGAATAGCAAAACCATTCTTTATACAAGCCTTTTTTTTTCCTTGTGATTTATGTTAATTGTTTACCACGGATCAGTGATTTTTATCTTCCATTGATTGTAAATTCTTCTATATCAAATAAAGCCGTGAATTAAGTTGGTTTTTTAATTTTGCGAAATAGAAATGACTTTGAAAAAAGATAATGAAGTAATGATTATCTGGGTGGTTTTTATGGATTGTCTGGTATTATCTGGATGGATTATCTAGTGTGGTTTTTAAAATGTGGCTGGATGAGCATTTTATTTTGGTACCAGAGTAAGACTTATAGTCATAAGGTGCCGAGTGATTATTTTCAAGTCGATCTTGGACACAAAGGGACAATTTTATCGTTTTTTTAATTCAAAAGAAAAGGAAGGATTTAAAGTTGAAATATTGACGTTCTGTTTCTATTTTCCTTAAATGTCCTTATGCATGCTGCAGACAGTTTAATAGTTCTTTAGAATTTTATGAATAGCTTATTATTTTTTAAGTTTTCATGCCTGTCGTTTCCTTAAAATGTCATAGTTAAGTTTCAAATAGTGGTAGTATTGTGAATGAGGAGAGACAAATGCATGTTTTTTACTTATTTTTCTTTTTTGGATATATGTATTTAAAACTGAATAATGTGAAAGATGTAAATGCAGAAACATAATTTCCTACAAACGCAATACAGTGGAACCGCGATTTTACATTGTCTGTTTCATAGACTATTCCATTTTTGAAGGCATTTTCTGTGACAATACCTCTAATGTTAAACTATTCTGAATTTTACGTGACTTTTTTCAGAAAATCCACTTAATACATTATTCTTAAAACAGATCAGATCAAATTTCATATGCAAGACCAAGATTAACTTTTTTTTTCTGGGTGTTTATTTTCAAAATAAATTTGTTTTTCAGCTGTTGGAACAGAAACAATGCCAGAACCGCTTCAAATTGATTGGGGTTTTTTGTATTGTGTAGCATAAAACTTAAAAACAAAATTTATTTGCATGCAAACCAAGAAGCAAATTTGCAAAAAAATTCTTAGTACAAAGTGCACTATGAATGAAAATGTATCTACAGTTACTTCCTATGCCAGGCTGATTAGTGCTAATAAGCACGATACTGCAGTCCTCGGCTGGAATGACTGAGGTGGCAGTGTATTTCATGTATTTCTACCTCAGCCCTGGCTATATGGGTCGTAATTTACTGAAAATACCATGCCTTGCCTTCAATCTTCGAGTTGAACCGAACCATTGCTTTGGTCACTCGTCTGGTCAGTGCTATTTCCATATTAGCTACCAGTTTTTTTGGAGCTCTTGGCTGCCTTATTAGGTTTTCCACCTCCAGCTCAGTCACTTCCTATGTCGGGCTGATTAGTGCTAATAGGCACGAAACTGCAGTCCTCGGCTGGAATGACTGATCTGGCGGGGTATTTCATGTATTTCTGCCTTAAGCCTATATGGGCGTAACTTACTGAAAACAAGTAGACTAAATTTCTTCCATTGGGGAAATGTTAAATTTAAAGGATACCTTATTTTTATTACCATCCCAAATTTTACGTTTTCCCACTTGGTACGCTATTTATTAATAGGTCAGCAGAATGCATAATATTGAGGTTCTAATTGTAAGAAAGTTTATTCAAATAGTTATCGCCAAAATGATAAGCAATCGCCTTTCCCCTTAACTTATCCATGAAAGTGTGACCATGACTCTATGATCATATCTTAGAGGCACCTAGAGACTTGTGATTTATTACTATTGAATTTTTCTTTCGAAGAACTTCTGAAAAATGTACAATCATAGCTAGATAATATAGACACACGCATGCACGCTGTGAGTGAATACATTCGATGCTATGCAGATACATTTGCTGTAGATAGTGCATTGGCTGAAAATTGTTAATAATATCCATATTAAACACTGATCATCTTCGAAATTTGAAGATAAATTAATGTAAAATGTTCATTATTGCTTTCACAAATACATGATAGAAAGCAAAAGGAGTTTTCTTACTAAAAATTTTACTTACCCATTGCATGTTGATTTTCATTTCTTGCAGATAGTTTTGAGCAATGTGTGCAGATACTTAATATTTTTACCTTACTATGTGTGCAATATTTGAATTACTTGCTTTTATTTCCTTCACAAATACATTAGTATGATTCAGTGGCTGGAGACCTTGCCTCATCATAGTTATGATGTGAGAGAAGATGGACCACCTACAACACTGCCTACTAAAGAAGAAGCAAAAGACTCTGATTCAAATTCTTCAAACTGCAATCAAAATTCTTCAGAAAATAGTAGATTAGACTCTAATGCTGTATATTGCAAGGACTTAAATTCAGACTTAAAAGAATCAAAAGAGAATGAAATAAAATGTGAATGTTGAATGTTACAGCATTTTCTATTTTATTGTTGTTGTTTCTTTATTTATTTTCAGTTTTTCAAAATCAGAAATTGTGCTCATCTGTACTTATAGCTGACAAGTATCTGTTTACATTTTTTGAAAATGTTGCATCAAAGATATTGTGTCTGTCTGATCAGCATACTGGAGACTGCTTAGCATCTACAGCCTTGAAATGTGGTACAAAATTACTTTAGACTCCAGGAGCACCTCGTAGCATTTTTTAAAAATTTTTGAATGTTTTTTGTAATTAATTGTTTTAGCTAAAATTTCACATTACCCGACCATAAAGGGGATGAAAGATTTCCCTCATCCCTTTACTTTCTATGTCATTCAAAACAGTTTTTTTTTCCTGCACAAAATGAAGTTTGTTCCAATTTTCTTAAGTAATTTAAACAAGAGATATAAGATCAAATGCATCAATCATCGAACCTTTTGATGCACAAAAATTGCAAATTACTGTAGACACGTGATTCGGTGTAATAAAGAACACCTTTTTCAATGCAAAGAAGTGTGAGCTTTTGGATGAAAAGTCATCCCAGGAAAGCAACACAGTGGAACAGGAGACAGCATAAATACCAAAAAATAGAAATTAACAAAACAAATAAGACAAAATGACACCTGAAGCCAAAGTTTACTATATAATTCGATCAGGGGAAAACTGTTAAGTAATTAATTTTCAAGAAATCTCATAAACAGTGCAAATTATCCAAAAATGAAACCACTGAATTAGCAATAAATTTACCGACAGGAAAAATTAAGTTCCATTGGAGCAATGCAGAATGAAACAGAGTGAAGGATAAACAATTGGACAAAATTATTGGGAGTGGTTTCATGTTTGGACAATTTGTATTGTTTATGGGATTTCTTGGAAATTTATTGCTTAATTGTTTTTTCCTAATAGAATTATATAATAAATTTTGGCTCCAGATGGCATTTTGTCTTATTTGTCATTTTAATTTCCATATTTTTGATATTGATACTGTCTCCTGTTCCACTGTGTTGCTTTCCTCGGATGACTTTTCTTCCAAAAGCTCACACTTCTTTGCATTGAAAAAGGTGTTCCTTGTAACACCAAAACATGTGTCTGGAGTAATTTGCAATTTTTGTGCATCAAAACGTTCAAGAATTGATTTATTTAATTTTCAATCACAAAGGTATTTATTCGTCATTTGTTAAGGAGATATAAGAGATACTACTAAAGTAAAAATTGTTGGCTAAACTCAATTCAAGTCAAGAGTTAAAAGAACAAACATACTGGAGACCATGAATTTGAAAATGACTTTTCAAACATACATAACGGCTGTTTGTATGCTCAGGATGTGGTTGCTATGCTCAGGAGCCCCTTAACACCTTTAGCTGAGAAATTTGGTGCTAGTTTAGTATGGAGAGGTGTTCTTTTTGGAAGAGTGCGAAGCCCTTTTTTTTAAAGTCATTTTACTATTTATATGCGTATTTTCATCAAGTTCTTTTTTCTTCTGGTGGGAGTGGAATTAATATGGAAAAAATAATCTAATTGCAATGAGCTCATCCTTTAAATTCTTTTTTCTGTGAGGCAAGAAGGATTTTCACTTTATTCTAATCATTGCATGCAGTTGAATCTCATTCTTTCTACACATAATTTAAGGGGCACATTCGTCTCTAGCACTATTGATTGTTTTCAATACCATCAAATTCTACGATAGTGCAGCCAAAAAGTTCCTTGCCCCACACAGCAGGAAATTTCTTACTAAACTACTGGTGGATAGAATTCAATCGCGATGAATATGCCCTTAAATTTTAGTGAATCAAATAAGACTGTAAAGCAATCTTCTAGGGTTGGCAAGCAGGGGGCAGAGCCTCCCAGTATTAAAAAAAAAATTGAAATAAAAAAGGGTGAAAATTAAGAAATAACAAATAGTGAGTGAGATGATGATGAAAATGAAGACTTCAAATTTTAAAAATAAAATTCATCTTTCTAGTTTTGTTGGAAATAAATGAGAAAGTTAATTAGGCAGAAAAAAAATTATGTTTGCTGTATAAATATGGTAATAGTCAAACAATTTTCTTCATGAAGCTATTAGGAAGATATGTTTTTCTCTCTGACTACCATTTCCTATGTTCGTATCATTTCTAAATATTTATAGATTTATTTCCATTGGAAACAAAAAAGAGTTTTGAGTTTAGCTATCATTTTAGCATCCTAATTGGATATTCTTGTGTCTATACATATAAGCTAAGTATGTGCTTTAAGACAACTGAGGTTCTAAGACTTAATAAGGTAGGCTCGCCCTAAATTTTATTTTGTGAAATTTTGAGATAAATTAGATTGGTAGAAGGCCTATGATTTGCTTTTTGTGATGTTTTAAGTATAAGTACTAAAGTCCAGATTATGCATTAAAAACCCGCTGAAATATGCTCTAAAAAAACCTAAAATCAGAGCTAGATAATGTAGACGCAGCCTTGCGCGGATACGTCTGCTGACGTGCGGATACATCGCCGCGGAGTTGCACATCGTCCGATAATTGTAAAAGTTCATACTCTTTACTTCTAATTCGTTTTGAATTGATATTATTTATTTAGATTGTAAAAATTATCACCAAATAGTATATAATAGTATATACACTCGCACATTCGGTAGACGAAGAACGTTTTCCTTGTATGCAGAAAAACATTTTCTTTGTATGCTGAAATGTAGATTTTTCTATTAGCAGTGTTCGACCTTTTGTATAAATAAAAAATAACTAGTCGACCCGTGCGGAACTCCGCACTGTGCTTCAAATCGCTTCATGTGGCATTTCGCTCTTTAAAAATTTCAAAGAAAAAACATTATGAAGAAGAACCGAAAAAAATAAACGGAAAAAAATAAGCACACAAAAGAGGGAATGTAATTTGAAGACATGAGTGACGACTCGTTAAATACAACGTTGTGATAATGTGATCATCGCTCACCTTTTGGTTGTATGTATTTTCAATGCAAACATAAATATCATTACAAGTGTGACTTCGTGGCTCGTAAAAAAGCAGTAATTGTGCATCTGAAAAATGGGTTGTGGCAAATACAGTCCTGCCCATGTGAGCATCTGACGAAAAAAAAAGAAATATTAAAGAGATATTTATTGGCACGGATTCGAACAGGCACTATTCTGATTAAAAGCATGGCACTCCAACAAAACGAACAGTTGCGCCTTTGTTTTTGAATGCTATTCATTGAAGGAACGTGTATTGATAAAAAGCAAGAAAGCTTTTTTCAAAAAAAAAAAAAAAATAGACCATGCATCTATGTTTTGTCATTTGCTAGCATGATAGGCTTGAAAATTATTCATCAAACATGAAATTTGATTAAAGAATGAGGAAGATCTCGTGTAGCGATTGAAACATTCTAGAGAAATAATAAATTAGATTGAAAATAAGTTTTTATATTTGAATATTGAATAATTTCCCATAGCAGGCTTAAGTTTATTTTTTCGAACGTAGACAAAATGCATTTCTTTCTTTTTTTCTGCTGAAAGCAGAGGAGTAGAAAATAATTTCTTACTGTTGAAGTTGATAATTTTAATTTTTTATATCGTATTCGAATAAATAATTAAAGGTTTACTGGGTGAAACTCGTAATTTCAATTTAAGGTAATGGTATTTTTTTCATTTATACAAAAGGTCGAACACTGCTATTCGAAAAAACTTCATTTCAGCATACAATGAAAAAATTTTTCTTCACAAAAAGGATTCCCTTGAGGTCTGAATTTTTTAATCTAATACTTTTTATATGCTTACATTAATGTTAATGGTCTGAACAGAGTCAAAGCTTAAAAAAAAGGAAGAACACCTTTCGATTAACAGTCAACTTATCTGAATAATAACTGTAGCCTGCATAAAGGAGTCGAAACACCAAGTAGCATTCCCATCACATTTATTTTATTGTCTTACGTGTGTTATCCGTTATATGTTATGAGTACATGTAATGGGTAGTATTAATCTAAATTTGCTATTATGTCGGGCAGCCCAGGCGGGCCCGAAGTTCAGATAGTTTATAGCCGAACGCCTCCCGAAAAACTTATCAATTTAACCGAACAACTAAGTCCAGTGCTTTTAAGCTTTAATTTAAAAAATAATAAATAAAAAAACAGGTTAATTGTAATTTTTTTTCTTGCCGAAAGCGACGCAAAAAATTAGAAAATTGTATTAGAACTTTGCTTTAAAAAAAAAAAATCTGCATAAGAACTACAGGCTGCATCAAGGTTTTGTAACAGCAAGGGGCGTTTCTGAAAACTTGATTTTTAGACCGTAAGTCTTTTTTTTTTTTTTTTTTTTTGTCCTTAGATGGCCGGATAAGTTTTAAAATGAGGGTGGAATTTCTTCAAGAGATAAGAAAGGTCTCACATACTGGCAGAAAAATAATCCACAGAAATAATATATAACCCTACTAGCAAAATTTCTTGCATCAACCTTGTCAGATCTTGATATTATATACTGACGGCGTCAATATTGACGTGTTTCATACTGCATAAAGCTTGCATAACGATTAAAAAGCAATATTACAATAACAACACGTATGCAACGTTGCATTCATCTTAAAATATCAATATTGCTATTACCTTACAATAACAACATTGCATACACGTTGACGTCGTCAAGATGTATTGATTTCATGCTGTCGCCGTCAAGGTAATTAGTACACAATAGAACAGGTGGACCTTCGTTGATACTTGCGCATGCGCACAGTTCTTTTCTACCCAGCGTCCTTCGCGTTGCTGACACATCTTCCTCCTCCGACCTTCGATTCAGTCGGTTCAGAGGAGCTGCACGTGGCGTTGCATTCTTTAGGCTTCGTTAAGTTGGTAGCTTAGTTATTAGTGTGGAATAGTATTGTTTTAGGAATAACTTATGAATGACTGATAACTGCATTTGTTTATTAATATTGTACTAAACAAGTCATATCGCAGACGATGTGCGATCAATGTTAGAAATGGCCGAAAATAACTTTTTTTCGCCCCCAGACTTTAAAACAAAGGACATGAAGCCCAGAATTTCGTATTATCACTTCAATCTCATGAGTAAGATTAATTTTATTCAATAGTTATTTATGTTATTCTTTAAGATAAATTCATGTGTTTTGTCCATGGGATATTTTCAATGCTGACATCCATTTGGAAATGTACTTTATTGTAATTATTTACTTATTTATTATTTTGCTTTCTTTACTCTTAAATGTGTTATAAAAACTTCCGCAATTATTCCTAACTAGGCATTTTATGTCTTTATAATACAATTAGAAGCATGAATTTAAAAAATAAGTCAAGTATTACGCAAAACGAAGAAACTTTCATTTTTTAAATTTAATTACGAGTACTATTAATACCTTTATATGAATTTCCGATCAGATGTTAGCTTTAAGAAAATATTCTTAGGCTAGAAAACTATCTTGAAGAATAACAGAAATAATTAAAAGAATGAAATTTAATTCTCGAGTTTAAAGTGAAAATAATACAAATAAATAAATGGATAAAACACCTTGCAAACGTGCTGATTTCATACTGTTATGTCAATGTATCCGGAAATTTTCCTGTCATATCAATACGTATGCAATATTACAAAAGCAAGATCATCTTGCCTAGACCTTGATTTCATGCTGTCATGACAACATCTTGATATTATCCTGTCATATCAATACGTATGCAATATTACAAAAGCAGACTACCTAGATATTTTCCTGATATTATGCTGCATGCACCTTGTCAGTCAATATTGTGGCAGCCTGCTGACAGCATAAATGGAGTAACATAACAACATTGGGGCAGCATTAATGCAAGATGATTTTTCTTGCATGTCAACCTTTATGCAATACTGAGGCAAGATATTTTGCTTACTGGGAAGATAAGATATTGAAGGGAAATGTTTTTATTTTTGGAAATTTATACCATTTGTTATCGCAGGCTGCTTGAACCGTTATAGCTTAGATGACAGCATGTGTTCATCATTTAATCGCACGGTTAAAATACAAAATAATTTGAACTAAGTTCTTTTTTAAGCGTAGCGTCCTTTTTTAAGCGTAGCGTACGTTTTTAAACGTAGTAAAAATGTAATGGAATATTTGTTTTTTTGTTTTTTTTTTTTTTTTTTTTTTTTTTTGCCAAAGGAAGAAAAAAAAATATTTTACCCATCAAGTTGTTAGTAATTTTAATGTTTTACTTCGTATTCTAAAAAATATTCTTAATTTTAAATGGAAAGCGTAATTTCAATTTGAGATAGTAACTTTTTTATTTGTACAAATTGTCAAAAACTTATTAGAAGAATCTATATTTCAATATGCGATTTTTTTTTCTGAACAAAAAACTATTCCATTGTTGTCTGAAATCTTAAACCTGATACTTTTATTTTCGCTTACATTATGCTTTAATTTTCTGACCGGAGCCAAAGCTTTAAAAAAAAGAGCCTTACAATTAAGAATCAATTAAGCTCCAGTTGCATCAAGTTTTCATAACAGCAAGGAGCGTTTCCATCTCATTTATTCTATTACCTCATATTTGTTATTTAGTGTTCATGTAATTTTTCTCTATTTTTTGATGCAGATTGTCCGGACTTGGTCCCGAATACTCATTCTTCTGGTTTATCAGTCGAACATTCTGCCGATCGAACTATTCAGCTCTGTCGGTGGTAGTTTAAAGCAGGGCTGTGGAGTCGGAGTCGGAGTCGGACTGATTTTGGGATAAAGGAGTCGGAGTCGGAGTCGTTAGAAAACATGCCGACTCCGACTCCGACTCCGGGCTTCTTTTTTTCTTTCCTTTTCACTGACTCTCCTTGCATTTTTTAAAAACTGATTACCAATTGGTTCGATTACATGTATAAAAAGATACTAATGAGAAAATAACTGCCATTATGGCAATTAGCTAACTTGAATGCTTACCGAACTTTCTGTAGCCGTCCCCTAGTTTGCTTGCTTTTTAACTTATCTAATAGCAACTGTCAGTAAACGGTTTTGTTGCCTAACATTTTCAAGTAATCACTTTCAAATAAAAATGAAATATAGTGTTTTGTTCGATCTCACTTATAAAATAGTAAAAGAAACGTAACAAATTAGTAAGTCGACACCCGTAGCTAAGGTTGAAACGTTTAAGTGTGATCGGCAAATTCAAAGAAGTTCTGGCGCGAAAGCACGAATCCAAAAGATTCGATGAAATAATCTAATGTTTTTTTCTTTATTAAGACTAATTCTGTAAGCTTGGTTGTCACTAAAAAGTATGGAACAAAATAAGTAAATGATTTCTTGATTACAACACTCAAGAATTGCAGTTAATCTTAAAATCTTCATATTTAGGTTAATTCTAAAGCAACCAATAAAATTTAAATTAAAAATTTAGCGAAGAAGAAATATAGGTATAGTAAAAGCTATTCGTACAAATTTGTATACCGCCGCGTTTTATGTAAAATTAGCTCCTGACGTATATGTGCCCTATTTTCGTTGAAATTTTATTGATGAAATATAATTTAAAATATATTCGTGAAAATTTTCAGAATTAAAATATTTATATTTTTTATAAACTCTGAAATTAACTTTGGGTGTCATCTGCTAGATGGGTGTCACCCGGGGCAAACCACCCCCTCTCAAGAACTTGGGTTTAGAAAAAAAAGGTTTTTTTTTCTCTCAAGTTACAGCTTTCAAAAATTGAAAGCACACGATTTGATCAATATCTATTTGTTAAACATTAAAGGGGGGAAAATTACAGATAATCCTTTTTAAAATTTTTAAAAGGGATTTTTAAGTCATCTCACTTTTTAACTCGTAACTATTGGAAAGTTTAATTTTTAAATTGAATTTCTAACGTTGTATGGCGTCTTGGGTTTACAATAAAACACAAAATGCGAAATTTTCATAAAAAGGAATTAATATTTCAATCTGTGTTAAGAGGTTTTCCCCCTTCCCTTGAATGGAGAGAGGGAGTTGAAAAAATACAATAAAAAAAATTAAAAAAAATTTGGAGTCGGAGTCGGAGTTGGAGTCGGAGTCGGGCGTTTCAAAATCCAGGAGTCGGAGTCGGGGTCGGAGTCGGCCATTTTCTTTCCGACTCCGCAGCCCTGGTTTAAAGTTATAAATTTAAAAAAAAAAAAATTTTTAGATCGTGGATCTATTTTTTGTCAGTAGCCTGCACGATAAGCTTTAAAATAAGGTGTAAATCAAAGAAATTGATCAAGAATTGAGGAAGACATTGCGTAGGAACAAAAACAGGCTACAGAAATAATACATAAGGATACCCTAATTTGAAATTACGCGTTTTATTCAGTAAACATTTAACTATTTATTAGAATACGAAGTAAAACATTAGAATTACTATCAACTTCATAAGTAAGAATTTTTTTCTTCTTTTTTGCTTTCAGAGAAAAATAAACAACGAATTGCAGTTTTTCTACATTTAAAAAGTTTACACTTAAAAACGGATTCAGTTCAACGGGTTTTGGTTTTGAATTTTGACCTATCGATTCTAAGGAAAACATGTGCTAACATCCAATCCGTAACGGTTAAAGCAGCATACTGCGGGAATTGTATCAATTTAAAAAAATAAAAACCACTTTCTTTCAAACTCATTTATTATTTCTCTAACCTGTTTGTTTCAATCGCTATGCGAGCATGGCCTGATTAACGCACGGTCCAGCGGGTCCGCGGACCTGGGTACCACAAATTTAGGGGCACCAAAATAGCCTAGCCTAAATTCACTTACTTCCTTTTTTTAAGCTCATTTTACTTTTTCTCAACTTTAAGAGAGATTTTTTTTAAAAAAATCAGCTCAAAACCTCATAAAGTTAAAAAACATTTCGCATAAAGAAGTCGTTGTCTCTTAGCTCTGGAACTTCAAAATAATTACTTGGATGACATAGATGAACATTTTCCAGAAGAATTAACACACTTTCAATTTTTTGCAAAAGGTAACCCTTCTCCTGGAGAATGTTTTAAAAGGATAAGATCACTAAACATTACACATACATTTCCGAATGTGGAATCACCCCTGCAGCTTTTTCTTACCTTGCCTATCAGCAGCTGTTCCAGTGAACGTTCCTTTTCATTTTTGAAAAGAATAAAAAATCATTTGAGAAGCTACGTTTCTCGGGATAATTTACAGGTATTTTCCTTATTGACCATTGACAAAACATAGATATCAAACATAGATCACGGGACGCGGGAGCGTCCCGCCCCGCCAAGGAAACCAAACGTCAGCAGCCAACAGAAGCAAATCCACCGCCAAAGACGAAAGAAAATAAAAGCGACCAAGAGCAAGATTACACGCCAGAACAAGTTTAGGTTTTGGGGGTTTTTCACCCCTCTGTATCTCAGCCCCATGAAGATCCCCGGAGTTGATTTTTGGTACACTCAATCTCTAGTAGCCCCTGACACCGTAACCCAAAATACAATCCCCTGGACCATCAGGGGGAGGAGGTATTGAAGTTATAAAATCGCTGTTCAAAAAAGTTTTCGCTTTCTTTGACAGGGCTACAGCCCAGACGAAAATAGGAATCAAGCTGAAATTTCGCACACACATTCCTTGTGCCCTACTGATGTGCCTTTTGTGCCATTTGACCCCCTCCCCTTCCCCCCTCGTTTTTACCCCCCGAATTGTACCTTCCCGGAGTTCTATCACAGCCCCCTGGGGGGCTACAGTAATGTTTTTTGTATACATATTCTTGGGGGGCCATTGAGTACATATACAGAAATTCAACCCCCAGGGACATCACGGGCCGGAGTAAATGAAGTTTGAAAATCACTAATTTTCCCTAAATTCTTATGTACTAACTCTCAGCTCATAGGGTTTGTTTATCTCGGACTGCAATTGCAAGGTTAGAACAGATGTAACAGTTATTCCGAAGTTGTCTTAGGAAATGAAATTCAATCAAGACTAAAACATGTCCAACAGTTGCAACTAGACGTTAAATCGCGGATATCACAAATTTGCCACAGCGACTGCGCATGCGCGCAGACTTAGCTCATTGGGTTTTCAGATTCTATGTTGTTTGTTTATACTTAAGCAGAGAAACAAATCAATGAATGAGATTAGAATGCTGTCCCCCCCCTCCAAAGTTTTGCCGATACGAAATTTCCTTCCCCCTGTTTTTCAGTTTTGATATATTTATGGAGGGAAGAAATTTTAAATGTCGGCGCGAAACTCTGGTTGAACCATTACAATATTTTACGCGACAAATTATATGAAACTGTACGCATATGAATACGGCACATATAACTTTTTAATTGAAAGCGAAAAATAGCACTTTTTTATTGGTTTGCTTATTTTCTAAATTAATGGATTTTTCACAAAGAACACATAATTAATTGAAAATATATGGAATACGTGTGTGGATATCCGTGCTTTGCAGTAATTTGTTAGCTGAAAAAATTTTTGCAATTAATTTAAGCAAGACTTTTAATGAGCTTAGTCCGCGCGCAACATGCGCATTCGCTATGGCAAATTTGGGATATCCGCGATTTGACATCGAGTAAAGTTGTATAGGTCTTCTGACACATTTAAATTTAAAATATTTAATGGCTTAGTTTTTTTTTTTTTTTTTTTTTTGCTTGATGATAACATGCGTTATTTGTTTTCTAAATGAACTTTTAAACAAAACTAGGTATTAAACAAGACAAAGACTTCTATCAAGAAAAAGATAAATCACCAAACAACTAAAATTATCCCATAAAACGTAAAATGATCTACGATTTTAGAAAAAATGTGATTAAACAAAAAGTGAAAAGCTAGATTAAAATACCCCTCAAGCTGTAAAACATTTAAAGAAACCTTCATGAAAATGTTGAATAATCTGTCAAATAAAGAAACTAATAGAATTTATTGTGAAGTTGTAAAATACTCGAAAACAATATAATTTAAAATATAGTATTTTATTATCCAAGAAGTTTTCTTTTCAACAGAGAGGATACAGGGATTGCAATAAAATTTAAACCGCATAATTCTCGCAAAATAAACATAGAATCTTAATAGTCAGAAAATAACTTGATGTAAAATTAGGTTAGCCATTATTGTTCCTTAAAAACACAAAACAGCGTGGTTTCAATTGAAAATTTTCTGACTTGAAGTTCTCAATTCTAAAAATACAGACAAAGTAATAATATCAATGCAAAAAGATGTGATATCTCATCAAAAACAACCCTGTTGTAAAAATTTCCCTGCCACGAAAACCTTTAACTTTTCCGCACAAAAAAGAAAACCTGCATCCTAAACCCAAAAACCCTCAGCCATAAAAAGTTATGATATCTAGTTTGCCCGCCAAGTATCTGCCAAACTATCAACCTCCCTCTTCTCCTTTTTCATCACAGCTACTTCCATTAGAACCTCCTCCCACCTTCAACTCCTCAGAAATATGGATAGATCTTTTAAATTGTTTATCTTGTCTGGCGGGAAGCTCTTCAAAGTGAAGTGGTTGCTTGGTGAGCAAAAAGCTTTTTCAATTTTTTGATATTTTATAAATTTTGTTTTTTTTCTTTGACTTTTACAAGAAAGTTGGAGAATAAGGACTTTCTGCAAATAGGAAACGAAGTTTGGAGTTTCGTCTAATCTCATGATCCTCTTAAAAATAGTTTCTGAAATTTAGTAGGTTGGACCTACTATTCTAAATCATACAGCCAAATAAATCATTAGAGAAAGGCGACCCACCAAATTTTGATTTGAAATTTGGTGGGTCGCCATTCAAAAATTTTACTTTTTAAACGGAGCTAAGGTCCGTTTAAAAAGTAGAATTTTGTATTTTTTGACTCATTTTTATTTTTGCTTCAAACTTTTAATATCTTGACTCTGCATCTGATTTTGAACATTTTTACAATTGGAAGTATACATCTAGAACTAACGGTTGCGAAAATAAAGTTCTTGCTGGTTAAAACGGAACACCCTGGTATAGATTATATCTACTGCCCGGTAATCACATAAAGATATTGCAGTTTCGTCCTTGTTGTGGACTCATCTGTTTAGAATAGTGAATAACCGAACTGGAGGCAGATGTCATCTCATTAAAGTGAAGCATTGAATGATAAAAAAGATTTCACTTAATCCCCAAAATCATGCAAAAGCAACGGAATGGAAACAACAATTCCATTATGAGAATTTTAAATATCCAGCAATGTTAATGCTGTATTCGAATATTGTCCCCTAGTTTAAATCAAAAGCCATTTGTCATCTTGCCGGACTCTCCAACTTCCTGATAATCTCTCATGTGCATACATTAATTTCCCTGTCACTTAAATGTGTTCATTGGAACGGTTAAACAGCACAAATATTTCGTCTCTTATTCCCACACAAACTTTCGTTCGGATTAAATTTTGGAAGCTCAAATCACATTCATAAGCGTAAATAATAGCCTCCTTTTTGCTAGGCACGAAATGATTGACAGGGCAGGAGTCGCTGTCAGCCAGGCATCACTTTATTCGAAATATATTTCCCGCCGACTCCCGGGGCAGCAAATCGCAATCCTAATAGCGGTAGGGAACGAAATAAATCGAAATGCCCTGAGGTGACGCGTATAAAAACCATTTACCCCTTTATCGCGATAAAAACCCTTTTGCCCCGTTCCTCCTCTCTTATTAAAAATGACAGGCTGTCGGAGCTTCATTTCTCCGCCCCAAGATAAGGCGGCGCCCCGAAAGCCATTATACAATTCATCCTTAAAAAGATAAGCGTTTACACGGCAATTTCCTCCCTCTAATGGAGTTTTATGGCTTGATGGCGCGGGCTTTGCCTCCTTTTCCATCTCGGCTCGCCTGCTCTTATCCCTTTGCTATTTGGACTCACTGCTGCGGAATAATGTTGATAAACATGGGAAAGATTGCTATATATATACATTACGCAATATATATATATAAATATATATAAATATAAATGTATATATATATATATATATACACACACACACACACACACACACACACACACACATATATATATATATATATATATATATATATATATATATATATATATACAGTCGAACTTCCACCTATCGAAATATTTTCTATATATCGAAAAAATCTTTATATATCGATTTTTTTTTTTTTTCCGAGACATTCGTAGATTTTTTTTTTTCCACTTTAGACTTTGTCTCATGAAAAATTAAGGTTAGAGGAGAAAATTATGTTCACTAAATGTATGTTGCTACGAAACTCATAAGGAATCTGCTGTTGAGGGATGTGTAGATAGGTCGTTGTTCCGTTCTGGAGTGCCTAAATTCCCTGAAGTTTATTTCAAATCTTAGTTGAAACCAGTAATATAGCAAAATCAGTTTCAAATTATATATTTTGTCTATTGATTATCATTCCTAATCTTTTTAGCTGCAGTAAAAATCATTCAAGTTCAGTAGATTGATTTTTTACTTTTTTTCTCGATTACATTGTCAAAACGAAAATCCCCTAATGTTGCGGATCAAGTTGAATTGCCGAAGAATGAAGATGTATAAAGACACAAAAATGTAATTTCTGCGATTTTTTTAATGATTAACTTTTATTTAATTCGATGCTCGTATGAATTAGAAATTGGGTTTCATACACGAAAATTAGCTTTAATTTTAATGTTCTCGATATTTAGGATAAAATAAGATGGTTTTTATATATCGAAATTTCTATGTATCGAATTTTTTTCCGGCAATTTGCTACTTCGATATAGGGAGATCCGTGTATATATATATATATATATATATATATATATATATATATATATATATATGTTGTCAACTCAGAGCAATAGTAAGACATCTCATCCCAGGAATAACAGTAAAATAATGGTGAGTGGGGAAATTTGTGGCAAAGTAATAATTAAGATGACTCACCTTTTTCAACATGAGCAAATCGGAAATTTGTTTCGAAAATTTCAGTGCATAAAGAAAAAGTAATGTATTTCATTAAAAGAAAAAAAAAAAAAACCCTTGCATTGAAGCATTATTTTTTATTTTTAGAAATAAGTTTGTACCTACCAAAAAAAGTGGAAAATGTTTACTTTTTTCCCCATGGAGCAGAGTGAAAAATAAAATATTTTTCTCATGAAATATTTTTAGTTCAAATATTAAAGGTATTTTTGATCAACTGAATAAATAAACAAAAGCATTAATGAATAAATAGAAAGATAATGAAATAATAAACGAATAAATAAATAAATAAATTGATTAATATGTGAGAAAAAATAAATTAGTGAAAAAAATAGTGAATGAATATGAAAATAAGTGAATCTATATAAATGAAACAAAAGTATGTGTATCTATGCATGTTCCTGATACAAATTCACAGTTTACGTCGGATCTCGACCAATTTTGGATAGGAGGTACTTGGGCTCCCGAGATGGAATGTAGCGGGGGGAGGGGGGGGGTTCAAAAGCCAAAAAAGTACTGAACTGTTCGAATTTTAATTTTTGGACCCGAAAATGGTAAATGGGTTTGACTTTTCCTATAATCGGGGGAATGGTGTCTCCCAAGTTTCGTGGACACAAAATCCCCCCCACCCTGTTTTTCAGTTTCAATCATACCTTTTGTTTGTAGTAAAGGGAAGAAATTTGAAATGTTGGCGAAATTAGAGATAAACCAGGGGATTTAAAAAATTTTCCTTTTTGGTTAATTTTCCACAATCTGTTGAAAAATTTGAAAGATTTTTATTTTCTTTGTTCAAGCCTGATTATTGTGAACAATGTTCAGTTGGTTCCAAATTTCGCACATTTATCACATGACTACAAAAAATGAGAAAAATAATCCATGTGAAAATTTAAGTTTTAATTATGTTTTTCAGTAACTTTAACTCAACGAGCTGATGTGTGCATCACATGATTTTCTTTTACGCCAATTTAATGATAATAGTAGTGCCTTGGAGTAAGCAAAGAAACACTTGAAGTATTTTTGCTCCACGTTTATTGCGAACTGAAGCAAAAAAAGTTTTATACAGAATAATTTTCCCAATATTGGACATTTTAATGTGATTCAATGGTTAACTCTCTAAATATCGTCTATTGTGGCCAAAATAAAACCAAATAAAAAAAAACCTCGCCAAATTCGTCTCCAAGTTGGCGAAAAAACTTGGCGATCAAAAGCTTGGCGATATGTCGCGAAGCGTCATCGAAATTGACAATGATTTCCCCCCAAAAGGGGCAAAAGACCCCTTTAGAAGCACCCGAATGCAACCAAAAGGGAAGGTGCACAACTAGACCCCACTAGGAGTCTACGTACCAAATTTCAACTTTCTAGGACATACCGTTCTTGAGTTATGCGACATACATACTCACATACATACGTACATACAGACGTCACGAGAAAACTCGTTGTAATGAACTCGGGAAACGTCAATATTGATATTTCGGGCATCTATACGTTCTTAGGTACATATGTACGTGTGGTCGGGTCAAAAAAAAAAAAAAAACTCACCATTCATTTGGGGGTGAGCAAAATGGAAATTAAGGCCGATTTTTGAGTGAAAATCTTTTCGCGAATACAATACTTCCTTTTTTGTAAAAGAAAGTAAAAAACAAAAAAACTCAACATTCATTCGGAGGCGAGCAAAATGGAAATTAAGGCCTATGTTTGGGTCAAAATTTTTTCGCGCGAATACAATACTTCCTTTACTTTGTAAAAGGAAGTAAAAATGATATTTTGTCTTACTAGGGAAAAGGGTCCCCTATAAGGCCAACTGTGAAAAAATGCCGAAAAGTATTTTAAGACAAAAATTAATTTTAAAATTACCATTTGTTGTACATATAAAAACATATCAAACCACAACTGATAAGCTCAAAACATTATGAACGAGCTGATGTATGCATCACATGACTTCCTTTTACTCCAATTTGATGTCATTTTCTCATTATTGGCAGTTTTTATATGATTCAATAGTTTACTCTCTAAATATCACCAACAATGGCCAAATTAAAACCAAAAATTAAAAAAAAAATTTTTTTTTTTAATCGCCAAATTTGTCACCAAGTTGGCGGCAAAACTTGGCGACCAAAAGACTGGCGATATATCGCCAAGTGTCCGCGAAATTATAACACCACTTGAGTTTACATCGAAATTGACAATGATTTCCCCCCAAAAGGGGCAAAAGACCCCTTTAAAAACACCCGAATGCAACCAAAAGGGGAGGTGCACAACTAGACCCCACTAGGAGTCTACGTACCAAATTTCAACTTTTTAGGACATACCGTTCTTGAGTTATGCGACATACATACACACATACATACGTACATACAGACGTCATGAGAAAACTCGTTGTAATTATCTCGGGGATCGTCAAAAGGGATATTTCGGGTGTCTGTACGTTCCTAGGCACATATCCACGTGTGGTCGGGTCGAAAACAAAACTCAACATTCATTTGGGGGTGAGCAAAATGAAAATTAAGGCCGATTTTTGAGTGAAAATTTTTTCGCGAATACAATACTTCATTTTTTGTAAAAGGAAGTAAAAATACCATAATTTTTTCAATGGAAAGGAGAAAGTTCAATCGTCACATTCGGGCACTGATAAGTTGTTATTTTCTGTTTTTTTTGGTCACTGTTATGCACAATTCGTGCTCATAAGTGCATCACAGGATCGCATCTTCCACCTGATCCTTCGGTATCTTAATGAATTCGCCGCGCCGGAGTACTAATAAGACCAATCATAGTTTTATTGAGCTGCAGTCTACTTTCAAGGGTTATCTAATTACAGGAGTAAATCGCGGTACACAGCTACATTTTCTTTCTTCAATTCGTCAACTGCATAAATTATGCTATCTAGAACAGTTAATAACGTTCTTTATTACAAAGTAAACTATGGTGAACCAAGAACCATGAAGAAAAAGAATTTACTGTAAAATAAGATCAGGTAATTTCAACAAGATTCTTTTATAATAACTTCTTACACTTTTTCCTGTTGATAACAAACTGCCTGTTGATAACCCTTTATCATCAGTTTAGCTTTTTGGTGACGATAAAATTATCATCACGCAAATTTTCGCTATCCTGACATCAAAAAAACGGCGGCTTAACCTCGTTGGTCCACTTGAGGTCTTATTTGGCACTCCTACCTTATAAAACTAATATACTCTAAACGTTATACAAACTCCCAGGTTAAAGATCTGGTCTGGCAAATTTTCTGCACGACCCAGGTTCAATTCTTGTCACATTCAACAGCAATTTACTTGGGGGAGGGGGGGGGGGATGATTTGAAGAAAGATAATTATTTCGGACGTGTAATAGCAAAAGATAAGAAAAGTACTCTTGTAGCGTTTACTAGACATACCAATAGTGCATGTTTAAACTTGCGGGTCATGACGAAAGAAATATTACGTAAAAGTATTTAAAAACCTAAATCCAAATGTATGAAACATTGCAGTTATTATGTATATGAGGATATTTAGCCATGGTATAAAATACAGTAGCTCTGCAAATATGAAAATGTTTTTTCTTTAAACGAAACCCTGAATTTTTCACTGTCTGTTTTAAGTATGAAAGAAAAGTTTAATACACTAAATACTCGTCTAGCACTAAGAAACTATCTCTCCCTAATTAGGCTTCCGGAATTTATCAGCGGTCTTCCAGTGCAGTGAAGCATCCCGAACGGAGTAGAGAGAACGGGATAAAAGAGCAGCAGAGAGAGAGAGAGATGCTCAAAAGCAAAAGCCAGTCGGATCCAGCAAGCCATAAAACTCTATTAGAGAGAGGAAATTGCCGCATAAACTCTTTATCATTTTAAGGATGAATTGTGTAATGGATTCCGAGGCGTTCTTATCGCCTGCTTCTGAAAGGAGCTCCATTGCTAGATGAGTATTATTTTTAAGAAAGAAAGGCGGAGCCGATGATGATTTTGTCTGGATGAAAATGATAATGGTATTTTTGAGCGCCTTGCTGATTTGATTTTCGCACCCTGGGATTTCCTTCATTACTCCTTGGGATAATTTTGATTCAGTCTGATTGAATCTGGCTGGATTTCGAAACCCAAAATATCTCCTTTATGTTATCGAATTTTACGTACTTACTTTCTTTCAAAGCATTCCAGTGGAGTTGTAAGAAATGTTTATGGAAGGGTTTTTCATTTATTTTTACACCTAAACGTAGATAGATGAATAGATATAGACAGATAGACATGATTAGGTAAATAGCTAAATATAAATATACATACTGATAGATAGATAAAGAGAGAGAGAGATCGAAATAAATAAATAGCTGGATATCAAACGAGAGATTGGGAGAGAGATCGATGTAAATTGAAAAATATATAGAAATAGATAAATATACATAGATTGATAAAGAGAGAGAGAGAGAGAGATCTCGATATAAATAAATAGCTAAATATAAATAAGTATATAGCTAAATGGATAGTGAGAGAGGTACATAGGGGAGGGTGGGGCGTGGGGTTGGTCATTTTAGTTATAATCGATAAATGATATTCGGTACCCATGAATCTGCAGCAATTGGTCTTGTGGATAGTGATGAAGTTTTTGCTTGAGTTTGCCATCAAATGATCCTTATTTTTCTGATGTCATTCAAGGAATGTTTTCTCTTTAACTCTCGCATCGATTTACAGCATTTTCTTTTATGAATAAAAAATTAACCAACTGATCATTTTTATTGTTCCACCTATGCAGTTAATTATCATTCAAAACATTTAGGTTAGGCTTTAAACAAATTCCTTAAAATGTTGAATAAGAAGAAAAAGGCAGAGTGGGGTACATTAAGACAGTCGTAGATGGGGCAGGGTGAGACTGTCTACCGATGCCCAATCCTGAATTTTGATTCGCAATGGATGTTTTTTCTTTTAATAAGAGTTTTAAAGTTGCTTGTTTTTTTACTTCCTTTTACAAAAAAGGAAGTATTGTATTCACGAAAAAAATTTCTCTCAAAATTCGGCCTTAATTTCCATTTTGCTCACCCCCGAATGAATGTTGGGTTTTTTTTTTTTTTTTTTTTTTCGATTCTACCACACGTGGATAAGTGCCTAAGAACGTATACACACGCGAAATAACCATTTTGACGATTCCTGAGTTAGTTATAAAGAGTTTTCTCGTGACGTCCGTATGTACGTATGTATGTATGTGCGTATGTGCGTATGTATGTCGCATAACTCAAGAACAGTATGTTCTAGAAAGTTGAAATTTTGTACGTAGACTCTTAGTGGGGTCTAGTTGTGCACTTCCCCTTGTGGTTGCATGCGGGGGTTTCGAAAGGGGTCTTTTGCCCCTTTTTGGGAGGAAATCATTGTTAATTTTGATGTATACTCAAGTAATGGTATAATTTGGCTTACACTTGGCGATATATCGCCAGTCTTTTGGTCGCCAAGTTGGCGACAAATTTGGTGATTTTTTATTTATAATCTTGTTTCAATTTCGTCACTGGTGCTGATATTTAGAGAGTAAACTATTGAATCACATAAAAATTGCCAATAATGGGAAAATGATATTAAAATTAGAGTAAAAGAAAGTTATGTGATGCACACATCAGCTCGTTTATTTTAGAGGAGCGAAAATTTGAATTAAACCACGTAAGGCAAAAATAGTGACATGAAACTAATTCGATGAGAAATTCATTTGTAACTAAAACTAATCTTTTGATTTCAAGTGGCGTTTCAGATAAAGTAGATCATAATAATCTGTAAATTTTCCATAAAACTGATACAAAAGCGCCCGCTTGCTTTAGTGTAAGCAGAGCATGTGTTTTTTTTTTTTTTTTGGATCTTCAAGTTTCAAAGGATATTTAAAAACCGAAGAAAGAAAAAGGTGAGTACTGAAGAAAGATCATCAAAAGGATAAATGTATCATTGCAAGTGATACTCATAGAAAACAAATTTTAGAAGAAGAAACGACAAAGGCTAGAGAAATGAAAATAATAATAATAATACTAATAATAATAATAATAATAATAAAAGTCAAAAATGAGAAAAATGTAGGGTTTTGATACAACTAATGAGGTATAAAATATTAAATGTGGGATCTGATATTTTATCAGACCATATTGGCATGTGCTAAAATCTACCTTCAAAGTTTGCAGAGCTAAATCGTGAGATACTTAAAGGAGACTTTCTTTTGATAGAATTTACCATCAAACAGAAATACTTTTATGCTGTTAATACTCTAATGGAAACTGATAAAAATGGCGACTTGTACATAAGGTTTTTTTTTTTTTTTTTTTTTTTTTTTTTTTTTTTTTTTTATAGCAATCACGATTGCTTATTGTTCTCATTTGACTGTTTTGAATTCCTATTATTTTATTTTCCGCCCAGCACCCTCTGCCAGCACCACCGCCGCGTCGACCGGCCTCACGATGCTGCTCCTCTTGCGAAAACAATCTCCAGGTTGCGTCCATATCCTACGCACACACGTATACACACACACGCCTACACACACATACACATACTCATGCCTGCGCACAGACACAAACACACACTTCTACACACACATACACATACTCATGCCTGCACACAGACACAAACACATATGCCTACATACACACACACACACGAACGTCTACACACACGCGTACACACACAGCACTGCATACACAACACGCACACACATGCATACACACACATACATACACACACACGCGCGCACCCACACACATGCGCCTACACAAACACGCACGCGCATTCGTGCACACACACACACGCTCGTGATTGCGAAAAACATAATTTGAATTCAAGATGCCAAAAATTCAAATTAATATATATATTTTTTTTTGCGCAAAAGTAAAACCGTTTTAACTGCTTTTATTTGACCATGTGTACCAGATGTTGCATCCGTTCCGACTAAAAATATTAACTTGTTAATATCAGCTTCTACGAAAAGAAATGATACAAAGCAAAATCTTTTTTTTTTTCTCTCTCTCTTTCGTGGTTTGAAAATTTAATTTTTACTTAAATGTACGATGAAACTTGAATATTTTTTCCTTATGATTTAATTTTGGTTTCAAACGTTGAACATATTATGTTTCAATCCTATATAATGTCTCTCTGTGATTTGTATGCTGTCTCACTGAACCCCATGCATGGGGTACAGTGAGACAAAATTTTACATTTCTTTATTTCATATTTTCTAAAAAACTTTGTATGGTAACGAAATTTTCTGTGTCTTAAAAAAGTTTGTATACTTAAGCTGCATTACAAATCCACCTTAAAATTTTTCTCGTGGAATCAAAGTTTCCAAATTTCTTGAACTTTATATTTTTCGTCTCACTGTGCCCCGCCCTTCCCTACAGTATTTCCTCTATTTGTACAAAATAATACAAATTTGTACCACAATTTGTATCACAATAAATACAGTAAATAAATAAATAAATAAATAATAACAAAAAGAGCCAGAACATATTTTCCAATTATTTTGTTGTTATTAAAATTATATTTCAATTCAAATTTTTTTTTTTTTTTTTTTTTGCATATAATAGAATTTCTAAAAGAAATAAGGACCCTCAGATTGGACCCAGTTGGCCCATGCGTTAATCAGGGCCCGCTTCAGTTGAATCTTCTACTTTGAAAAAGTAAAAACTCTGTTTTTAATCTCATGTGTCTATTTTGAAAAGAGAATAACTCTCAGTTTAAATTTATTGTTCTTATATCATTAATCAATTAAAAATCGAAGTTGCAATTAACCTACAAAAACAAAATGGTGAAAGTTAAGAGCGGTAACGCTTCAAACTTTCATAAGTCAGTTTCTTATTTCAGGGAGATGTAGTCTCTTCGAAATAAATCATTCAACAATACTTTTGAAGGGTTTTTCTAATTACAATAAGCAAAGTTCATAAGATTTAAAGGCACTAAGTTCGCTTAAATTCTCAATTTGAAAGCTATAAACCAGCAGTGGGTCTACTATCATGTGACTACTATTAAAATCAAGCATCTCAAACCAGCTTGGAACCGCCGAGAACCAAGGCAGGCCCCCTGTTCGCAGGTCCCCTATGAAATTTGTAAGTTTTATGCTATTCGGATTGGCTTTCCCAAGAGCCGGACCCCTATTTTCTGACTAATCTGACATGGTTTCTTGTCGGCCCTGTGGCGGACTGTCAAAATTAGTTGAACCAGTTTTTCTCTTCAAGTTTCTCTCTGTGTACAGACAAATATTACAATTTTATATACACTATATAAATTTTGAATTACTAAGATTGGAAATGGCCACAATGGAAATGAATTTATTGAAAAATTTAACTAACAACATCTAAAATAATGAAGGTTTACAGCTTTCCTGTAAAGTTGGTTTTTTTTCAGATGACCAAAAATTTGATAGTGGTGTTCATGTGGTATGCTGCCGTTGAAAGGTAAAGCGCAGCACCTGCAGAAATGAGTTTTTGAGATAGTTGAAGAAACACGTTTTGGATTCCTTACTTACAATAGAGAAATGTAATTTGCAGTTTTTTTTTTTTTTTTTTCGTGCTTTATTTGCAGCGGAAACTAAATGACAAAACTGCAAAGAAATGAAGAATGAAAAATTTGCAGATACTGCTCTTAACCTTTCTACGGCAGTCGAAGGAGTTCAAGTCTTGATTTATAAGACATTTATGAATTTATTAAAATGATGGAAGGTATACAGGCTGTGAATAACTTTAGAGTGCTTCTTTAATTTTTGTAATAAACAATGGTTGCGTGATGTTCCATAAATAAAGCTTCTGCTAATGAGTTCTAGGACCTGTTTAAAACACAGCTTTCTGTATCTTTGCTTTCGTAAAATTTCCATAGAAATTTGAAATTATCTTTGCATTTTTTTTTTCTGTCATTCATAGTTGTACTTTTGAAATTTTGATCTTTCAGGTTGAACGCGATAAGTAGTCATGAACACTTCAAGAAGCTATTTATTAATCCTTGTTAACGTTTATCTTCATTGCATAAAAACACCAGTATAATTCATAACTAATATTAACAATAATTAGATTTTGAATTTTGATTTTGAAATAAAAAGAAAACTATAACTTTAGAATCAAAACTTTCAAAATAATGTTTTAAACCTTCTTTGAGCACACACATGCCTGCGCACATACACATATACACACGCCTATACACACATGCGCGCGCCTGCACACATACTCACACGCCTACACACACACGCCAGCACACACACACGCGCGCGTGCTAGTACACATAAACACACACATACACACACGCCTACACACACACGCCAGCACAAACACACGGCAGCATACACATTCACGCCAGCATACATACACACACACACACACACACACGCTTACGCCTGCACACACATAGCGCCTGCACGCACACACATACACGCTTAAGGCCTGCACACAACACACATATAACGCCTGCACGCACATACATACACACTTAAGGCCTGCACACAACACACATATAACGCCTGCACGCACACACATACACATTTAAGGCCTGCACACACACACACACACATGAACACACACGCTTACATACACACGCCTACATACAGACACACACTTTGCGCTTCCTAATCGAAATTTTCGTTGCTCTTTAAATGAATATTCGTATCCGTTTGTTCAAACTCTGCATTTAACCGAAAACGAAGCGAAAGATAATTTCCGACTTAAATATCAAGTAGAAATAATTGCAATAATTCAGCGAATAAGAAAAGGGGATGTCGAACAAAGAAAAATATAAATGAAGGAAAGCGAATGAAAACTTCCATTTCCGTATCTCTTTTTAAAGCGAGGAATATGAGCTAAACTCCGTCCAATTATATGTCACACTGGAAGCGAAGAAGCCTGCTATTGGCTCTGAACAGGAATCCAATTTCGAAATTCTCACACTTCGCCGAATTTACGTTCTTCTTTCCGATAAACGCAATAGTCGAAATAAGGAGCGAGAGAAAGAATAAAACGAAATAAAAGTGGAGAAAGCTTTTTCTCCGGTTTTTTCTTTATCGTCTTTTTCCCGTTATTTCTTACCCTATTCAAGCAGTGCGAGTGAAAGTATTAGTGCTTTTTTCCCCATTCTTCAACATCCAATATATTCTGTTATAGATAGATATATATAAATCCTTTTCCGAGCAGTAAATATTTGGCCGGAAATGGAATGTGTTAGTTTTCTTTAGCTCCGAATTTTTCGTTGCTCTTGCTTTGTTATATTTGAATCGAAAGGCTGCTTCAGGGTTTTTTCAGCATCGTATTTAATTTTATTGGAAGCGAAGGCCACTTTAACTCGCCCATTTAAGAGATTAAACAAGCCTTCAAATCATTGGCTACCCCACAAAAGAGGAAAAGACATTAGCTCGCTTTTGCACTTCTCTGCAGCGCGATAATCCAAGCAGAACCTTTTCGAAAGTGCTTAGAAGAAACGAATGAAATAATTGAAAAAAGGTTATAATTATCTTTGTTAAATAATAATTGATCTTCGAAGTTTACATTAAAGTAAACATTAAGTTGAAAAAAAATTTCAGTCTGATTTATTTTTTACAAATTTTGCAATTGTACATTTTTTTGAATTTGAAATTTTGAATAATTCGCTTTACAGTGCAGTAAAGCAAAGGGGGGAAAACGCAAAACCCGAATATCCAAAAAAATAACAAGTGTTTAAACCTGTTGCAAATTACATCTTACCCTTCCAACAAGAAGGGGTATCCCAGCATTTTGCGCGTCGGGTTTGGGGGAAAAGGGGGGAGGCCGAAGAAAATCCTTTTTTTTTTTTTCATTATACAGTGCCGGCAAAATAAATACCGAATATTCAGCTACAATCTGGCCGAATGTTCTTTATTCGGCCAAGGGGCTGAACTAGGGGCCCACTAGGGAGCATGCCAAGGAAAATCTTGACAAGAAGTTTGCATGCAAAGTTTTTAATTGCCAGCCAAATGCAATTTTTTTTTTTTTTTTTTTTTTGAGGCTAGTATTACTTAGAAAAATTACTCAAAAATTGCAGAAACTACTCTACATTGTTGTACAGAAATTACATTGTATTCGGTGTGCGCGCGTTTATGTATGTTTTTTTTAAACAATAAAATAGCCTCTTAATTTGTAAGGATATTAATTAGGATTAACCCAATTGCCAAATTTTACATTGTAGAATATTTCGCAGAATTGTAAATTGAAACTCTGCAAATCATGTCTACAGTCGACGCTCGATATAACGACCATCTCCGTCCCAGAGAAAAAGGTCTTTATAACGAGTGGTCGTTATAAGAGGTATAATTAAAAAATATATACACGGTCATCATGCATGCCCCGCTGTTCCGAAAAAAATGGTACTTTTTCAAACATTCCAGTTAAATGCCCAAATTATTTTTATCATAGGAATTTTTTAGAAAAATCGTGTGCAAAATATTATGACAGAATATTAAACAAATTTTAAAGTAGAAAATATAGGGAGGAAAATGTTACACACTTGCAAATCTGCTACTACTACCACAACATTTTCTGAAGATAAAACCAGACAGATGTTCGCCTTTTTGACAGAAGTGATTTTTGCGAAACATTATTTTCTGTTTCTGATATAGGTGATGAATTGTGTTTTTCTTGCTTTTCAAAGAAGCATTTAAAAGTCCCTTGAGAACCCCAAATTTTAAAAACCACTAGATTCAAACACCAAACTACCAACACATCTGTCAACTCCCTTTTCTTAGGAATCTGGAAATTTCTCGATTTTTCCTCCCATTATTTTTTTTTTTGTGCTAGCAGTGGTGAATGGTAATCCCTCCACCCCTCTCAAAGTTCGATTTGACATTGAAAACTTCAGGCAGATGTCCGTAAACAATAATCAAAGTCATTTCAAGCTACAAATTTGTTTATTGGAAAGAACACCAGAAATAGCGTCCGCTGAATTCGGTCGCTGTATTGGATTAGACGATACAAAAAGGTCGTTATAATGGGACGGTCTTTATAATGTGTGGTCGTTATAATGAGCGTCGACTGTATATTTTTTAGAATTGTACTTTGAATTTCGCAGTACCGTACTCGCTACTTAACGCAATTGAATTAATCAAATTTAAGCAATGTGCAAAACTCACCCAAACTAGAATTTCTTTATGGTACGGTTATTATTCCTGCACTTCCCTTTGCTTGAAAATTATAACACTTTATTTTCTAATATTATGATCGAACACTAAACTGATGCAACTAAATAAACTTTTCCATTAGAAAATGAAAAATTAAATACTTTAATGACATATGCAAAATATTATGTATTCTTAAAGGTTGCACATTTTGACGATATTCATTCGCTATAGATAGATCTATAGAACTTAATTCAGAGTTACATGTTTAAAATCTTTACTCCAATCCGATGTGAAGAAAACACAAAGTTTGCAGAAACCAACTCTAATTCATGAATTCTTTACTATACTCTAAAATATTTGGAAAATTCCTTCTCTTAATCTAAAATGTTTCTATTTTTACTCCCTTTTCCAAAAAGAGGAAGTATTGTATTCGCGAAAAAATTTTCACTCAAAATTCGGCCTTAATTTCAATTTTGCTCACCACGGAATAAATGTTTTTTTTTTTTTTTTTTTTCCCGACTCGACCACACGCAGACAAGTAAGTGCCTCAGAACTTATAAATACCCGAAATATCCATTTTAACATTCCCTGAGTTAGTTACAACGAGTTTTCTCGTGACGTCTGTATGTATGTATGTATATATGTGCGTATATGCGTATGTGCGGATGTGTGTATGTGCGTATGTATGTCGCATAACTCAAGAACGGTATGTCCTAGAAAGTTGAAATTTGGTACGTAGACTCCTAGTGGGGTCTAGTTGTGCATCTCCCTTTTTGGCTGCATTCCGATGTTTTTAAGGGGGTCTTTTGCCCCTTTTTTGGGGGAAATCATTGTTAATTTCGATGTAAACTCAAGTGGTGATATAATTTGTCGGACACTTGGCGATTATATCGCCAGTCTTTTGGTCACCAAGTTTTGTCGCCAACTTGGCGACAAATTTGGTGATATATTTTTTTTTAATCTGGTTTCAATTTGGCCACTGTTGGTGATATTTAGAGAGTGAATTATTGAATCACATTAAAATTTCCAAAAATGGGAAAATGACATTAAATTGGAGTAAAATTAAGTCATGTGAGGCACACATCAGCTCGTTGCAATATACTGTTTAGTAATTATGAACGAGATGAAAGCTAGAAGCAAAATCTGTGAGTAATAAAACTCGATGAAAGCTAAACATATTCTTTTAAGGTGTGAAGAATTTTTAAAATGCTGTCCCCATAACGGAGAAAACCAATGGATCATTTAGATTTCCGATATCGCTATCATTTGAATTGCTTCCAAAGAATTTTAGAATTCAAAAATTTTCAGTTTAATATTAGTATTGAAAAGTTATTTTGTGAGAAAAACCATCTGTGCAATTTTTATTTAGATAGTGTTAAGTTACTGATGAAGTCAACTTTTTTTTTTTTTTGGCCGAGTTTAGGCGCCAATGAAATAATTATTGTTTCATACGTCACTTGAAAGTGTACTGTCTTTTCCGACATAATTGGTCTTGATAAAGACTGACTGAAGTCTTTTTAGACTTGATGGTTCAGTAAAGATATAGAAGTGGATGCACTTTGATATTGCTTACATTTTAATCTTATTGGATGGAAAACGCGACAAAAAGAGAATATATATCTTCGCTATCATTTTCAAACATTGTATAACTCATAGTTCATACCACTTATACTGCTCATACTTTTCCCTCTACTTTGCTAAGACTTAGTCTAATAATTTCCGTGTTCTGAAAACCAGAATTAATTTAAAAGATATGTACATAAAGAAGGGGTAAAAAAAAAAAGAGAAAGGCAGTACGTCTTTTGCATTATTAGGGGCTTCAGAGTATTACTCAACGACTACCTAAATTAATCCTTTAGAAGATAGTTAAAGTTAAATTTGAATTTTTGACATTTGAATGTAAATTATGTTTTTTTTCAATCACGTGTTGCGATAGGACCCTACTCGTTGGGTCTTGTGTGTGTACGTGTGTTCAGGTATGTATATGTCTGTAGGCGTGTATGCATGTAGGCATGTGTGTGTGTGTGTGTGTGTGTGTGTGTGCGCGCGTTTTTGAGCATAGACACCTTCGTCCAGGAGTGGTCCCGCTTCCGGGGGCCTAATTTTACTCCTCCATCTTTTAAAAGTAAAATCTGCTGACGTTAAGCCTTGAATGAGCGCAAATTATTTCTTACCATGGCGACGAAAATATGTTTTCTTAATAAAAATTAAAATAACGAGCTAGACTTATTCTCGTCGTCATGGTAATCTAAAAGCTCAGAGAAACAACAACATTAGTCAAGTGAGCTTAATAAACAATTCATAATTGTTCAAAAAAAAAAAGGGAAAAAAAAACACCTTAAAAAATAATAATTTTTTTCTACATGCTCTCATAAGATAGCTTTTCGCAAAGCACTATATGTGAAAATTTGAATAACATAATTGTTGCTTCTTTTTTTTTTTTTTCCTCATCCTTTTTATTATTGCCATTTTGAGTGCACAAAAGGAATCTCACAGAATAAATGCCACTGCTATATAAAACATATTTTTTCCCTTTTTGAATCGCTCTTTCACGATTTTTGTCTTTTATACATATAATTCCAACATTTTTGATAATTTTTTTAATTTTTGGGTCGTAAATAAGAAAGCATATTTCACACAAAAGAGCGACACAACTTCTTCTCTACAAATCAACCTCCAAGCATCTAAAGATTCGTATGAAAGACGTTTGCGACATTCCATTTAATATCTTCTAAAAATTCAACTGACAGAAAATATCCCCCAAAACAAGAATATAAAACGGACAGCCTTCCATTTCCTCTCCGATATATACCGAGGAAAAAGGATTTGTGAATATCGGTCTCTGTGTATAACTGGATGTGCTATAAAGAATAAAAACTCCTATGATAATCGCTCGATCCATTGCTTTAATGGAGTGAAAAAAAAATCCGAAAGGGCGTCCAGGGGGAGGGAGGTATTGAAGAAATAGCTTTTTCCCGAATCTCGTTTTGCTTCTTACTCTATTTCGGAGATGCCTTTATCGAAGGCGGGAGCATAAATTCGGCGAACTGTGAGAATTCGAAATTGGATTCCTGTTCGACGCCAATGATTTCTCCTTCGCTTCCACTGTGACATATAATTGGACCAAAGCGTCACTCATATCCTCAATTTTAAAAGGAGATACGGAAATGGAACCCCCATCGTTTATTTTCTTTCGCTCATCTCGTCTTCTATTCGTTAATTTCCATTTATTTGTTGTGTTTCATCTCAAGATTCAAATAAGTGCTTCGTACTGGTTGTTAAATCTAAACATATTTAACTCTAGGATGCAGGTACGGGACATTTAACCAATGTCCATTCCTCACTTCAACATACTTCAACTGAACTTAAGTCTATGACGAGAAACATAACAACGTTAAAGCAAGAACACTATTTATTAAACTGGTTAAAACATGTTAAAAACTTTCGAAGTTACATGCGCGTGCCAAGAAAAAAAAACTTTGACCGCCACAATACCGGCAGTTTTATGCATTGTAAACACAATGTTGCCAAAAAAAAGTTAATGTATTAGAAAAAGTTAACTTGCATAAATAACATGAATTAATTAACATAAACACGGAATTCTAGAATTGGAAATTTTCAAATCCAGTTCCAACACTGGTATTATATCTTTGGCAACTCAGAAATTGAGCAGCATGAAAAGAGGACGCTAAGTGGTTCGCAAGTTTACGACTGTTACCAGGGGTGGACAGACTACCATTTTAGAGGGGGTCTTACGGAAGAAGGATATCCCCACTCCTCCTTCTCTCAGAAAAAACCTACGATTTTGGTTGCAAAAAATTTCCGAAACTGCTTGGGTGTCAATAAAAAGCACAAATCGGCGAGGAATAAGGAATAATGCACCAAATAGGGCAAAAACATTGCTAATTAATTTCAAAGGCCGTGAAAAGAAGTAGTATTTAAAATATTTACTTTTGAAAACTTTTAATGAAATAAAAATATTACTGCAATCATTTACATTTTACTACATTCATAAAATGTCTGAACACAATGTGGATGCATACCGGGCCGCCGAGAGCCAAGACGGGTCTCTAGTCAGTTTGGTCGTCAGCCCCCCCCCCCCCCCCCCCCCACCACCATCCCCAAAAATTATCAAATTCATACTACTTCGATTCAGGGATGGTTCCCCTCAAGGGACGGCCATAAAAAAAATATATAAACATTATATATATATATATATATATATATATATATATATATATATATATATATATATATATATATATATATATATATATATATATATATATATATATATATATATATATATATATATATATAGATATATATATAGATATATATATATATATATATATATATATATATATATATATATATATACATATATGAAAAATTATGTAAAACGCAGCAAGCATTTGCAGTCCTAAAATTAAAATATTTCACAATTGCATAAAGAAGATAGCTTTGAAATGAATAAAAAATAAGTTTACTTCTCTAAAAGGAATTCAAAATAATTTAAATAATTTATTTAAAAAAATAAAAGAGGAGTAGCAATTACTATGATTGCTTTTGAGTCAATCATTTTATGGGCATTTAACGAAAACCATAATGCATGATTTGCAACAATTATATGGCTTTAAATTCTGTCTCTAAACATCTTCTTTTTGGAGAGATTTGGTTCATCGTGGATATTCGGAGATCTGGCTAAGAAGGGATCTTCCCTGCCGTAATGTCATGCTGAACCTTTGTCATTTCGTGAAATTTTCTCTAGAAGTAGGGCACTTATTGACATCTTCTGGAAACAATCGCCATCGCATCCGCTGGCCCTAGTAGAGCTTGGGCTTTGGAGATAGCCGGCAGGGCAAGACGTCTTTGTCTCGGGTGGCTTCTGGTCACCTTAGATCTCTAAGATTCTACCATGATATTAAGACTTTCTCGAGTTGTACCAAGTGCAATGAAAGTGAGGTCACTGCGGATACCTTACTCTATGGTGTTGCCTTGTCTCAAGAAGACAAACTGGACAGACCTGGTCTGATGTTGGATGAATGGACTCATGGACCTGATCTGGTTTTAGATCAGTGAGTTTTAGTAACACCAACAACAGCATCGACACCAAACACATACAAATTTAATTTCGTTTCTTCTTGAAGTATTTGGATTGTTGATTAAACATACAATTTTTTTCAGCCTCCTTTTTTTTATCTTTTTTCGCAAAATGAATCTCGAATTATCCAGCATGCCGGATACTTCGAATTTCCTGGCATGTGATGTGGTCACTCTCACTTATTTCCGGCATTGTGTGTATTGCTGCCATCATCCACAAATTAGAAAAAAAAATCAGGTTGCAATTTGGAAAAAAAACCTTAAGAAAAATCTACCTATCGCTACACAGTAAAGCAACATCATGTGATTAAGCACAATTTTCGTAATTTACAGTTTCATAATTTACAGAAGTTTTCAAGAAAAACGATATTATAAAATATCTGATGTGGACCCCACACTACTTCATTAAGCGACTCTTAAGTAATCTATGTTTTTTAATCTCGAAAAAAAGGGACGCGTGTATTCTTGTAACTTGCGTTAAAAGTAATATCTAGTTTTCTTAAATGCATAAATTTTTCAGACACACTCTTACGTCTATAAAAGATTGGTAAACATTGGAAATGGTACTTTCAAATATAAAAAAAAAGTTGATGTTTTCGTCAGCGTTTTAAATCAAAAGTTGCGCAAAAACTATATGGAACATGTGTAAAGAACAAAAAATAATAGCACCTTGGAGTGAGCCAAAAAAAAATTTTTTATCTTCTCTCTTAGTTTGTTGTCGAACCGATACAAAAAATTCTTTTAGATAATCATTTTCCAAACATTGACAATTTTAAACTTGATTCAATGGGTATCTAGCTAAATATCACTAAATTGATCCCAGAAATGGAAATTTAGTTCGAAATTTGAGTGCAATTTTTTTTTCATGAATATGTTACTTTTACTATACCACTAAATAAATTTATACTCTTGAGCGAAAATAATAATGTGTTGATAATGTAACAAAGGTGAAAAAATCAGTAGTCATTTTTTTTTTTTTTGAATTTGCTATACGAATGTAAATTTGCAATCAAAAATTAAATTTCTTACCAGTGATTGCCAAGTTTTACTCTCATTTAACTTTGCATTTTCCCATGCTTTGACACGCCTCTAAGAAATTTCGCTTTGTACATTTTCTAGGCTTGTGCTAAAGAATACAGAATTTTTGAATACGTAAAGAAATTTCTGAAAGCAAACAAAATAAATACCCACAATATTACTTGAAATGAAAACCGACTTTAAAAATTGTTTGCGTTGTATTGTGGCAAAATGATTTGGGAAGTATCCAGTTGAAAGAAAAAGCACGGGAGAAATTCGGCTCTAAATTCTTAATCCCATTTTGCGTCACTACATGCGTTTACAATTTGAAGGGAAGGGAAGTGAAGTGGTAAAAAGGAATGAGAAGACAGAAAATAAAGGCCCCATCAAGCCTTAAAGCTCCATTAGATGAAGGAAATTGCCGTGTAAACGCTTATCTTTTTAAGGATGAATTGTATAATGGTATTTAGGGGAGCCGCCTTATCTTGGGGCGGAGAAATGAAAATCCGACAGCTTCTCATTTTTGGAAGGGCGTCCGGGAGGGAGGGGCGTAGGGTTTTATCATGATAAAGGGGTTGATGGAGCTGCCCGGGGGTTTTTCAGCATATTCCGGTCTGTATCGTTTTGAGAGCCACTATTTGCTGCCCGGATGTTTTGACGGGGAATATATTTGGATTAAATTGACCGCTGGAAGTTTTGCTTGTTAGATGTCAGTCATTTTCGTGGAAGAAAAGGGATACATATTACTTTTTGTTGCGCTTAAGGATATTTTTGTGGCTCCTTTGATAGGAAAATAAAATAACATGGAAAAATGTAAAAGATTTTTCAAAAAGGAAATAAAATATCAGTTTTAGTTCGTAAACTGTTAGTTAAAATTGAAAAGATATGTACTTGAACATAAAGTAGAGCAAAAAAAAAACATAATAAAAATCAAAGTAACATAGTAGAAATGCGCAGCATAAATTTAAACAAAACGTAAGAATGAAAAAATATTACATAGAATATACTAGATTAGAGCTTACAATAAAGATAAATAAGGATAACAAGGGGAATATCCAAATAAGAATTTAAAAAACAATAATATACGGGAAATAATTAAGTAACCTGTAGCCTCCGCTGAATATGATGACTCTGGGATAAGTAATAACAACAACGATTGATGACAATAAGCACAGGAGAAAATTAGATAAATTTACCAACTTTCACCACCTATGCTGAATTTCAAGATAAAATACGCACTACTAACATCAGACGGTGCTCTTCGATTTCAGATTACATTCACACATAACAGGCATTGCTCTTGTTATAGGGTGTCTTGAAAAAGACTGTTTTTAAAAAATTATAGCAGGAAAACGGTAAATGATAAAAAAAAAAAAAATTCTTGCCGAAAACTCACGTGGTGGGTCGTAATCCCCCCCCCCCTGAGTTCCAAGTTTTAGTTGAAATTTTTTCCAATAGATGGCACTGCTGATAGTAAGCCCGTAAATCAGAAAAAAAAATTTAGAAAATTACATCATCATTTTTCGAAAATAATGAACAAAAGAACAAAACAATATTTTCAAACAATCGTCGGCTGTAATCCCATGTCGCAATCAGAGGAAAATTCGGTGAATTTCAATTCTTCTTTTTTGACTTACCGGCTTACTATGTGCAGCGCCATCTATTGAAACATTTTTGAACTAAAATTTGGAACTGTGAGGGAAAAAATTTAGGGTCCACCACATGAATTTTCTGTAAGAATTTCTTTTTTATCATTAACCGTTCTCCTGTTATAAATTTTTGAAAACAGGCAGTCTTTTTCAGGACACCCTGTATAAAAGAGATAAATTAGAAAAATGTTTAACGTTTTTTGCATTACGGTGGAAGTATACAAGAAGAGGAACATTTTTAATCTAAGGAATTAATGTAAAAATGTATTGACTAAAATGAATAAACTGTTACTTCAACTCTTAAACGAAAACAAATCAATACAGATGCGTTTAATTATACCAAAATAATTTGTGCCACAAAATATTCCAAGATTCCCAAGTTCGAAATAAATTTACGAATTACTCCTTTAGATGACGAATTTCATCACTGCTTAGTTACATTGGGGGAGATTAAATTGAAGGGTGACAGATATGTTTATGCCAACTCTAAGTTGATTAAAAAGAACGATCATAGACTCTACGGAGCTTATTTAAATATATATATATATATATATATATATATATATATATATATATATATATATATATATATATATATATATATATATATATATATATATATATATATATATATATATATATATTGTGCGTCTTGTAGTCTGCAGTAATTGCTTACACATTTTATAGAGCACATTTACCCTGGCTATAGGGTGGTAACTTACTGAAAACACATTTACAGAGTTTATTAATATTTTATATATAGTCTAATTCTACATAATAAGACCTCCAGCACCTATTTTGATTAGCTGACTTCGTTGAAAAGAAAGTACTAAATCATAGACTCCTGTCATTAAGATGTCAAAAATAGTTTCTAAGCAAGCTTTTGGAGCTTTTACGCAATTTGAACCCCTGAAAGCATAAGAATATAAGTTCCAAAATTAAAAATTTAGAGTTGACCTGTACAAATGTAGGGAGAAACTTTTCTGTGTCCTTGGCAAAAACCGGTAGTTTTTCTACACAGCATGATTTAGAAAAACTTTTCCCAATGAAAGTCTTCTTAGGGTTCCAACTTTAAGCACGTTTTACTGAAAACTTAAGAAAGTCTACTTAATACATCCTTTTGCTTCTCACTGCTTCAATTGTAGTTTACCTTTTATGGATGCGAGAAAAAAGTTTCTCGCAATAACAATGATTTTGAGCGCGGATGAAAATACTCTGAAAAAAAAATGCTACTGCTGTATTTTTTACAACTAAGTACAAAAGCATCACAATTTTTCGTAAAGCTCACGGCTTCTGACCCGTGGTGATCTTCCGGTGGCTATTCGAGATGCAGAAAATCGTCGATGACTATGTCGTATAGTTATGCGACGTGTAAAAGATCCCCTGGGCATTCATTTGGCTTTGAATGCTCTAGGCAAAATTAAATACTAAGTACAATTTCGCATCGAAGAGAGCCCGGGTGCCTCCATCTGGTGGAAACTGGGCTTCAAAATTATCTGTCCCCTTGACATCCGCGCCTTAACGGGGCGCGGGATCTGTGTGATCCCCGAAAAAGCATCCAGTAAGATAACGGCAAATGAAAGACTGGATGCCATATCGGGGGAGCGCACTAGGTCAGAAAAAGGTAAAGGCGCATAAAGCAGCTCCATAAGAAAAAAAAAATATTACTGCAAGAAGGAATATTAGATGAGTGGACAAAAAAAAAAAGCTTTTAAAATGGGGTTGTTTCCTTCAGTCAAAAGTACTACTTTTAGTCACTGGAACTGATAGAATAAAAAAAAAAAAAAAAAAATGGAGCGAGAAAAATTTTTATTTTTTCAATGCTTAATTTTTAATAAATTTTTTAAAATGTCCTATTTTGAAAATAAGGCGTAGTCTTTATGACGTCACAAATGATGTACCTTGGCACATCTGTCTACCGCGTTCCATGATAATCAAGAAGCGAATTATATATTGCGCTCTACGCATGCTATTAACCATATTGTTGCCAACACATGTGAGTAAAGATGCGATTTACATATTATTCTCTCTGAATGGCATTCAATTACTTGTGATGTCATCGGCAGAAGCGTAAGCAATATAATTATTATATAGCGGCTCTATACACAGTGACAGCGCACCGACTAAAGTTTTTTTTTTTTTAATATTAAATTTAGTCAAATTATTTTAAAAATGGTCAGTTGCTATGTTTTTAAGCATGATCTTTCAGAAAAAAAATACTTTTAAAATTTCGGAAACGACCCCATTGTCAGCAACTTCTCCAATGTATATTCACCTAAATTCGAAAAAGTCAAGTAATTCAGCCAAATTGGCATTCCATAAGATCAAAGTAACATATAGAGAAAAATCGAACAAAAACCATCAAGAAAAGGATTTTTTTTTCTGACAATCCTGCCGCTCTTCCAAACTCTATTTCGGCAATTGCTTTTTATCGCCGATAAAGAGAGGAGCGTTAATTCAGCGAAGTGTAAGAATTCCGAAATTGGATTCCTGTTCGACGCAAATGGTTGCTTTGCCTCCACTGTGACATATAATTGAGCTGAGGCGTCACTCATATCCTCAACTTTGAAAGGAGAGGCGGAAATGGTGTCCTTTTCCATTTATTTCCTTTCATTTATCTACTTCGGGATTTCTTTTGTACATTTTGTTTTCCGTCACATTCCTTCTTTGGGTGGTGTGTATCATGTTTAACATTAAATTCTGTTGTATGTAGTTTCGATTCCTGTTTACGAAATTACCTTTGTCGTTTTCTCTTATAGGCGCCCATGTTGAAAATTTAAAAGGGGGGGGGGGTCAGATATTTCCCCCATGGAAACCGATTTCAGAACAGATTAGAGTTATTAAAATTTGACATTTTTAATAACTTATTTGTTAATGACTGGAGAAGAAATGTTTTTATATTTTTGCAGAGAGAAAAAGTACTAAAAGCAAGAAAGTTTTAATTTCTAGAGGGAGGGGGGAGGGTCTTGAGCCCCCACTTTTCTCCTCCTCCACCCCGCCGCACACTCCATTTTTTTAATAAAGCGGCAACTTTCTATTGGAACCTTTTTTATTAAGCTAAGGTAAGCTTAAACTTGCTTGATTTATTAACATATAAATTGAAGCAAGCAAAAAAATTCAAATGCGTTGATATTATTTACATAAAACATGTAATATTTATTCAAATGGTTTTATTTGTAATATTCAGTATGAATATTTTGAAATGTGATTAAAATGTATTAGCTTATATGTTTGTTTTTTCTTATACTGATTTTGCAGTGAAATATGTATTACGTAGATATTGTTCATTATTACTAATTTTAGTGAATCAAGACTGGTTTACAATAATACTACCTTCCACAAAGCTCCACATGAAAGTTTTTAAACCCTCCCCGAAATTATTTTCTGGTTACGGCCCAGGCCCAGGCCTAGTTGACCTGTGCAGTAATCAGACCCTGAAAGCATATTATGCATTTAGTAACTGAAATGTGGTTTCTAGCAGAAGTAAACGATGAACACTCATTGGATAAACATACATTTAAAATATGAGAGTAACAATGAATGCGAAATAGTAAGGAATTTTCTTGTGAAAAATCATGCCACAATACTGCACGGGACTCTCATATTGGATGCTCCACCTTTATGCTAAGTACACAAGTATGAAATATTTAGCCTATATGGGGAGAAAATTACTTCTTTAGTTAAAATAAAACATGATTCTCCATTGGTGTTGTCTGTTATGAAAACGTCAGCATTCGGCAAATGCTTCATGAATTCCCAAGCCATTACTCAAATGTAGCAGAAAACACTTGTGCTCTTGTCTGGAATTGAACCGAGTTTCATCAATTTTTCTGAGAATCAGCGAGAATTTTTCTAATGAACATTGAATTTATCCATTTTTTTACCGTTCTGGTCAAAAAATTTGGGAGTGTGACCGCCCCTCTCGCCCCCCTGTTTTACGCCCTTGGTTCTGGGGGGGGGGTCTTCGTTTAGCGTTTTGAGCCATGAAAATTGAAAAACATTTTGTCTTGTGGTTTAGTGGCTGTAGCAATAATGGGAAAAACTGCTAAATATACTGCATTATTCCATTTTGCTGAATGATAAGAACAATGCATTTTGAACAGTTAAAACGGAAATCTTTAGCGTTTACGTTCCTTTTACGCGTCTGGAAAAACAGCTGACGGTGTCTTCTGCCGATACTAATAATAAATGTTTAAATGTTATATTTCGTTTGCAAAAACTGCACAATGCACACAAAAAGCATGAAATCTTTATTTGGTTGAACGAAAGCATTATGCAGATATCCTTTGTGCTAGATTTATTTCCACTGGACAATCAAACAAAAAACTTTTTATTGACTTGATTGAATATGGAAAGTACATTTGAACTGGAGCTAAGCAATTGTCGGGAAAAATATTATGAACAAGATTAAAAGCACGAGAATTTGAAGTGGAAAATCATAATAACTTTAAATTTCATCCTGGGTGACACTGCAATTTCATCTGTAATTGGTCGAAAAGTGTAATTGTGAAAGATGTGGGCTGGTAATGTTTAATTCTCTTCATGAAACGTCAAAAGTTCTTTTTAAGAAAAGAGACAAATGACTTAGACAATATACATAGGATCAGCCATCGAGATTAATAACAACGCTAATGAAAACGATAACGTCAATGTTTGTCTAAAAGAGAAAGAGGATTGATGCAGGAAAAAAGTTTTGAACTTGATGGAAGAGCTTGGTGGTAGCGTTTTGTCAACGATTCGTATCTTCTTCCTAGTTCGTATGACCTCGATGAGCCGGTGATGAATGGAACGGGATGGGGATGGGGGTGGACGGGACATCCGATCGTCCCGCAAAAGAAAACTTTTGCCCACGGTCCTTGTCAGGGCAATTAGTGACTTTGACCTCGGAAGGTCTTTGGATGGATGGGGCAGGGCGCCGGTCGGATTCTTGTGAGTTTTTGCCAGCGCTTCTGAGAGGAAGGAGTGGTAATTTGTACAAAAAGTATTAGCTGAGCTCATTGAGCCAGCTTTTCGTTTAGCAGCGCTTTAGCCATGAACTCAATTCCACAATGATTGAACAATTAATAAATAGGCGGGAACATTTTAGGTTTACCCCCCCCCCCGCTTTGCCGACTGTAAATTTTCCTTCTCCCTCTCACTGAGAAATTCCATAAAATAGAGAATACTGTAATGGGTTACTCTTTCGGTTCGCCGACATTATTTTTCGGAATATAAAGGCAAAGGAAGAAATTGTACCACACACCTCAATTTTTTTACGGGGATTTAGTGCCACCAATGGCACCTTTTCAACGCTACTCATCATTGAAAGAAAAAAAAATACTAATTTTGCTAAAAAGATATTTAAAAAAATTTGGTCAAAATTTTAACGCAATTGCGGCAAATCAAGAAAATTTTCAAAAGTTTTCAAATTTTTTTTAGTTTTCAAAGTTTTTTATGTGCACTTTGCTCTACCAATTGCCTTTTTTCGTACTATCCATCAACGAAATTAGAAAAAAAAGCTTTACTTAAAATATTTCTACTTATGCTTTAAAAATCTCTTTCACAATGAAATTTTTGTCTTTGAACTTATTTATAAGAAGTCTCCTTGATTTTACGTGCGCATGTTTCCCAAATTTTCAGCTTTCTTCTTTGGCAGCATATTTAATTTTCATTTTTCTATGCCTAACCGTTTTCCCGGGAAGCTCGTATCGCAACGTGCAAACGCACAAGCAAGCAAACATTTTTATTATAAGTATAGACGAAAATAGGTTAGGTAGATTTCTTTATCCAGAAGTTTTTTTCCCACCAGAGGACGAATATTCCATTATTCATTTGTTGCGAAAGTCAAGAACAATCTCCCTAGGATCAAAATTTAATGCTGATGTATTGTAAAAATTATAAAGAGTCATCGTTTTAATTTTGACTTGGATGCATTTATTTTTTCTTCCTTTAAGAATTTTATGTGATATAAAAGCTGACTAACTTGACAATAATTAAAGACAGAACACAAACATACAAATTCATCTTCAGTATCAGGACGTAGGGTGAGGTTTCTATCATTTAGCCAGCTTCTTAATTGAACCACTTCCATTATTTTTTAACTAACTATTTTTGGTCACTTCACTTTACCATGCTATTTCACTATACTGATATTCCCTTCTTGTTCAAAAAAAAAAAAAAAAAGAAAGAAAATCCAATCTCTATCCCGCGGGATTTTGGCATTGTGCCAAGATCTCACGGGATTAAATTTATTTTTTTAAAAGTTAAAAATTTTTCATCCTCAGAAAAATATAATTTTTTGTGTGTGCGTTCTTGAATGGTAAATTCACCATTCGTCACAATAATATACAAAGTTTGTTGCTCTTTTTTTCAGATGTATGAGGAAGGTGATGCAAACTTCAGATGATGCTTGTGAAAAATTTCGTTTATGAGTGGCAAAAGTTGGAAAACGTTAGCACGGGAAATCGTTACGGGATTGGAAATCTTTTGAGATTTTGCGTTCTCAATCCCGAGGGATTAATCCCGTTAAATATCAAGCGGGATCCACGGGGTCGGGATTTTAGAATTGTAAATCCAAGTACAAAAGTTAAATAAAAACAATTTTTCTACTATAATTACTAACTAATTAAATTATTAATTAATTGTATAAAATATTTTTAACATATTTCATAGCTTCTTTAATTGGTTTCATTCCTATACAAATGCAAAATACTATCGAATGTAAGATAGAAACTTGCTGTTGAATGCTGTTTTCCAACTCTATTATCCATTTTGACACAGGATTCATTAAAATTGACAATATTCAACATTTATTTAATCCGTTATAACGTCATTGCATTTCTATTTCAGAATATACATCTTTTTTACTCCAAGTAATTGCTTTTTCATGCCCCATAACTTTCAGACGCCATTCGTATGTACTTACAAAGCAATCCGATCCTTTCGTCACTCCTACAACAGAAACAGAATATACTCGCCGCGACATTTAGAATGAATAAATCAAGTGAAATAAAAATCTGTCTCCCTTGTAAAAATAAATCCGGCACCGTGCACGTGCAAAGACGTTGATCCTCACGAAATTGCGTGCTAACGTATCCCTAGCAAATCAACTGGTTGACAGATAGGCTCTAATCATGATGCATTGACGCGATGTGTAACACGTCCGGCATAAAAACACGATGGTCGGGATTCTGAGAAAAAGTTATACGCTTGATAGATCTAAATGAGGAATGAGGAATCGCCCTCGTCTGTCATAATTGTGAGAGATTTCGCTTTTGCTGCGTTGGTGGACGAGGAAAAGGTTGATTAGTTGTAGCCTTAGGAGCATCAGGAAGGTCAAGTGTGTGTGTAAATATCACTTTTTTTTTGTTTGGGTGGTAGTGAGAGAAGCAGCATTTTTTAATGGACATTTGATTAATTGGATGTGGTTCTTGAAACTGTGTATCCGTTAGTTTAGTGGTGTGACTCTGGTGCTATTTTATGAACGGCTACAAAAACTTGTCTTTTGTAAATAAGGAAAGTGCTGTCACAGATGACACATGATGTTGCTGCTTGTTCTTCTTCTTCTCATTTTTTTTTTTTTTTTTTTTTTTTGTAATTTTTTGGACAACATTTCAAAGTGCAAATAACTGATATTTCATTATTTTTTTATTGTTAACTAGCGGTACCCGCACGGCTGTGTCCGTAGCAGAAATTGATCATTTGGTTGGTCACCTGTATATATACAAATTATGGATGATGAATTAATCGCCAATATGCTATGTTAATTTGCTCGACCATGTTATGGTAATTTGCTCGTTCATGTTATGATAATTTTCCCGACCATGTTATGGTAATTTGCTCGTCCATGTTATGGTAGTTTGCTCGTCCATGTTATGTTAATTTGCTCGTCCATGTTATGGTAATTTGCTCGTCCATGTTATGTTAATTTGCTTGTCCATGTTATGGTAATTTTCCCGACTATGTTATGGTAATTTGCTCGTCCATGTTATGGCAATTTTCCCCACGATGTTATAGTAATTTGCTCGTCTATGTTATGGTAATTTGCTCGTCCATGTTATGGCAATTTTGCCGACCATGTTATGGTAATTTGCTCGTCCATGTTATTGTAGTTTACTCGTCCATGTTATGGTAATTCGCTCGGTGCAGAGGAATTAAATCCACCAATGGTGGTAAAAATAAAATCATAGAAAAAGAACAAAATCGAATTTCCGAAAAATCGCTTCGTGGTGCTCATCCCTATGCTACGAACTAATTTTGTGCCAAATTTCATGAAAATCGGCGGAATGGTCTAGGCGCTATGCGCGTAACAGAGATCCAGACATTCAGAGACATAGACTTTCAGCTTTATTATTAGTTAAGAAAACCAAAGTTCGCATGTTTCCACTCTCAAAAGTCTCATGGTTATCACAATTGGGCAATATTACTCTTATGCAAATTTTGAAACTTAAAAAGGAATCTTGACAAACAACTGTATGATGCTGATTAATAGTTATTGCAGAAATGGTTTTGATGCCTGGTTGAACCGTAAGGTAATGTTTTTAGTGTGTCGGTATTCAAATTACAGCTTCCATTTGCAAAATATCCAAGCAATTAGAAAATCACCAAACAGATACATCACATTTCAAAATATTAACAAACATTGTGACAGTACATAGATTCTAGCTTACATGCGTGGCTAAACTGACCATTTTGGATGGTGAAATACATGCAAATGATTCCATGTGAAGTTCCAGTGAGGCTTTTGAGGCAAGTCCAAAGTCCAAATAGCAATTTATTTCTTCAAACAATCAGAAATTTGCAATGCAACACATTTTAAATGTTTATTGTAGGCTGTAACTCCAAGCTGAATTTTTCGACGGGGAGGGGAGGGGGAGATTACCCCCACAAACTAGTATACATACCTGGAAATGCCTGTGATGAAGTGAGGTGCGATATTAGTCTTTGAGACGTGTATAGTGAAATATTTCAAGTGCGAACTGTATTAAATTTCATGTTCAAATAATAATAATGTCGACTTCATTTGCTAATTCAGATTAATGTACATATAAGTAATACATTTGATAAGAGAAGTGGTATCTCTTACAAAACATCTGCTCTAAATCATATGTATTATTTCTTAAATGTGTTTTTTTTTCTCTTGGAAACACTATAACTTCCTTAAAAAGCCATCAAACTTCATAAGTAAACACAAACCTCATAATCAAATTCATTAGTTAAAATTGCTTTTAACTTATTTATTCGGACGATCTTTGACTATTTAGTGCTGAGGTTTTAATGGTTGCTTCTGATAATAAAACAAGCATTTCGACCCTTGTTGTTTGGGAAGCATTAAATTTAAAATAAATATTAGTAAATTTTCTTGTTTAATGTATTTCTACATTGATGTTACATTTGCCGATCAATTTTTACTTAAAATATAAAAAATCGCCCATCAAAGTATGACAGGTGAAAACTGCTTTATATATTTGAACCAAGCAATTACCTGTTTGGTGATGTTTTGATAGTTGAAATTTTTAACTCCAGTCGATTAGTCATAAACTCCAGTTAATAGCGTTTACTGTTGACTACTTTTTCGTTTCTTCATTCTTTTAAAATGATAGTTTTACCAGTAAAACAGTTAAATTACCCCATCCAGTTCAGTCATGTCTAGATGTAAAATTTCCGGAATTTTTGAAGTGCTGGAAAAAAAAAACGGTTTTTACCAGTTTTGTTCGGGAAAAATTGGAGAAAATGGAAGAATTGATTTTTTTATGAATAAAAATAATAAAAAAAATTTTAAAAACATGCTTTTCTTTTTTTCATTCAAAAAAATGAACTAAAAAGTGGAAAATAATTTTCTTTTATCACAAAAAATTTATCCTACATAACACATAAGTTAACATCAGACCTATTGTATTACGATACATTGAAATTATCATTTAAATTTCTGACTAAAAAGAAAAGCGTGGGCGCCGTATAACCCGTTTTATACTAATGAAAATTAAAAATTTAACATCATACACATGGAAAAGCAATTATTACCAGATGAATTAAATTTAAAGAAATAAATTGGTATGCATTAATTTATTATATTAGACTTAAGAAAATTAGAATAGAATTATAAAAAAATCACATTAAAAATTAAAACATAAACATTGAATTGAAGATTAAATCATTAAGATGGATCAAGATTCATATAAAACTACAATAAAAATATTAAGAGTGTTATAAATACACACACCAGCATTATAATAAATTACTAAATTAATTTTTATTATATTACGGCTCTGAAGTATCATAAGTGTAAATTTTTTACTAATTTTTAATGTCTGATTTTAAAAAAAATTTTCCACTTGTAAAGAGAACCTTATTGCAAGGTACAGTGGTTATTGACACGTAAGTTTAGAAATATGAACAATAAATAGTAGTCGATTGAAAATTGAATTTTAATGTTTGCATATACTTATTAATTATCCTTATAAGATAATCAAAAATATTTTCGATAACTTTATGATAAGGCGCCCACGCTTTTCTTTTGAGTCAGAAATTTAAATGATAATTTCAATGTATCGTAATACAATAGGTCTGATGTTAACTTATGTGTTATGTAGGATAAATTTTTTGTGATAAAAGAAAATTATTTTCCACTTTTTCGTTCATTTTTTTGAATGAAAAAAAGAAAAGCATGTTTTTAAAATTTTTTTTATTATTTTTATTTTCTACTTTTTAGTTTTAATTACAAAATACCAATATTTCTAGTATATCACATCACTAGACACATGCAAAATGCTACTTTTTCCACACCACTTGAGAGGTAAATAGTCAGAAACGTTTTTTTTTTTTTTTAATTGTGGTTTGCCCAGTAGGTCTAGTCCACATTGAAAATTCAAGCATTTTTGACAGTACTATTTCGTATTCTTTCATCATTTTCACTGTACCTCCGCATTCTCTCCATTTCCACAAGAGCATCATTATTGCAAGGCTTCTTGCCAGTTAATTTTGTGCAGTCGAGCTCTTCTATCCGGAGTCCAGCAAGAGATCTTACTCTGCTCAAGCTTACGTACGCTTGTCCTTCAGCAAATAGTTTATTTCCAAGATAGACAACTGCATAGTCCACAGTACTTCCCTGCATTTTATGTACAGTTGAAGCCCACGACAAAATCAACGGCAACATTCGCCTTTCGGCAGTTCCATAACTGTATAAAGCTGGAAATTGAATGGATTTCGGCTCGATTTTGTGTATGCCGTCTTTACCGAAATTGATGAGAACAGATGGTATGTCCTCGGCATACACTTGAGCTCTGCGAAAATATGGCCAAACAATCTCTTTTACAAATCCTATAGCTCCATTAACAAGACCTTTGGTGACGTCAATATTGGCTCTTAACATAACCTTAGCTCCTACGAAAATTTCTAATTCTCGCGGTAAACCTCCGGTCTTGTTAATGTCTTTTGAAATGATGCTATCGATACTTGTATTTTCGTTGAGTTTTTTTGTTGCATCGATTAGTTGATCTTGGGCACGAATTTTGTAGATACTAGTATTTTTGCTCCTGAAATACTGGAGAACTCGATTGTTATGTTCATCTACCTGCTTGTTAGTTGGGTAGATTCTTAAGGCTCTTTCAATGGAAAACTCTCCATCCATATCAGAACTTTCTCTCTCAAGTAAAACAGCCATATGCTGTGCCGAGAGTTCACCAATTCTAAGAGCATTTAAGAGGTCAACGAACAACATGTCTCCTTGCTGTCTCATATTGTCCACCAATTCTACCAAAGAAAAAAGTTTCCATAAGTCAGTAGCAGGAATCATGTGCTCGGGCTGTTGGAATATTTGTCTTCCTCTCACAGGTGGAAGCTGCATTAGATCACCAAATACTAGAATGTTAAGGCCTCCAAAAAAATTGTCAGTGTTCTTTAATTGCCTCAAACGCGAGTCAATCATGCATAGCATCTCGTACGGTACCATGGATATTTCATCAATGAAGAAGAATTCAATGTCTGTCCAAAGTCGACGCATAGTTTGGAGAAATATTCCAGTTAGTAAAGGCATTTCCACAATACGACCATCTTTTTGAACTGGTAATTTCAACGAGTTGTGTAATGTGGATCCTCCAACCAATCGTGCAGCTACACCTGTTAAAGCACATACTTTGACTACTGGCTTGGCGTAACATCGGTTGACTTGATTTTTCAGTAGATTGAAAAGAAATGTTTTTCCAGTGCCAGCTTGGCCAGTGATGAAAAGTCTTTCTCGGTGTTGGCTGCCACCCAATTGGTCTTGAATACTTGATGTAATGTACTTGAATATGTCTTTTTGACGCAAGTTCATTGCTTGGACTGCATTTTGAAATTGAATGTCGTCCATTATTTGTTGTTCCAAAACTTCTTCGTCAACGTCTTCCTGCAATTCAAGCGGTTCTGCATCGAGTATTTCGAATGCGTGAGCTTGGTTAAAGGCATTCTCCAGTTGTCTATCTCGTTCTCGATATTCTTCCATTTGCTCGCTGTTTCTTTTTAAAGCCTCTTCTCGAGCAAGAAAGGCTTCTTTTGAAGAATTAAATCCTTCAAGTAGTTCTTGCTCCGAGCGGTAGGGCATGTATTGCAGAAGAAGACTATAGTAAAAATTCTCCGGATCAGTGGAGGCAACGAAGTATGGAACTCTTACAACAGCAGTTACATTTCTTATTTCTATTTTACAATTGTCCATCAAAGTAATCAATTCTTTTTTTTTTCTCTTATGGGGAACATTATCATTATAAACGTCAATGTCAATACTCTCCTCAACAAATTCTTTGCTTTGTGGTTTCGCGTAATATGGTTTAAATTTCATGGCGAATTCCATCAAGGTCATGTTTGCAAAGTTGAAATTTTGATGCTCCAGAGGTCTTTTTTTGTATCTATCAAAGATGTTTGCGCACAGTCCGGTGTTATCTCCCGCTTCGTTGAATTTTAATACTCTGTATCTTTGCTCGGGTTTTCTGGTGTTGAGGAAAACACATTGTCTTGAACTGTCTCGTAAATTTAAATGGCAGAGTCTAAAAACACACTCGCATGCCGAAACTTGTCGCTCACTCATTAGACGCATACATATTTTGAAAAGTTTGCGAGAAATATGTTGGGAATTCCAATTAATATTATCAATAATTCACGTTTATTTTGATATATTTGGCATTAATTAAATCCCCATTTTTTATCTTGCAAAGTCACGAATGCTAATTTCAATGTATGTAACGTATTTCCCGATCTTAGACACGTGCGTGCCTTACGTCATGAAATGACGAAGTTCCTTATCCATTTGATTGGCCGCCGTTCTAACATCGGGAAATGCGCATTTCATATGCAAACGACTCTGGCTGACTATATATGTTGCTTCTGTAGCTCAGTTGCTCTCTCTCTCTCTCTCTGTTAAGGCGCCGTATTTCAGTTTCATAGTCAGCCAAGTCGGCTGCTAGCCGTTATGCTCTCGAATAGGCATTTTATTACTGTAAACTTTATCAGCAAATCTTAAGTTTAAATAACTGTAACTTCAATTGCATAAATGATTCTTCATTTGTCATAATGCAAATTACAAATAATGGTTTTGCCTGTTTTACAAATCTATCTAATGCTTCGAGAGAACTTACTTTAACGTTATCATATTTCATATGTAAATAGTTCGCCAAGGATACCACTGTATAATATCACCAAGGAGGAAATAAAGCCATAATTTCAAATACAAGTATTATTTTCTGAAAAAGGACTCCAGTTACACTCTGCAACTAAAAATGCACTAATTAAATTAGTCATCGGTGCGATAACTTCATTGACAAAACCTTATCGCACAAAAGGGTTACGGGCCTCCAGCGCCCTCCTTGCGTTTTCCAGTTGGAGTTTATGAATGAAACTGGCACTTCCTGGTGATTTATAAAATTTCTCAGACGGCGGGCCCTGAAAATTCAAAATGGAAATCAGAAAACTGAATCGGGACAACTACGCCACGTGGACCGAAGATATGAAGGCAGTCCTGATGTCCAAGAACTGTTGGAGACTAATTTCCGGAAGCGAAGTAGAGCCAGCAAAAGATTCTGCCTTACTTCAAGATTTCCGTAAAAGAAGCGATAAGGCGTACAGCCTGATTTATTTAAATGTAAGTTCGGAGTACAAACCACTAATCAGTGATGTAGAAATACCGAAAGAAGCTTGGAAGAAATTAGAAATCCATTTTAGACCTGATTCAAGAGCGAGAGTAATCGGCCTCACAGACGAGTTTTTTTCATGCCGAATCGACGAAGGTGAAGAAATCAATATTTACGCTTCAAGATTGAGAAAAATAATGAAACAACTTAAAGATGCCGGTAAACCAGTTTCGAGTTACTATGAAGCTTTTCAACTTATCAGATACTTGCCCGCTGAATTCGAAGGAATAGTTCAGTCTATATACCGATGGGAAGACGCAGATTTCACATTCGACAAAATTCTCGAGGAACTTTTAGCCGAAGAATCCCGATTGCAACAAGTTCAGAGAGACCGCAGTGAATATTCAAGTTCTGCATTAGCCACCTCCCGTAGGACTTTAAACAGTGCGAAAGTGATACGGTGCAAGTACTGCAGAAAAACTGGGCACTCAGAGTCCAAGTGTTTTAAGAAGAGGTCAAAGGAAAATAACTTTATATGTTCCGCATCGGTAGCGGAAGAGGATCTAAAATTGTGCTGGGCTGTGGATTCGGCATCTACAAATCACTTTTGCAACAACAAGAGACTGTTTCAAGATTTCCAACCTGTAAAAGAAAGTAGCATGGCAACCGCTCTTCAAGGATCCAGCTGCAAAATCGAGGGAAAAGGAACGGTGATCATGATCCTGAAAAACAAAGGTAACACAGAAAGAGTGACTTTGAATAATGTTTTGTATTCTCCCAAATTGCGCAGAAATTTAATTTCAGCTTCATTAATTGACCGTGCTGGCGATTCTTTTTATTGTAGAGATGGTAAATTTATTGTGAAATCTAAATGTAATAGTCGAATCGTTCTTACAGCTAAATTGAAAGAGGGTCTTTATATTGTTAATCCTATATATCCTCATTTTAATGCTAACTGTGCACTGAATTCCCAAAATGATAAAAGTAATGAATGCATAAATGCAATTTCAAACCTTAAAAATGATGTTCGTAAATCTGAGACTTCGGTGAGAAAAAGGAAAAATAAGAAGTTCACGAAAAACGATGTAGATTCAAATCCTGACACCAGTAACTTTAACGAGAGTTCGCAATCTAGTCAATCCGGTGATATTAAAAATTCTACTGTTTCTAAAAATGTTTTTACGGATGTTAAATTTAATGAAATTCATAATGAAGCGCAGAATCTTAATACCATTCCTACACCCGTTCCGGAATTAGGAAAATCAAGTTCTGCAAGTTCGAGCCTGATTCTAGATCCCGCTAAAATTGTCTGGGTTAGAAAAGCCGTTCTTCGTCCAGATAAATCGCGTACGAAAATTTATTATTCAATTGAGGGTTTAACTGCTAGGTTACGTTCACACAAAGATGTGGAAAAATTCTGCAATTCCCGTAATATTGAGTATATGAAGGAAAATTTTAATTTTAGTCGTAAAAATCATTTTTCTGGAATTGTTGATCCAGACATAGCGGAATCTAAATTATGACTAGAATCTCGCATTTTCTCATTAATCCGATTGTTATTTTCAATTTTTGTATGTAAAATGAAATGGTTGCATTATCAGTTCGAGATAAAATGTTCATATTCACATGCACCTTCAAGAGAAACCATTAATGTATCACAGCCACAAGGATTCAAGGATCCTTATAACATTGAATATGACTGTAAATTTTATCGAGCGTTATGTGCTGTGCACCAATCGGATAGAGAAAAATTTACTGAAATTAACAATGTGCTATTAAACTTGGGTTTTCATAAATTATCTTGGGCAAATTGTGTATATACATTTGAAAATAATATTGTGTTAATTCTTTATGTTGATGATATTGTTGTGTTTTGTAAAAATGAACAATATTTAAATACTGTCACTTCAAAACTCCAATCTAAATTTGATATAAAAATGCTAGGAAAAACTCGCAAACTTCTAGGAGTTGAATTTGAAGAAAGCAACGGTAATTTGTTCATTCACCAACAGACATACATCAACAAAGTATGTGATACTTATAAGAATTTCAATTTCCCAATTGTTTCATTGCCTATAGGAGTTGGCACAGTTCTTTCAAAAACCCAATGTCCGGATTCAAAAGAAGAGATTGAAATGGTTTCTAAATTTCCCTATCGTAACATTTTGGGCTGTATTGCTTTTGTTGCGAGTAGAACACGGCCGGATTTAAGTTACGCCGTAAATATCTTGTCTCAATTTCAATCGAATCCAGGACTTATACATTGGAATGTTCTACTTAAATTACTCGGGTATTTATGCTATACATGCTCGTTAAAACTCTGTTTATCGAATGTTTCCGATTTGAAAATTGAATGTTTCAGCGACGCTGACTTCGCTGCAAATCGTGATGACAGAATTTCAATCGGTGGAATGATTCTTTTTATCGACAAATCTCCCATAATTTGGAAAACATTCAAGCAAAAATGCGTCAGTTTATCCACTATGGAAGCAGAGTATGTGTCGTTAACAGAGGCAGCGAAAGAGCTTATCTGGATTGTTCACATTTTGAATGAAATTGTAAATTTAAAGTTAATAAACTTGAAACCTAAATTCAAATTACTCTGTGACAATCAAGCTGCAATTAACTTTTCAAATTCTTCGATAGAGAACTGTAGAACTAAGCATATTGATATAAAATTGCATTTCTTGAGAAATTTAATTGATGAAAATTTGTTTGATTTAAATTACGTTAATACGAAACAAAATTTTGCGGACCTTTTCACGAAACCTTTAAATAAAGTGAAATTAAATTCTTTTTTGAAAACCTTTTTGGTTTAAAAAAATTTCAAAGTCCAACAACACTTCAGTGTTTCTTGGCAAATTTTTCTACAAACAAAACTTTCTTAAACAAATGTAATTACTTTGTCTTTGAAAATGAAATTTGGTATATTTGTACTTGTTCATAAGTATTTTTGAATTGTATCTTTCATTTTCTCGTATGCCTACCGGACATGACTTTTTGGAGCAAAAAGGACTTTTGAAGCTTCAACCTATTTCCGATGTCATGCCAAGGATTTCACCATTTTTTAAAAGTTTAATTGCATTTGTAGAAAAAAAAAAAATTTGTTTGTAATGTTTAGATACATTGTGCTTTGCAAGAGGCGGGCCCTGTTGGGAATTCCAATTAATATTATCAATAATTCACGTTTATTTTGATATATTTGGCATTAATTAAATCCCCATTTTTTATCTTGCAAAGTCACGAATGCTAATTTCAATGTATGTAACGTATTTCCCGATCTTAGACACGTGCGTGCCTTACGTCATGAAATGACGAAGTTCCTTATCCATTTGATTGGCCGCCGTTCTAACATCGGGAAATGCGCATTTCATATGCAAACGACTCTGGCTGACTATATATGTTGCTTCTGTAGCTCAGTTGCTCTCTCTCTCTCTCTCTGTTAAGGCGCCGTATTTCAGTTTCATAGTCAGCCAAGTCGGCTGCTAGCCGTTATGCTCTCGAATAGGCATTTTATTACTGTAAACTTTATCAGCAAACCTTAAGTTTAAATAACTGTAACTTCAATTGCATAAATGATTCTTCATTTGTCATAATGCAAATTACAAATAATGGTTTTGCCTGTTTTACAAATCTATCTAATGCTTCGAGAGAACTTACTTTAACGTTATCATATTTCATATGTAAATAGTTCGCCAAGGATACCACTGTATAATATCACCAAGGAGGAAATAAAGCCATAATTTCAAATACAAGTATTATTTTCTGAAAAAGGACTCCAGTTACACTCTGCAACTAAAAATGCACTAATTAAATTAGTCATCGGTGCGATAACTTCATTGACAAAACCTTATCGCACAACAAAATATTTGTCTCATCTCGGCGGATTTGTTGAATCGCCTGTGCAATGCTGGAATTTAACTGTGTGGATTCGGACTTGGATATGTACTTAGCGACGTAATATGCTATAGATTCATTGGAGCCACATGGTTGAATATCCATGTTGCCCTTCCATATCAAAAGAAGTGACTTATTATAGTTATTCACATAACTCTCTTTGGGTCGGCGTTTCAAGAGGCAAATTCTTCCACCGTTACGAATGAACTCATCTGATGTATGAGCGATGATGCGTGTTTCAGTGCAAACTTTTCTGGGAAAGTTGAATCGGCAGGTATCAGAGTTATTTTTCTCACACGTATGCGTATGATGATGTATTTGGCACTTTTTGACGATCTCATAAAGTTCATCGTCAACGGGGGGTAATTCACAGGTCAGAACTTCGTCAAGTTTTAGGATTCCTTCAGGTGTTTCGAACGAAGGATGATTTTCAATCCAAATAATCATGTGCAGATGGGGACTGCCACGATTTTGGAACTCAACGCGCCACCAGAAGTCATTTACTTTGCCACCCAAGATTTTATTGTTGCGGAGGATTAACTTCATGAGAGCATTTACTCTGACCATAAAATGACGACTAACAATCACTGGATATTGTTCTATAAGGCGCTGTGTCGATATAATGTCCAAGTCATTTGGATCTTCGTCGGAGCGATCGTCGACAATCAACAACGCCTTTTTCATGTCAGTCCAATGCAAATCATTACAGCTGAAGGTGACAAAGTAAGTTGGTGGCCCCAGACATTTAATCTGGGCTAAGAGTTCATTTAAAGCCCCTCTCCAATAGGCTGCAGAACCTCTCAAATTTCTTAAATACAAATGAACGTCTTCGATCATGCCATCTTGTCCATGAATTTTTTTAGTACAAGCAGATATGGTAGATTTAACTCGTTCATATTCGAACATCGATAAAGCATAAAAGAGATAATCATTGCGTTGAAATCGTAAATCATTGCCTAGAATTCGGCTTTGAAAGTAATCTAATGCAGTGATACACTGTTAAAAATTACGTCCACCGTTGCACCAAAGAAAGGAGCAAATTTGCTGCAACCTATATTCAGTGCACGATTGAACCAAAACAGGGTGTTTTATATCACTCCCAAGTTTCGTGCGTAGTTGAACCATATTCGTCATTCCATCTTTCTCCAACCATAGGAGTTAATCTGAACCATGTATCGTGTTCTCCTTTTCCCCTATAACTGGAGCGGAGTAGAACCATAACTCACGTTTTCGTTCGTCGCATTCTTGGAGTGAAATTGAACCATAACTCGGGTTTTCGTTTCTTGCATTGCTGGGATGAAGTTGAACCATAACTAGCGTTTTCCGACTTTCATTTGTTGGTACGTGGTTGAACCGCTAACAATATTCTGATTTCCTCATTTAGGTGTTAAATTTAGCCATTTGCTTTACTTGATTTATATTTTGTTTTCGTGGAAAATAAGTAATTTTGTGAGGATTTTAAAAACTTCCCTTTTTTTCGATTTTCTTTAGAAAAGTTAATATTAGATGTACTCGAGAACCCTTTATAATATTTTCAGTCAAAATTTTATATTGTTCTCAAGAATAGAGTACTTAAAATTAGCATCTTTCATCGTCAAAATGACCACAGGTTTATCATACTCTTTAGTGTTATAACATTAACGCAAAAGGTAGAATTTGCTATGCAGGCAGATATTAAACAACTATTTATTTATTTTTTGTGATTTTTGCTAAAACCATTAACTGCATTAAAAAAATGAGCAATTGGAATTAATAAAGATAGATTAAAAAGATTTTTAACGTACGTATGTGACAATTCCTAATTAAAAACTTAATTTAAAAAAATACACATTATTTAAAATAAGAAATTATCCTTTTTATACATTTCTTGATATTTTAAGAGTTGCATAGCTGGGAGGGAAAAAAGAGAAAATATTGCTATTGCAATTACAGTAAAACCTGTGTAAGTTGACCACTTGCACTTTGATGATCAACTAGACAGGTTGTCAACTTATAGAGGGTAGTAAGGAATTTTTTTTCTTTTCTTTTTTTGTCATTTCTTGTCTCATGCATTCATTTTAACTAATTGGAATACTTTAAACTCACTTTCATTGTTAAACATTACTTTAAAACAATAAGAAAAAATGTTGTTTAAATATTTTTAGAGATTATTTACCAGAATGACTCGTAAAGTATCATACAAATTTAAAATTTCTGTGAATCAATCAAAAAAAAAAAAGTGTCGTTACTGAAGAAAAACAACTTACTTGATATTAACAATTCCTAAAAATTCATAAGTCGAAAGTTACTCAAATTCTTCATTTGATTTTTTCTTGAACATTCGTAACCATGGTAATAATCTACTTTTCAACAAAATAACTCCTTATCGAAGTTTGGCGCATTTTCTGGGACATAACATCAGGCCAATGTTTTTCGATGGAAACATAAATATTCATAGGATTTTCTAAAATGTCTGGTTATTTATTTGAGGCATAACTGATGAAACCTCTAGTACAATTTAATGCTTTTGCCTGTTGGTCAACTTACAAAGGGTTTTTTTTAGGGATGCACCAGATGCAGTGATTTTGCCGGATACCGGATATCAGATGCCCCCTTACCTGCCGGATTCGGATACCCGACGGATATCTCTCACATTTTTACCGGATAACTGCCCGATATCCTGCAAAAAACTGTCGGATATCCGGATCCGGAGTGGTTTGACGGATCGGTTACCTCATAGTTCCGGATAGTTAAAAAATCAGCCGGATACCGGATATCCGGTGCATCCCTAGTTTTTTACATTTCTCCAAACCAAAGCTGGTGTATATTAGTGGTCAAGATAGAGAGGTTTTCCTTCATTATATAAGGTAGGACTAATTCCGTTCCTGACAAAAGCGGTCAACTTAGACAAGTGGTCAACTTTACAGGTTTTACTGTATTCCTAATTGACATTAATTTTTTATCTTTATATTTTTTTCCTTAACATCAATCTAATTGTAATCTGAAAAAAAGTTAACTACATTTCGAACCATTTTGACAATCAAAATGCATTAATAAAGTAAAAAAGAAATTAATACCAATAAGGTGCTACAGTTCTTAAAATAGGTTACGATTTATTGTTCTCAAAGGTTTTATAATTTCTGACTTAAGGAGCCAAAATTTTTAACTGATATGCTGTTTTTAGAAGATACCTAATTTTTATTATGTTAAAATTTCCAGTCAGTTATTAGTTGAGATACTATGCATACAGTGGCAAGAACATAAAATATTGATAATTACACAACTCTGCTACTTATTTTCCTTTAGGAATGCAGGATATTGATTTTTACAGGATATCCAGCACTAGATGTTTTTATGGGGGCGTACATTTATTTTTCACTTTATGCCATCACACAGCAGTAAATTATAACTTATCTGACGTCATAAAAACCTTCTATATGTTTCGAAATATAATTTACAACAGCTGTCTCTTTCAATTATTTATATTAATAGTGTTGCATTAAAAGTAATTTACATAATAAAATATTCTGCTTTTTTGAAAAACAATTTATTAGTTGTCTCATCCCCTAACAAAAGAAAAATTGCAAGACTTGCTCCAAAGGAAAAAAGTTCTTAATTTACTCTTTACTGTAGTTAGCTTTAAAAAATAGCAAGATTAGCATAGTTCTACCAATAAATTGCATTTTTCATCAAATTTGATAAATCTTTTTAATTTACATAAAGCATGTTTAAATAATGTCTAAATTCCAATAGTGAATTTTCCAGCTTCTGTCTTTGGTATCAGTTGGTTCTCTGTTTAACGACTTTCAAGGGACCACAAAAAATTGTCCTTAAATAGAATGCTTTTAACACTACAGTGGACCATCTGGGAAGGTGAAAAGCGGTTGTTGAATAGAGAAAGTCGTTAAATAGAGTGTCGTTAAACAGAGAGCCAACTGTACTTTTCTTTTTCATCCAGAAAATTAGAGGTAGTTGGATGATCCATACTTTTTTTCCTATTAGTATTGTTTGTTTTAGTTTTTAATTAAGAATTATTTTTTAATTAATAAAAAAATTTCAGTAATGTTTATGAGGTACATCAAGAAAAATATCTAATTTCAAACTCTACTTATTCTTTTTCCTGAATTATTGTATTAGGGGCCGTCAAATGAAACCCAATCAGTGTGTCTAACTTTGCAAAACACGTAAGGGGATCCATGTAGCTGCATGTGTGGTGATTCCGTGTATTGGTAGAGAGACTGATGCAAGCACAAAGTTTGACTTTACATAGCGACAGTGTGGCTGCACGACTAAGGCAAGGTTGTCACTCAACTTTTTGTCCACAACAGAACAGGCGAGTTCGCAGGGACATTCAACTGAAACCTGGTCAATGCGTCTAACTTGGGCATTAGATGTAAGGGGCAACGTCTACTGCAAAGTCTTATGTCTAATGCAAAGTTAGACACACTGACCGTGTTTGAGTTGAATTTTCCTGTGAACTTGCCTGTTCTGTTGTGAACGATAAGTTAAATGACAACCTTCCCTTCCTCATGTAGACATAGTCACTATGTAAAGTCAAACTTTGTGCTTGCATCAGTCTCTCTACCTATACATGGGGTCACCACACACACAGCTACATGGAGCCATAAACGTCTAATGCAAAGTTGGACGCACTGACCAGGTTTCAATTGAACATCCTAATACAATAACACAATTAAAGTTGTCTTTCATTAAATTTTTCATTCATCAAAAAATTTTCATAGCATGCATGTTAGTACAATACAAATTCAAACCAATAAAATGTAACCGAGTTACGACAAAGTGTATATAAAATGCTGAAAAAATGAGTTGAAATTGAGTTTGATACACACAAAACTCCTCAAACATAAATTGGAAAAACAAAATTTTACTAATTTAACCAGTAAAAAAAAATTTAACTATTAATCAGCAAAAAGTTATTGGAATTTCATTTCACTGGTTAATGGTAAAATAATCCTAGTAAAAAATATCTATCTTGCAATTTTTTTTTCATTTAACATGCATGTCATGTCAATTTTATCCAACTGCAACGAATTCTAAGGGTGGAACATTTCAACCAATACAAATTCAAATCAATAAAATGTAACACAGTTATGACAAAGTCTATATGAAATGATGATACAAAATTTATTGAAATTGAGTTCGATATACAAAAAACTTTTCAAACATTAATTGAAAAAACAAAATTTTACTAATTTTACCAGTCGATAAAAATTTACCTATTAAACAGCACCCTATATGGGCGCCCATGGTGAGGCTTACGGGAACTCTTCTCTGTCCTATTCATAAGTTTCGAGGTGGTTAAAGACCTCTAAAGAGGGCGGAGGGTTCAAGATGAACAACGCTCTAGGCGACTGTCAACCAGCAAAACCGACAACAATGTGGCTTGTGTTCCTCAATTGTTAGACTTTGACCCTCGATTGACTATCAAGATGGTTGCAAATGAACTGAACATGTCGTCTACTGTTGTGTTTCGCATTACTCAACATTTAGTGATGAGAAAAGTGTGAGGCAAGTTTGTGCCGAAGCACCGTGCCATAATGAGCTGCGAGCTGTAAAGCCTAAATCATTTGAGATTCACCATAAATATTTTTTTACTTTCTCAAATTCACAAAAAGAGTAACCATGCCAAGTTTCAATAAAATTTGAGACTAAGCCACAATGACTTTTTTGATTGACTTTTGCATTTTTTCTAAAATAAATTAAAGAAATAATAATATTATATAAATGATGAATTAAATAAGCAGATATAAGGTAGCATAATAGTAAAAAACCACCCAACATTAAAAATAATCGAAGTACTTGCAGGATTCAACAAGATTGAAATCTCAAACGAGGCAAGCAACTTTTGGCGCATCACGTGTTTGACATCATAGGCATGATTCCAAAACATACTTTTTTGGCAATTATGGAGAAGGATGAAGATTCAAGGGAAAAAATTGAAAGAGTAAGAAATTAGGGTCCAGTCGTATTCTCTTCCGATTTTTGAGAAAATGAGGGCTGAAAGAGGCAAAAACAGGAAATATCAGATTTTCAGTGCACTGCCACAATGGTGCATCAAGAAACTTTCCTTGGGAGAGAAGGGAAGGAGGGGGGGGGGAAGGTCATATAAAATGTTTCGAAATTAAAGGTCGGATAATGCAAATTTAGGCACTTGCAGTGTGTTAATACAAATAATTTGGTTGCTATATGCGGGGGGGGGGGGGGGGGGGGGGGGGGGGGGGATGAACTCCCGATTCTACCCCTTGGCAACACCACACTGTAAAAAATATCTGTTCGACCTGTAACCATAATACGGTTCAAATTGAAAGTCCACTGTTGATGTAACCATAGTTTGGTTCAACTGTGTTCACATCAACCACTGCGTGTCACGTTTAGGTTCGAATCAAAACATAAAGCACCAAAATTAGGTGCTTTCGTCGTCAGCCAATCAGAGCTTAATGAAGTGAAATGAAGTCACTCACGGTCGGCTATGTTCATTTACTTTCCGGGGCGCAGCGCTAAGTACGAAGTTACAATTCTTAGTTTTGTATTATTTTGATGCAGTTAATGCTGCTCATGATTACTTTTAGTTTTCACATTTAAAATAAAGGGTGGCCCAAAATTAACGCAAGATTTGAATTTGCCACAATTTTTGCTGTGAATTGTTGGCAGCCACGGAAAAAGAACAATTTGACAGCTGGGAGTTTAGGGTTAGTAAAAATGGAGTGTTATGCTATTATACAGCCAGCAAAACAATTCAATCACTGCATGAGGAATTTCTTGTTCGTGTACTCTCTCGTTTCAGTGATATGAATTATACCCTAGATCGTGTGATTTTACATCATTAGATTTCTCCCTATGGGGTTATTTGAAGTCAAACGTCTACGTCGGCAATCCCACAACCACCTGCGCATTACCTAAATGCGATATAGAGCGCCAATAACAGTAAACTGCTTGACCCGCCCAAACTTTCATCATTTTTCAAATAATTGTTCGATAATGAAGAAAACGCATTACAGAATCGAAAACGCTCCATTTGTAATAACCCTAGACCCTCAGCTGCCAAACTGTTCTTTTTTCAAGATTTCCCACAATTTATTGCAAAAATGGCGGCAAATTCAAATCTTGCGTTAATTTTGGGACACCCTTTATAACAAACGCAAATAATGTAGACTATAAAATTTTTGCATACCCATGGTAATATCTACTTAAATAAGGCATTTTGAGGTTCGCGTAGGCTTAGCTGTATTATATTTAGAGCTTATAGTAAATGTTCCAATTTGTGAACTAATGGTTTTAAAAGAGGGTTTTGATGATCAACTTAAGTACATGAAATACAACTTGTTCGATATAACATGTTTACTTTTAATGAAGATTAAGGATTTTTGGTTTGAAAATAAGTTTTAATCTGAACTTATCTTGCGGCTAGGTTCGAGTAGATTAGAATGCTACTTTGCGACATGCCTACGTCACAACCTATCACGTGAGCGAGAATCTCGATCTCGCAAGCTGACGAGCTTGGAATGACCGCCCAGATCACTGGGTGCCGCAGGAGGAGGTGAGAGGCTTGGCAAAGTGTCCATAGTAATAATAATATGTACATAAAACTAGAGTAGGATGCCGTGAGAAAATTCTAATTCTTCAAAAGGTGCTGCGAATCGTTAAAGTTTGGGAATCCTGCGTTAGAAGGCACCAGGCGATGGCGTGGTGTTCAGAAGGAGTCAGGGGCATAGATCTTAAAATAGAATAGATGTGCCTTCTCCCCACTTTTCTCCTCAGAGCGCGCGTCAACATCCCCCGTTGGACATCATGTGATCAAGGGACACCTCTCACAAGAAACTGTTTCCCTTATCGAAGAGAATCACTTTGCGCCGCGATCATTTGCACAATTAAGGGAAATTACAGCATTTAACACATGGGTTAAATGCTTTAAGCGTGGGTTAAACCCCCATTTAAGCATGGGTTAAATTAAAGCATTTAACCCATTATCAAAGAAAAAGGGAACACTCTGTCCCTCACGTAACACCTCATATTTTTCACTAAAAGTAATAATTAAAAAGGTAACAATTTTTTTTCATTAAGAAATCGCAAATGTATTTGTTGTACTTTTACAAAAAAATGTTCTTTTTTACCTTTTTAAGTTAATACTTTTTAATGAAATGCGGGACAAAATGACAGCTTTTTCATGGAATGGTCCATTAGATATTTTCAAATCATAACTTTTGAAGCAGGCGCACAAGCTATTTAAACTTTTTTTCAAGTGCTTTGAATACTGAGTAGAAATAGACGTCTTCAGAAATCTTAAACAAAAATTGACCTTATAAATTTTATTTCAATCAAATTTTTCAAATACAGATAAATAGTTTCAAAGCGTGCTTTTTCCCACAACTTTTGAAGCCAGTGCAACAATTTAACATAAAACCCTATCTAAAACTATATACCAATTAGAAATACAAATGTAAATAGTATTGAATATCAATTAACTCAATTAAATAATATTCTAATATTCGCATGCGTTTCGCACCAAAACTACATTAGCCAAACAAATAACTTAATTTTTAAGCAACTTCAGTGTTTTTTTTTTTTTTTAAGTACTCCGAAAATAAATTCATTTGCAGTTATAAACTACATGAAAACTAGTGATTATTGTCCCTCAACAATATTAATTTTGTTACTTTCCTACGTATTGGTCTTTGTGAATTATTTTCATTGTTTGAATTGACTGCGCGATACATTCTAACGCTTAAATATTTAGTAACGATTAATTTTATAAACTTGTTAATGAGAAAATCTGCTGCTTCTGTTTCCAACATATGCATATTTACACTTAGAAAAACGGAATTCGAAATTTTTCTCATAACTCTTGTGGTCTCATGAGTAACATTATATTTTTGTGTTTTACTCCCAAAACTTTTTCACATTGTCGCTCAGTTGTTCTTTACAAATGTACATATTTCAATGACTGCAATCTTGCAGCAATAAGTTATCATACTTGAATATGTCCCAAAATTCTTAAATTTTATTAGGCCTATTTTTTGGTTTGTTGTAGTTAAGACTGCACTTGCCAGACAAAAAATCCAGCGTAGTCAGAAACATTATTAATATACTGCGTCATGTTAATTGAGATGATTTCTGAATTTTCTAAATCGTCGTCAAAGGAATCGGAAGAAAAGGCTTTCTTTCAAAGCATTTCTGTTACGCTTCAAATTTAATCTTAGCATTTGCAGGTTGTCAAAATCAGCGCAATTTGAAGAATTGGACTCTTTAATTTCCGTATGAATGAATAATCTTTTTTCGCACTTCGAAATTGTCCGACGATTATTGTTGAATCCCCCCTCACAACCTGATCGCAGTGAAAAAAGTTTTAAGGTGATCCTGAGTAAGCTTATAAGTCATTACGCAATTTAGAACTGGAATTTGGGCACATACATACTTTTCATATGTTCCCAGCACACTTTTCATAGAAATTAGGAAACTTAAAAATCCAGTTTTTCGCGGACATACTATAACTAATTTTCCATCGCTTGTTTTTAGTGATTTAACATAATGCTCGGCATCTACAGTAAATTGCTTAAAATATTTTTAATTTCGATTCAGCATGGGGACTTTTTTTGCCATTAGCAGAAAGAAAGATTTCTGTTACTCACTATGTCTTTTTTTTTTAAATAAAATTGGCACTAGCATCGCATGAACCCTCTTTCGTTAGAAAATCTCAAATTCACACACATAAAGATTTCTCACATAAGTATAATGAAAATCTTCAGACAATCCTAGACTTTCAACGACGCTTCGCATTGTTATATCACTGCTGCCCGAGAAGAGGGAGACACGATGTCCCTTGATCACGTGATTCTCGGAAGAATCATGATGACCCCACTTTCTCCTGGCGAAATACGCTGCGCTGTAGGAGGGAAAGGCCTATCTATCCCTTTTAAAGATCTATGGTCAGGGGCTCCGAAACCCTTACTAAAGAAAAGAACGCGTCTTGGGAAAGCGAAGTTATTTTAACAAAAAGAAAAGCAAATAATGTTGGGGGGAAAATTCGATTCTTTCAAAAAGAAATCTTTAAATTAAAAATATTTCACAGATGCAGTTTATTGCTTTGCAACTTAAGTTCTCCTCTCTTTCTTTCCACCCCCCCCCCCTTCTTTTTCCCTATTCAGTCTGAAAAGAACGGTCTTCAAAATTTTTCTCTCCTTAACTCTCGTCCCCTGCAAGAAATTGAAAATAAGTTTTAGTAGTTCGATTGGAGTAATAATGGAATGGTCCTAAAAATGCATTTATTCAGGCGCTTTTCGACCATCAATTTCAAAACATTTCTGGAGGAAGGTCCCTGGATCAACATCCTTTCACTAAGGTAACGACTCTTTATTTTTAAATAATTTAAAAAAAGCAAAAGTAATTGGTCATATTTACATACGATTTCCTACCCAAACCAATAAATCAAATTTATTTTACAATTCCAATACAAGAATTACCCCAAACTAAACAACCAATTGTAAAATAAACACTGATTTTAAATATTATGCGACAAAGTATTTTAATGCCTAACTAATTATATAAGATCTCTTAATTTTTATTCACCATTTGAAGTCTGTGCCTCCTATAAACTACTAGCTAATCTAACTGACAACCCACCTTTCGTGTTAGTCAAATTAGTGTTTAGCTCAGGATCCGGTGGGTTAACCCTGAGCTAAACACTAATTTGACTAACACGAAATTAATCTTTGAAACCAAACCTAGTGAGTTACAATAGGTAGTAGTTTATAGGATATTAATTTTGAAAAACTTTGGAGGAAAATCCCTAACCTCTAATTACTTCGAAAAATCTCCAAAGATAACCTGAAATTGAGTTTTACCTTTCAGGGGAGGATTTTCTCTTCCTTTCCCAAAATTACCTAATGTTGTGGAAAAATCAGAATTGCTTTTGAAAAGAACATTAAAATAAAAAATTTCAAAAGTTGCCGACTATTCATTAGGTAATCATGCTAACGTTATCAAAACCGCTAACATTTCCAAATATGGTCCGCAATCACGTTTTTCACAACTTCAATTATGAAAAAAATTTGGACGACGCTCCGACTGCTCTCGTATGAAATCTGAAAATGAAAAACCTACAATTTTGAAAAGTGGAGAGGGTTTAAATCTCACCACCTAGTATCACTGAAGATCTCTTAAAAACTTCGACTTAGTTTTTTAAGACTTCAATTTCAAATTTGTTTTTGGGCCGAACACCAGAACCGCACTATCCATAACATCATCAAATTTAGTCTGAAACTGCGTTTATTAAACTTCAATTTCGAAAAATTTAACAGAGGGATGATGGATTTCTCTTTCTCTCTTTTTTTTTTTTTTAAGAATTGAATCGGGCAAGCAATTTAAAGAAGTCTCGTTCCTTTCATTACCCTAGTGTCAACAAATAGTTCATAATAGCATTTTTAAAATTTTAATTTCTAAAAATTTTCGCAGAAAGCCCCCGAATTTTCCCTCACCGTAGCATTACCAGAATCTGTCTAAACCTGCGTTCTTTGCACTACAATATTTTGGACTAATTCCCCCCCCCCCCGCCCCAAGCCAGAGTTTTTTAATAGTGCACTCCTAATTTTTTTTTTGGTTGCGCCACTGGGTGACAGTGTGAAGTCCTTGCCCCACCTCGAAAAGAATGAAAAGATCATGGCATTGTTGCTTCCCCCCCCCCAAGAAAAATGGAAATTGCAAAAAGGGAAAAGGGGGAGGAGGAGCTGATCTTGGTTTTGGGCCCCCTCTCAAATAAAAACATATATACGCCACCGATTCTAATAGCGGAGCTGATCTTGGTTTTGGGCCCCCTCTCAAATAAAAACATATATACGCCACCGATTCTAATAGCTCAGTATGCCGATGATACATGTTTCATCTCAAAAAATTATGGCCAATCGTTTGCCGCCCAATTAGGACTCTAAAAACAGACGTTCAAAATCAACAAATGGTTCAATAGATGGAGAATACAGATTAATGCTAGCAAAACTACCGTCATCTTTTCGCTAGAAGAGTCCCCCTTCGCTCCCCACCCAAGCTCAGCTTAAAACTTATTTTCAAACCAAAAACCCTCAATCTTCATTAAAAGTAAACATGGAATATTGAACAAGTTGTATTTCATGTACTTAAGTTGATCATCAAAAACCTCTTTTAAAACCATTAGTTTACAAATTGGAACATTTACTATAAGCTCTAAATATAATACAGCTAAGCCTACGCGAACTTCAAAATGCATTATTTAAGTCGATATTACCATGGGTATGCAAAAATTTTATAGTCAAAATTATTTGCGTTTCTAATATTTTAAATCTGAAAACTAAAAGTAATCATGAGCAGCATTAACTGCATCAAAATAATACAAAACTAAGGATTGTAACTTCGTATACTTACCGCTGCGCCACGGAAGGTAAATAAACATGGCCGACCGTGAGTAACTTCATTTCACTTCGTTGGTTGAACAGAAGCTCTGATTGGCTGACGATGAAAGCACCTAATTTTGGTGCTTTATGTTTTGATTCGAACCTAAACGTGATACGCGGTGGTTGATGTGAACACAGTTGAACCAAACTATGGTTACATCAATAGTGGACTTTCAGTTTGAACCGTATTATGGTTAAAGGTCGAACAGATATTTTTTACAGTGTACTGACTGTTCTTGATGTTTTAAAGCCATTTATGCCATACGGAAACAAGAAAAACCAAGCTAACTCTTCAGCTTTCAGCTCATGTCCGATATTAACAATGTTATCACGAGTCTTTCTTCTGATTTCATTGATATTTTCGTTCAACTCGAGTTCATCTTCAACATCTGGTTGAGCACAGTCTATCGGTGCCATTACAGATGTTTGAAGCACCAGTGGACAGGAAGGTACTTGAGTTTGAGGTTGAATGGAGTTATGCAATTGTGGATGATTTGCTTCTTCAGCCAAAATATTTTGATTTTCTACTGATTCATCAAAAATTACTTTGATATAGTCAATTGTAAATTGCACGTTACGAGATCCAGTCGCTCTTTTGCAAATACGTACAAGTTCTTGTAGTGTACGTGACTGAATCACACATGCTCTTCCTGATTCATCTCTGGCACTTGCACCTTTTGGTCCACATGAATGCGAATCTGTAAAGTAGTACATATTGTTGTAGTACATGACACCATACGACTTTCCCGATGAAATTAAAATACCCGCTGTATAATTTTGGAATAGTTCTGACAGTGCTTCATGTAAAGTATAACCAATATTCCCTTCGTTCGCTGCATCATTGAGAACTCCATACAAACGTGGCTCATCGTTGTATTCCAATGTAAAATTTCTGCCAAAAATGGTTACACCGTGTTTGATGACATTAAAATTTTTAACCAATAAAAAACCATTTACTATTTCGAATGCTTCTTCGTGTCCTTGTTCAGTAAGAATGCGAACTGTTTTGTACAAGTTGTCGCCTTCAATCATGTTCATATCTAAAATATTTTTTGTCCACAAATGAGGGGAGATTATAGAGGCCTTTGTGATGTTGGCCAAAACCATAGCACAGCACTGAATTCCTGGAAAATTTTTGAATATTATTTCATTAGCTTGATTCCATGATGCTCTTAAAATTGAAGAATTATCGTTCAACTGAACATATGCTGTAGGTTGTTCATTCTCGACGTGGACAGCTTCTATGACTTCATCTGCCACTCTAACTAACGCGCTATTATCAAGTTCGACGTTATAATCAATTTCAACGTCACAGTATAATGGGTTATTTCGGATAAGCCATTGCAGAGCAGCGTAAACTCGATCGCGAGAAATTGAAAACTCCCGTGTGATGTCTAAGTTTTCAAGCCTCTCGGTTATTACGATGATTCCTGCATCATCTGGAGATCTGGGAAGCATACGTGGCAATTTCTCACTAATTTCAAAGATGTCTTGTGCAAAAAGAATAGCTTGACCTTTGAAACCATACTGGCCGTATAAACCGCTGAATTTAATGATCTTGACGAATGGTATTATACGAGACAGTAGTCGTTGCTCAGATTGCGTGAGCTCTTGCAAAACATTCGGCACTTCTCCGGGATAAAGATTATTCCAGTAAGCCTTTGGTGGTGAGGTCGTTTTACGACTTATAATATGGTTCTTGCAACGATGACACAGCACTAACTGGTCTTTTTCGATCAATTCATCGGGAAGAAATTCAGGTTTTGGAGATGGTAATTTAAACTTTAGAACCTGGTTTGGATAGCACCTTTTAGAACAAATTTGACATACATTGTCACAAAATGAGTTTATCTCTTTTTCAAAAGTAGTAATATCAGCATTAATATGTTGACGGTATTGTTGTTGTTTGGTTAAACGTATTGTATGTTCTTCAAGACTTTCGTTGTAACGATGTTGGCAAATTCGAAAGCGTTCATTCGCCAAGCGAAGTGTACGTTCTTTAAGCGTTTCACTTTCTCGTTCTACAATACGAAGTTGAGAAACATGCTGACGGATATATGCTAAACGAGCATCATTTTCTAGAACTTTGATCATTTGACGCTGAGAACTTCGCTGCTGTTGAATTGCCAAGCGAGCTTCGTGTTGTTCTTTAGATTCTTCAGCTCGACGTTCAGAACTCCGCTGCTGTTCAATCGCTAAGCGAGCTTCATGTTGTTCTTCAGATTCTTCAGCTCGACGTTTAGAACTCCGTTGCCGTTGAATCGCCAAGCGAGCTTCGTGTTGTTCTTTAGATTCTTCTGATCGACATTTGGAACTCCGTTGCTGTTGAATCGCCAAGCGAGCTTCGTGTTGTTCTTTAGATTCTTCAGCTCGACGTTCAGAACTCCGCTGCTGTTCAATCGCTAAGCGAGCTTCATGTTGTTCTTCAGATTCTTCAGCTCGACGTTTAGAACTCCGTTGCCGTTGAATCGCCAAGCGAGCTTCGTGTTGTTCTTTAGATTCTTCAGCTCGACATTTAGAACTCCGTTGCTGTTGAATCGCCAAGCGAGCTTCGTGTTGTTCTTTAGATTCTTCAGCTCGACATTTAGAACTCCGTTGCTGTTGAATCGTCAGACGAGCTTCGTGTTGTTCTTTAGATTCTTCAGCTCGACATTTAGAACTCCGCTGCTGTTCAATCGCTAAGCGAGTGTTATGTTGCTCTTCAGATTCTTCAGCTCGACGTTTAGAACTCCGCTGCTGCTCAATCGCTAAGCGAGTTTCATGTTGTTCTTCAGATTCTTCAGCTCGACGTTTAGAACTCCGCTGCTGCTCAATCGCTAAGCGAGTTTCATGTTGTTCTTCAGATTCTTCAGCTCGACGTTTAGAACTCCGCTGCTGCTCAATCGCCAAGCGAGCTTTACGTTTCTGTTTGGATTCATTTGCTCGACGTTCAGAATTTCTTTGCCGATCTCTTTCTTGGCGAGCTTTACGTTTCTGTTTGGATTCATTTGCTCGACGTTCAGAATTTCTTTGCCGATCTCTTTCTTGGCGAGCTTTACGTTCTTCAGAAATCTCGATTGAGCGAGATTGTGAATTTTTCAACCTATTTGCTGCTAAGCGAACTTTACGTTCTGAAGGGGTTTCGTTTAAACGACGTTGTGAAGAACGTTCCCTTTCTGTCACTAATTTTCTTCGTTTGGATTGAACATCTTCGTTAAGCTTCTTAGCTGCATATTTGTCACGAGCCTTTTCCAACCTTCTTTTGCGCTGCGTTGCTGTTTCTTTTTTCATTGTTAGTCACTTCTTTTTGGTGGTTTAGAGTGTCTGTAAGAAATGTTTTTAAATTTTAGTTATATATTTCGTTTTTTTTAAATATTTTTTTTTAGCCCCCGAATGTACCGGTCCGTCATCATCGACCTAGATGTCCAAGTCCATACAAGGTTGCATCATGCATCAAGTTTAAAAATTAATAGCACCCTGGGACATCTGGAAGTTGGTTTAATCAAAATTGTAAGATTTGATAAAAATTCAAAATTATTTTTATTTTTAAAAATAAATATGGTTTCATAAATTAAAAACTGTATTAAAAAAAATAAAATGAATTTAAAGAAAAAAAATTTTCGTGCTGCTTATTGTTACAAAATAGTTAATTTAGTTATATATATATATATATATATATATATATATATATATATATATATATTTGACCACCGGTCCGTCATCATCGACCTGGATGTCCAGGTCCAAAATCATGATGGAACCTCGTATTGTCATCAAAGACGAGAGTTTAAAAAAATAGCACACTAGGACATCTGGAAGTTGGTTTATTCAAAGTTGCAAGATTTGAAAAAAACCCGGTTATAAAGCCAAAAAAACAAAAAAAAACAGGCTAACATTTTTTTTCTCAGTATATGCATGCAAACATGTTTCCAGCATTCCAAACTGAAGGAAAAAGTGAAATTAAAAAAATACGTACAACGAGTGAAGTTAAAGCAAAGCATGTAACCACCCGAATATACCGGTCCGTCATCATCGACCTGGATGTCCGGTTCCAAAAGTCATGATGAAACCTTCTATTGTCATTTAAGACGAGTGTTTAAAAAAATAGCACCCTAGGACATCTGGAAGTTGGTTTAATCAAAGTTGCAAGATTTGAAAAAATCCGGTCATATAGACAAACAATTTTGTTCAGTATATACATGCATGTAAACATGTTTCCAGCACTCCAAACTGAATTAAAAAGCGAAATTATAAAGTTACGTACAACGAGTGAAGTTAAAGAAAATCATGTAATAATAATAACAGCAAAAAAGTGTAGCAAGCTTGACTTTTCAATTGATTTTGAAAAAAAGAACACAAGAAACAAGTAGAGATTGCTGTAAAGTACTTAGTGGGGTTAACGACAACTTAAAGATATTTCAAGTTCACACTACCAAGAATAGAAACAAACTTACTTAAACTGAAACTCAATTCATCAAAGATAAGGCAAAACAGGGGTTATTTTCAATGGTCCGTCGTTTGAAAGGATTAGTAGCTCGACGTATAGCTTGCTCAATCACAAAGCGAGCTTTATGTTTTTGATCGGATTCATTTGCTTCACGTTGAGAATTACTTTGACGATCTGATTCTTGGCGAGCTTTGCGTTCTTCAGAAATCTCGATTGAGCGAGATTGTGAATTTTTCAACCTGTTTGCTGCTAAGCAAACTTTACGTTTTGCAGGCGGTTTCTTTTAAACGACGTGGTCAAAAACGTTCCCGTTCTGTCACTTGGGTTGAACATCTTCATTATTATTAAGCTTCTTAGCTGTATATTTCACACGAGCCTTTTCCAACCTTCTTTTGCGCTGTGTTGCTGTTTCTCTTTTCGTTGTTAGTCACTTTTTTTGGCGGTTTAGAGTGTCTGTAAGAAGACTTTTTAATTTTAGTTACATATAATTTTTTTTTTCTTGACCCTCGAATATACCTGCCCGTCATCATCGAATTGGATGTCCAGGTCCAAAAATCATGATGGAACCTTGTATTGTCATCTAAGATGAATGTTTTTTTAAAAAAATTATCACCCTAAGATATCTGAAAGTTGGTTTAAAAAAAGTTGCAAGATAGGAAAAAATCTGGTCAAACAAACAAACAGACAAACAATTTTTTTTCAGCATATACATGCATGTAAACATGTTTCCAGTACTCCAAACTGAAGGAAAAAGCGAAATTAAAAATTTACGTACAACGAGTGAAGTTAAAGAAGAGCATGTAACCCGCGAGTATACCGGTCCGTCATCATCGACCTGGTTATCCGGGTCCAAAACTCATGATGGAACCTTGTATTGTCATCCATGACGAGTGTTTTAAAAAAAAAATAGTACCCTAGGACATCTGGAAGTTGGTTTAATCAAAGTTGCAAGATTTGAAAAAATCCGGTCATACAGACAGACAAACAAACAAACAAGCAAACAAACAAACAAACAAACAAACAAACAAACAAACAATTTTTTTTCAGTATATACATGTATGTAAACATGTTTCCAGCACTCCAAACTTTAGGAAAAAGCGAAAATAAAAAGTTACGTACAACGAGTGAAGTTAAAGAAAAGCATGTAATAAAATAGGATTTCTTAATGGCTCTGTGTTTCTGGGAAAATATAAAGGGTTAAGCATGAAAAAATATATGCAATCCAAACATCTTATTTTTCTGCATGACAGAACTATACATAAAGGTAAGTTTAATTAGAAAAAAAACTTTTTGTTTCATAACTAAGAGCTTTCTTGGTCAAACACGAGAAATGAGTCAAGTCGTCGTTCAACCAATAATATTGGGTAAGGTGGTCCAGTCATAACAATTATTTTTTCTTTTTTAGATTGCCTTTGAAATTTTAAATAATAATTGTAGTTTTTGACTTTGAAACATGATCTTCGCCATATCAGCCAATTCTAGCTGAGGACAGCAGTTTCGTGCTCATTAGCATTCATCAGCCCGGCTTAGGAAGTGGCTGAGCTGGAGGTGGAAAACCTCTTAAGGAAGCTAAGAGTGCCAAACAAACTGGTAGCTGCCATAAGCCCTGGCTATAGGTCGGTAACTTACTGAGTATAATTGATATTGTTTGAAAGAAAAATAAGTCTGATTTCCATTCCTTACTGTCTGAAAATAAAAGCTATATTGAGTTTTGATTTTTTTCAATCCAGTCTAAGTCCAAATCAAAACTAAGTTGGTTTTTCTTTTTCTTTCCAAAAGAAACCCCAATCCATAGCTGCGTAATGATTTCTAAAGCTGAGCCAAAACTTAAACTGGAGTTTCAGTTTATTCATACGGCCGTGCTAAGCACAATAGTAAAAGTAGTCATATCTGCAGCTTTGAACAAAACTGAGTTATTATAAACAAATTTTTCTCTATTTCGTATTTTACTTAATAAATGAAATGTTTTAGGGTCATTTGATCAGGAACTATTTTGTTAAAAAATTTTTAAAAAAAAGCCATCTGATTAAAATGTATGGAAGAACCAAACTTCAAAACACAATATCTCAGCTTGAGCTCAACTACAGATTCCACTTTTGTGCTTAGCACGGCGGTATACAGGGTGCGGCAAAAAAAAGAGAAAAAACAACCTCGGACAAATATTGCATTATCGAATGGAAGTAATTTCATTTTAATGAGTGCCTTATTAATTTTTGTTTCTCACTTAATTAGAAAATAATTTACAATATATCTCCTGGTTTATGTGTTGTTTTTCGGTTTTCTTACAATTTAAAGCAAAAGATCTGCTAATTTTAAAGTTGTTTAACCAAGTAAAAAGACAGTTCGTTTGCTTGTTGTGCCTCAGCAAACAGTATTTGATGCGGTATGCTGCTTCAAGTGGCTTGGAAACGATAGTCGATGTCCGAAAATTGCACAAAAACGAACAGGGAACATTTCAGTTAATCGTCAGGTCATCCAAAAGTGAGTTCAATGAAATTCTTGGGTTTCCACAATAGAGAAGTTGCTCGTAAGATGGGGGGAATTTGTGACTTAATGGCGACTAAAGGCAAAAGCAGCTCAAACAGAAGTTTTGCGAGTTCCAAAAAGTTCAGGCTCCAAAAGTATGACTCCAAAGATGCCAGAAACGTTTCAGACGGGCCGCAAGTTCATGCTGGAAGAGATGCCTTTCAATGATTTACCGTTTAACCAGCTTACACTTGCAGCTCTTACTTTGATTCTTTAATAAGATTTAAAATTCAGCTTACTAAGTCTATTCGACTAATTTAAAGTTTTGTTGTGAGAAATTCTTGGGAAATTTCGCTTGATTAATAGAAATGTATGCGGCCTACCACCGCTCCTTAGCCGCCCGTGTGCGGTGCACGCGCTGCACACCTGCTACGATCGGCCCTGCAAGTGACAAAAAATTCTGTTTTTTTTTTGTAGATGAGGGCATAAAATGAATCAAAAATTGTACCAGAAGGACATTTTAGAAGCTGTTGTACTTCTGTGGATCTAATAGCACTTCAGCTTAGCAATGTAGACTAGACATTTCAATTTGACTCCACACCAGTTCATACAGACAAAAAGACAAGACTCTGCAAGGCGAATTGTTTTTGACATGATATCATCTTTAGAGTGGACGCTCTACTCGCTAGACCTATATCCCATTTATTACATTGTATGGCCTGTTTTAGAGTCAAAAGTCTACCCTTAACTACACTTTGGACTCTCTAAACCGCTTCACAGTGTTTCGATTAATACAAGCTAGCTGGACAAAAGTCAAGTTCAGAATTCATCATTTCATCACACAAAATTGATATTATTTATACTGAAAAGTGCTTTTTTCTAATTTAATTACTAATCTGATAATTAAACAATATTAAAAATTTTTTGAAGATAAACGAAGGCGTTTTTGCTCGTTTAAAACCTTTCAAGTGATGGTAATGATTGTAACCGTTTGTACCCGGGCCAAATTTTCAGTATATAATAGCTGCACTTTTCCCGTTAATAATAAAGCGTATTATTGTCAGCACACTCTAGTACAACATATATTTTTTCTCTGGAATACTTTCTTTCGAGTAGGGATTAATTTGAAGAATTATTAAAGTACCCAAAGCTTTGGGTAACAAAAATATGTTGTATTCGAGTGTGCTGACTATAATGCGTCTTATTATTAATGGGAAAGCTGTAGCTACTGTATACAGAAAATTTAGCCCGGGTACAAATGGGTACAAGTCATTGAATTACTTGAAAGTTTTGAAACAGGCAAAATCCGTCATTCATCTTTAAACATTTTTTTAATATTGTTTACCTATCAGATAGATTAATAAAATTAGGCAAAAAAGCACTTACTAGTATAAAAAATATCCATCTTGAACAATAAAATCATATGAAATTAGGAACACTATAATTTTGTGTGATGAAATGATGCCTGGATCTCAACTGATTTATTCAATTACAAACGGATACGTACCTTTGAACCTTATTACTCACGTGACGGAAGGGAGTTAGACATAAACAAATAACTAAGTATCATGTTTTGGTTTATTGTTTGCGTTATCCCAATACCAAAATTAAGAATTTAGAACATGACTTTTGTCCACCTAGCTTGTACTAATCGAAACACTGCAATTGCTTAATAGGGAATAGAATTGATTAAAGGACTTGTGGTCCTTGAATGAAAATTTCAATAAGCAGTTGCACTTCTATATTACTTCAAAAGGCGGCAAGTTTGAAACCAATTAATTTATTGATTGCTAAAGATCTTCTCATATTATTATTTTTGTGATTTGTTAATTTATTTATTTTTAATAAAGTTACAAAGAAAATTGCTTGCCAAGTTTTTCCCTGTACATTTGGTTCGCACAGTCAGCAAAAACGTAGTTCTGTGATTAAAGTTATAAAGTTTTATGAAGAAGGAAAGTAAATTCTTCACTAAGGATATTGGTTTCATTTTTTTTTTTTTTTTTTGCAAAAAGTATTAAATTTTTTTTGATCTATATGCAAATTATATTATCATACAACAACTTGCATTGTGAAAGTTAGACAGTATTTTAACATACAAGGAGCGAGGAGGATATTGCATGAAAATTTAAGTATGAGAAATTTCTAATCACTTTTTGCTGAAAATTTCAGTTAAAACTTCCTGAAAAGTTGAAAATAATAATTTTTCAATTTTCCGGAGCGGAAATAAACCCTTTCGGAAAAGAACGGTTTTTTTTTCAAAATTTTCCGTTCCCCCCCCTCCCCCCGGCCGTTTTCATCTCTAGTCATGTCAAAATAAAGCATTCCCCTGCATGTCAAGCATTACCAAAAAATGCATATTGTCAAATTATCATGCTATGGCGCGAGTTTCATTGTTGATGACGTCAGAGTGTTACTCGATCAGTAAATCCGCCATTATATGTATGAGGTTGTAGTAGGTAATGTTTAAATTTCAAATACTGAATGTGTACATTTGAGAGCATTAACAGAATCTCAAACACATTTTCTTTTCAAATTTGTCATTCACAGCGTAAAAACTTTATGAATCACAGTGAACATCGTAATTATTTCCCATTGCTTTCAATTTCACTTCATTTATTTCTTAATAATGCGATGTTAAAACAACAAGTCAATGTTCTTTCCAAAGTTTTTATGTGGGAAACTGTTTTGAAAAGAGGTATTTAATATATATATATATATATATATATATATATATATATATATATTGATAACTTTCCGCTTAAAAGCAATGAAGTTTAACAGTACTCTCATTCTCTTCCTCATTCTCGGGTTCACTTGTATCGACTAATAACAGAGGTGGTTCAACCAGTTTAGAGTCATCTGGACATTTATTTTGTAAAATAAAGAAAGTTTATTATAAAAAGTAACTTAAGTAAATTTATACAATATACAAGACAGTAATGCTGCAGGACATAGTGTGAGGGTACATATTATTATTACTTATTCACTACCTACTTATACACTGCACTTATACTTATATTAAGTATACTATTATATACTTATATTATTACTTATGCACTACACTTACTTATTCACTTCCAATACACAATGGAACATTTCAACTCATAGTTTAAATAATGTATGACAATAATAAGAGTTATGATGTATGATGATCATATATTGCATTGATTGCGTTTAAAAAAAAAAAAAAAAAACTTATACTGAAAAAGAAAGAAAAGAATGTAATTTCAAAAAATAATAATACAAATAAAAATTTAATCACAAAAAATAAATTTCGGCGGCACTTTGAAGATTAGGCATTTAAGTAGACTGTAATAAATATGTCTTGTCAAAATATATTTGGCAGTTTATGATTGACAAATTTCTTATCAAACTTTTGGGGAAAAACTACTTTTAATGCAGAAAAATTCTGCAAAGTAAATACCTACCACCGGTGCCCCCTGCCGTAGTCAACGGATCAAGATAATTGAAAGATAATACCCCGTCGCTTATTATAAGCCATGATCCACCCACAATACCCGCAAAGGGGCGAAGCGCCGTCGAACCCCTCATTCCCACCCCCAAACGAAGCACAGACCGACAGAGTAGTGTTAAACGGGCATTATGGACACCGACTTTATCAGTTTACTGTTCTCACCAAAGCCAGCTTTTTGAACGGATTTATGACAAACCCTGGTGGTTATCGGCAAGGGGTCCCCCCAGAATAAGTCACCCACAACAAGGGGGAGACGGGAGACATCAGTGCATGAATAGGGATCAAGCGTCTAACGCGTCACGCTTTGATACGTGGTAATGACTTTTGATAGATGCGATGAATAAAGCTGAGAGGGGGGATGGCAGGCCCTTACGTTTCTGAGGTCAGATACGGTTCAGGCGAGTTACTTTTTTTTGCTATTATTTCTTTTTGAGGGGAATGAGTGGTGTGAAAGATTTTTCCTGCTGGTAGTCTCTCTAAACAAGTCTAAAAATGCATAAATGTTGCTATGAATTTAGTATCGCAGACAAAATTTCTTTTCAGCGCTATTTCTGGCCATTACTTCAAAGCTCGTAATCATCTTAAACTCCTTCATCAATTAATATAAATATCTAACAAAAATTTTGTCGAGATGTCAGCGAGATTACTTTTCTGTCCATCAGCATCGTTCTCTTGCAAATATGTTGATGACAAGGGCGCATTGTGGAATACCATTTACGTTTCTATAAATAACTTAACTCGTTTTTGGATAAAAATAGCTCAAATCATCATGAGCACATGTTATAACTAACTGTAATGAACTTTCACTTGCCAAAAAGGAAAAAAAAAGGCACGATTTATGTTCTTGTAACCAAAAAGACATTCAGGGTGAATTTAAAAGAATGATGGGCTTTCAAACGTGTCTATTTCTAAGATTTTACATGGTACTAAAACGATATTTTTGCTTTCTTAAACAACTCTAAAGGTGTTTTACGTGCCCTCCTCCTGCCCCTGAACGCCATATGTATTTGTCTATTGTTTATCTGTATGTATATTATTTATCTGTCTGAACATAGACCCCTGAACGATACGACACCTATATTCAAACTCCTGCTTTGTACGCTGTAGCATGTCAACAGTCAGAGAAGCAATTGCTGCCGTGATACGATTTTTATTTTCGTAAAGATAAGCAAGTTAGTGAGCTAAAACGCTGCATCCTTTACATATCCCCACAGGAAAAACTCACACGGTGTGTTCTGGTGACCAAGGAGCCAATCATACAGCGGTAAATCACCTATCTCCTGATAGGCATTTAGACTAAGTGAATAAGAAATAATAAGTGAGACATATGTGATAACACGCAGAGATATCTATCGGTAGCCAGTTGAAACTTCACCATGCTTTTTGAATCACCCTATATTAAAAAATTGTAAATGGAAGTTAATATGAAATAGTCAAGTTTGGTCGTTTAATCATTGAAGAATTCGAACGCTCGGTTTCTTTTGTTGTTTTGTAAATTTTTGTTCTTTCTGTTTGTCCCCCTCCTAGTTGATCCTGTTGGTCTTTTTTAGCCTACTTTCCCTGTAAAAGTCAGAGAAAGACGAAAAAAGCATGAAAGAAGGCTTAATGCAACTTGAAAATATTACAAAAAAAAGACAAAAATAAAAATAATAAATCAATAAATATCGAAAAATTGAAAATTGGAAAGTAGGGTAATGAGATGGGGTAAAATGCCTGTCGGTCTGTCCCCCCCCCCCTTCTTAATAACTTTTGAGTGAATAGTCCGATTCGAACAATTTTTTTTTTTTTTGCTCGAAAAATCTCGGCAAGGACACCTCATTCCTATATTTCATTTTTTGATTTGAACTATTTTTTGTTCAATTTTGAACAGTTCAAAATAAAACTTAACATTGGCGCCTACGGGGAAATTCAAGGCAATTCCGAACTGTGAGGCGAATTTTCTTCAAACGTTGTAGGAAAAAGCTTTTGATGAAAGCTTGTATATAAAATATCTTTTTGATTTGAACAATTTTCCGTTCAATTTTGAACGGTTCAAATCTCTTAACATTAGCGCCTAACTGAAAATCAATGCAGATTCCGTATTTGAAGGCGGATTTACTTCAAAAAAATTTTGTTGGAAATAGCTCTTGACGACAAACTCCAGACTCCGACTCCGAGAATTTAGGGGAACCTGCCCCCGACTCCGATTCCTGTGCCCGACAATTAGTCGAACTCCGACTCCCCGACTTCGACTCTGACTTCGTAGCTTTGGCAAAATTTATACACGGGGGACAAATGACCGACTCCGATTCTTGGATATTCAACTCCGACTCCGCAGCTATGGTTTTAACTGTGAAATAATTACTGTAATATGACTTGTTTTTATTTTCACGCAAAAGTTTTAATTTAAGTATTCAGTTTTCGGCGGATAAACTCGAAGTCATTTATGTTTCTACATAAAGATATACGCAGACGATTTTTTTTTTTTTTTTTTGACAGTGAAAATTATTTTTTTAAGTTGACATTTTATTGTTTTTATTTATTTTGGTAAGTGCATTAATTCATTAAAAAAATTATTTTTCGCAACAGGGGAAAAAGAAACGATTTTTTGAGCAATCACGATTGCTTATTGTTCTCATTTGACAGTCCTTGACGTTGTGGTTCCTTTTTCAGCTTGGACCAGCAGCACCACCGCCCACCGGCGCGGCGGCGGCACGGCTGCTCTGTTCCTGAGCACTGTCCCCCGGAATCCACTTCTGCTGGGTGGTGGCGTCCATATCCTTCACACGCATGCTCATACACACTCGCCTACACGCACGCGCCTTTACACACATACACAAGACTACGTGCACACGCTTAAGCCTGCACGCACACAACTATACACACATAACCACCCAGGAGGAGGGACGTGCTTGGAGGGGGAGGGGAGCCATTTCTAGAAACAATAACTCTAATGAGGAGGGTCTTGTCGCAACTCGTGATTGCAAAAAACATAATTTGAATTCAAAGTTTCAGAATTCAAATTAGAGTTGATTGGAGAAAGAGGGTCACAGGGGTTTTTTTTTTTTTTTTTTTTTTGATATGATGTATTTATTTTAATGAGCTTAATAATTTTAATTATTATTTTTTCATTTTGAAAGCTGTTAAAGAAATTTTTTTAATGGAAAAAAGTGTATTAGCTGCTTTGTTCAAAAGGTGCTGCTATTTTATTTGTTCGTTTATTTATTTTTTTTTTACGCATCTAATTTTTTAGATGAGTGAGGAATATTTTATTCCTACAAATTAGCTTAAAATATTAAAAAAATATGTTTGAAACAATTTGCGATTTTAGCTATTTTTGAGAATATTGATCAAGTACTAGAAAGTAGTATGGGTATACGGGAAAGTAGGCTCGTTTAGTTCTAGACGGAACTTCTTGTTTTATATGGAGAGTAGGATGTTAGAGAAGAAGATTCAGCTTTACTGCCCTTATTAGAATTGATGAAGATAGTTGTGTACGGGTGGGTCAACATTTTTTTACTTAGACGTGTCCCGGACAAACACATCAGGACTTCTGAAAGAACAGGGTTAAGTCGGAGATTACGAAATACCTACTATTTCATATCCCGATACGCTATCTTGGTAAATCCATCTTTGAACTGATGGATAAAACATGGCTCGCTAAAAGGTGACCACAGTATAACAAGCTCCTGAACCTCATCTGTATTTTTATACTGTTTTTCTGTGTGTATATTATTTATATGTCTGTAAATAGAGCCCTGAACGATATCACACCTGTGTATTCAAACTCCTGCTATGCACGCTGTAGCATATCCACAGTCACAGAAGCAATTGCTGCAGTGATACTATTTTTCTTTTCGTCAAAATTAGCATGTAAGGGAGTATATTGTGATCCTTTTTTACTTCCTATTACAAAAAATGAAGTATTGTATTTGCAAAAAAAATTTCACTCAAAAATCGACCTTAATTTTCATTTTGTTCACCCCCGAATGAATGTTGAGGTTTTTTTTTTTCCGACTCGACCACACGTGGATAAGTGCCTAAGAACGTATAGACACGCGAAATATCCATTTGACGATTCCCCAGTTAGTTACAACGAGTTTTCTCGAGACGTCTGTATGTACGTATGTATGTGCGGATGTATGTCGCATAACTCAAGAACGGTATGTCCTAGAAAGTTGAAATTTGGTACGTAGACTCCTATTGGGGTCTAGTTGTGCAGCTCCCTTTTTGGCTGCATTCGGGTGTTTCTAAAGGGGTCTTTTGCCCCTTTTTGGGGGGAAATCATTGTTAATTTCGATGTAAACTCAAGTGGTGTTATAATTTGGCGGACACGGCGATATATCGCCAGTCTTTTGATCGCCAAGTCTTTTCACCAACTTGGAGACAAATTTGGTGATTTTTTTAAATTTTAAATCTGGTTTCAATTTGGCCACTGTTGGTGATATTTAGAGAGTAAACTATTGAATCACATTAAAATTGCCAACAATGGGGAAATGACATTAAATTGGAGTAAAAGGAAGTCATGTGAGGCACACATCAGCTCGTTTTTATCTCCTTTGGTGTATATTGTCATCGCTATCAATGTTCTCAAGACACATGTGTATTAGTGGATTATAATGTTAAGAAACTTTACTGCAGAAACTCTTGAAAACTACAAAACACTTTTTATTCTCTACGAAGGTGTATGGGTATAACAACGTGTGATAAACTTTCACTGCACCGTATCCTGGATTTTTTTTCTTTGAATAGCTCATGATATTTCCAAGTGATAGCAGCTCCAAACAGAGCCAAATCCTCGGCATTCCATTATCCGGACTATTCCATAATACCCTCTTCTCATCCACTAACTTTTTTTTAACGCCACATTTTTAATAAGTTTATTTTCTTCAATAAAATATATATTTATTTAAAAGCAAACAATCGTCTTACAAAAAATTCCTCGCCATGAAAAGAATTTTTCATTTTTTTTTCACTAAACTACGTAATTAGATATTGAATGAAAATTTTAATCAAGAGTCAATTTCCTTCATTTTTCAAGCGAAAAGCTGTAGTCTCCAACATATTAATGAAGTTGTTTCCTTCAGTCAAAAGTAGTACTTTTTGTCACTGAAATTGATAGAATAAGCGAAAAGAATTACATGGACCCAGAAAATACTTTTATTTTTCCAACATTTATTTTCTAATTATTTTTTTGAAATGTCCGATCTTTCAAACAAGGCGTGGTCTTGATGACATCACAAATAATGCTCTTCGGCGCATCTTTCTACTGCGTTTCCACGTTATGATAATCAAGAAGCGAATTAAAATTGCGCTCTACGCTTGCTATCAACCCTATCGTTGCCAATACACGTGAGTAAAGATGCGAATTAAACATTTTGCTCAGTGACTGGCAACACTGAATGGCATTTCACCATTTGTGATATCATCGGCAGAAGACATAAACAATGGAAGCGCACCGATTTAAGTATTTTTTTTAAATATTAAACTTAAACAAATTATTTAAAAAATAGTCAGATCCTATGTTTTTAAACATGCTCTTTCAGAAAAAAATACCTTTAAAATTTTGGAAACGATCCCATTGAAGCGATTTCTATTTCAACGTTTTTTGAGGGAATTTTAAAGCTATTAAAGCATTCTTTTTTAAATTTTATTCAAGCAAATCGTAAAATAATATCAAGTAAAAATATTTTCAACTTTACTTCGATACCCTAATTGCAAGTCTCATTTCATCATGGCTATAAAGTACTCCTTTTTTACTGCATTTCATTTTACAGACTTCAATAAAGTTACTTTTTAGTATATTAAGAAGTTTTAACGAATTTACTTAATAGTAAGACTTAGGAAAGTTTTTATGAGATTCTAAAGTAAAAACTCAAACTCGCTGAAAATTTATTTAACATAATTAGAAGATCGATTTCAATTTTATCAGAAATAAAATACAATCTTTCTTTAAAAGTTATTTTACTTGATTAAAATTTTTAAATAAACTGTTTTTATACCTCCTAAAAATTATGAAACAATTGATTGAATCAGTATTTTGGGCCCAACTTTTCTCCCTTCTAATTTTTAACAAACTATGTTTTTTTCCCAGAAGTTTCTTTGGAAATTTTTTAATGTGCAGTTATTTAGAAAGTAGTTAAAAGCTATTTTGAATTTTAAAGTTTTCTGAACTTTTATATCATATTATAGAGGGACCAACAGATTAATATTTAAAACTACAGATGCACCGTATATTCCATTGCTATTAGTCATCTTACGTATTCGGCAATCAAACCGTATATTTATGGGGAAGAAAATATTTCTCTAAGAATTTTTTTACGGAGAACATCAGCTACATTACCATTCATCACCCACTAAAGCAAAAAGCAAACCGTTCTCACTTCTGACACCTCAATTGTGGTGAATCTACGTGTCAAGAATTCAACATATCTCCTCAAACCTGGAATGTGTTACAATTCTAAAACCGTGGCACACAATCATGCAACTCAACTGCTGCCAGATTTCACGCTAAGTGCTAGAAAATTAGTCACCACCCAAATCTCTTTTCCTCTTTGATTCAAACTGTTTCCCTTGTTGCACTGTTTTTTTTTCCTGTAAAATATGTTGCTTAATGACTGTAACTTTCCTTGAATACCAAATTTCAACTCAGGAATGATTACTGCAAATTGGTCTCCAAGGAGAAGAAAGGAATTAAGTACAATAAGAAAACAGTTGAAACAATGTGTTTGGAAGTAAGAGGTTTTCTTAGAATATTTTGCCTCATTTATTATTAAATTATCTCGGCTGCTTCTTTTTTTCTCGACCTATTAACTGCAACTTATTTTTAATTTTGTTTGAAACAGTGAAATAATTTACGCATTTTCAAACTTATAAATAAAAAGTAGTTATTTTTTTTTATTTCGAACAATAATATAACAGTTATTGGAAGGTTGCCGTCAATGAACCGGTTCCATGACTAGACCGCGAAAATATTTCCCGTACCAGAGTTTGTGCAAACGCGTAATCAGTTTTAGTACCTTCATTTGTCTGAAGACTGTCTATTGCAGAGTCCTTGAAAGAACTCAGCAGTTCCAATTTTGGAGGTTTTAAATATTGTTCGTAAATTTGTTCATTTGGTAAAAATGTTACACAAGTAACCACATTACAACCATCAACTAAAACAAAACTAACTTTTATTAACATAAACAAAATAAAATTAAAACCATAGGAATGGTTCATGCTGGTATTTCAAGGGCCAGCGGCTCCCTTCAAAATCCACATTAATCGAAATTCACAAAAACTAAAGCAATCTTTCAATTTAAACTTAAACTTAGGTTTGCTGTAAAAATTTGGTGAGATATTTTCTCGCCAAAAGAAACTAAAAGGGAGATTCAACAGTCCTCAAGTAGCTAAAATTATTTAATCATATTCTTAATCGCTCAGATAAGCTTTTCACCATTATCTTACTAATTATTGAGATTTTCGTTTAGTTATAACATGCTTTGAATATCACTGATCATCTAAACGTGAACATTGACGTAAAAGAGTGCCATTTTAAATACAATTCCCCATACTTCATGTTTCATCATAATTCGTCACAGCAGTAACACCTATAAGAAAATTCAAAATGACGCAGTCGCTATCATTAGACCACTAGGTGTTTCCATGAATGGACCACCTGACAAAGTGTTTCATTCATGGAAAATCTCAAATATTGCTGTAACTTCAGCTCAGTTACCTTTGAAAATTGCTCAATTGTTTTAAAATAAATATGACAATGAAAAAAAATAATCTCAGTAATGCATGAAAACTCTTATACTTTATTATAATTTCAAGGCAATTTTTTTAAATATAAATAAATTAAAAATTTAAAACATAATAATACAGTTTCAAATACTTTTGCTGTTCCAAAAAAGTGCAAAAATTAGTAAAATACGGATGCCTCAATTGCCAAATCGATTAAATCCACTTTTCAAAAAATCCTCAGTTTTGCTTTAATAGTGCTTTATCATTGCTTAGCATGTGAATTTATGTTAAAGTTTTGGTTCAGTACATTTCTGATCATGTGATGGCAGAAAGTGTAACACGAGGACCTATTCACTCCCTATGGATAACACCATCTTCTTAAATTCTCTATTTTTTGTTTTATGGAGTTGATCTATTTGGCAACTGAGGCATCCATATGGCCAGTGGACAAATGAGAGCGTTACTGTAACGTGCTACAGTAGCTTACAGAAATTGTGGCATGGACCTTAACGAACTCTGCCGACAATATGGAGTCCTGAAAGCATGGAAGATAAGAACCGGTTTGTTTTTACCTTAGTCACTTCTTAAAAATTTAGGAGGTAAGGCCTCAGAGAAACAGAAATATGATTAGTGAATCAGATTTTGAAACTAGGGGAAAAGTTTTTGGAATTATTTTCGAAAAATTGGGGGAATTGGCTTTTCAAGAGGCTGAGAAAAATAACGTCCCACAGATATAATTAAGACAAAAGGTCTGTCAGTACTATAGTCTCTGGTAGTTTGAGAATTAAGCTTCTGGTTACAGTAATAAAATGGTCAAAAATGTTTTCTGACATTTTAGAGAACAAGTACAATTTTGCGTCAAACGAAAATTTTCAAAATCGATTTTAAAAAATTCTCAACAGTTCAAAAGAAGTTGAAAAGATATTAGCTAAGAACAGTATCGCACAGGTTGGGAAAATATCAAGTGGTGAACGAGATGTGATGGCAACAGCTGTGTGTTGTATGAGGGCTGTTTTTTTTAAATGTTCCTCTTATCCTAAAATAAAAAAATTTAAAAAGTAAATGTCTTTTCCTATAACTTATTTTTATTTGTATTGTTTATTAATCGCCTTTTATAAATATTTGTGAGTTACGCATTGATTTTTTAATTTAAGAATGTGGTCCATCGATGGAAATTCGATGATCCATCCATAGCAACCGGCTGCCTTGAATGACCACATTCTAAAGTATTTATTTTTAATTTTCATGCTTTATTGTGTGTATTTATCATGAAAATGAATATTATTATTCATTTAGCTTGTTATTCGTTTTAGCAGTTTATTCGTTTAGTGTGAGCCTCAATAGAATTAATTTTAGAATCATGCTTAAATTTTTGGTGAAAACAATTTGGTGGGTACAGTATAACTATTGTAATGAATAAGTAAAAGTTTAAGGCATACAAAACGAGTACGTGATGTGATAACTTAAACTCTAAACTACAATGGCACATGACTAAAATAGTCAGCGAAATTCAATTTACATTCATTTCTTCTTTATTCATCTGATAAAAACTCCATGAGACTTTGTATGCATAGTGCTTTTGATTATGCTCAAAAAATTCCATTGAATTATTATAAAAGCTATTTTACAAATTCTGAGTATTATTTGACGTTTCTTAATTAATATTCTTGGCTATTGTTTAAAACTTTTGAAAGAAATATTTGCTTTAAGTAATCGGCACCTAAAAACGTTTCATCTTTACATGATAAGTTTTGCTCTTTGAAAATTCTTCATATCAGTTTCTGAAATCTAAATCAGATTTTCAACAGAATGCCAACTCTTTTAATAACCAAACCCTTACGTTATTTTCATCAAAAAAAAAAAAATCTTTATAATATAAAAGACAATATGCAATTTTCCCGGCTAAGTTCTTTTAATGCAAAGTGAGCCTGAATAAAATTAATTATCATACGAAAGTTTTGAATATGTATTTTCTGTAGCAGTTGCTCGCCATTTTTTTTAATCAATAATCAAAAACATGATATTTTCACTGTTAAGTCTCTTCTGACAAAGAACTGTTTCACCAGTTGATACCTCTTTTGACATAAACACCCAGAAATCACCGTACCTCCTCACATTAATTAGATACTAAAATTACCACATATTTCCTACTTCTAAGATCATTATCACTCGCACAGTAATAAGATTTAAAGAGCATATTAGCATTTGTAAGGGAAGCGAATTTCGTCCCAGAAGAAATAGAATAAAAATAATTTCCTTCCTTATCAACGGCCACATTTGTATATCCAATTTATTCTGTCATTTGCATTTGTAAGAATAAACCAAACAGGCAGACGATATGTTATTTTCTATCATGTTGCCATCTAAGAGTTAAAAATTTAAGCCAGTCATGGAATGGAGCAACATCGATTATGATCTGCGATAATAAAACCCGAGTATCGACACAAGCGAAGAAATCTGTAGGACTTTCACATCCTGTAAAGAAAAGCTTTAATGCTTTTTGAATAATGCATTGCTTTCCTGATACGTATGAGAGCATTTAATTACAAAAATGGTATAAGTCGAACGCGTCTTGTTTTGAGTTATTTCTGCCAGTAAAATTTAACTACATGAATAATATTTTTATTTTTAGTAAATATCTTTCATATTTAGTAACTATCTTCATTTTTAGTAAATAGCTGTATTTAAGTATCTTTTTTTTAAAAGTAAATATCTTTATTTATGCATCTTTAATTTTAGTAAGTATCTTTATTAACACGCTTTTATTAGCTTCACTTGTATGTTTGTGAGTAACTCTCGTTTGGACTAAGAGCTAGTGGCTTATTACTGTTAGTACATACAACCGCTTTATTAGCGTTCGTGGCCGAGCGGTTTTAGGCGCGAGTCTTCGCTGACGTCCACCGAAGTCGTCCGGGAGGCGTTGGGCGTGCGTTCTAAACCCGTCTACACCAAAATTAAATTTATAAACTTGAAACTCAATTTTCGCCCACTTTTTGTGATCGGACTCTTTTAAAATTTGGAATGCAACCTCAGACCCGATGACAATGCAATATTCTAAAATCAAATTAATTTATTAACGATAAGTTATTAGTTTATTCTAATTAACACGCTTTTATTAGCTTAACTTGTATGTTTGTAGGTCCAACTTTCCTTTGGACAAGTAGCCAGTGGCTTATTAGAATTACTTACAACGTACAAATCAGAACGGCGGAGTGTAACAATGTTTGCACATGAATTTACCAGAAAGCATTAAAAATGTCTGATGTAAATAATGCAATAGAATAAGCAAATAATGCTAAGATACATTCCATTATAAAAATTGAACACATGCACAAAGATTTCATTTAAGAGTTACAAGTGTTAGAAATATTTAGTATCTAAATCTTATTTGAAAAAAAAAACAGTAATAAGGAATTTATATTTTTCAGAAATAAAAAATACAAACAATTAATGTTTGATTATTTGAGTAGGAAAATTAGAATCGTAAATCCACAATCTTGGAGGTGTCTATCCCTCTAAGAATCCCCCCCCCCCGAATTATAATCATCCAAAAAAGACCGCTTTAAAATACCCTCTACCCTAAAAATGTCTGTAGCGTTGGCTGCGTAATCCCCCCCCCCTCGTGAATCATTAATGATAATTCGTACAAATAAAATAATAGTTTAAAAAACTTAAAAAACACGCTTTTGTAGCGAAATGAACTAAAAAGTAAAAAATAAAATAGTAATTTAAAAAACTAAAAAAACATGCTTTAGTAGCAAAACGAACTAAAAAGTTTAAAATTATCTTTGGATGACAAGTATATAAAGTAATTGACCAAACACTTAATTTCACTGTAATGAAAAAAAGCGTAAGGGTCTTCTTATCAGTTGTCTTAAATTTCTCCCACTTGTTATCCATGCAAAAATGTAAATAGGCAGCACCCCATGCATTTTTTTATTACAGTAAAATTAAGTGTTTGGTCAATTACATTTGTCATCCAAAGATTATTTTTAACTTTTTAGTTCCTTTTGCTACTAAATCGTGTTTTTTTTTAGTTTTTTAAACTATCATTTTTAGTAAATATCTTTACTTAAATATCTTTATTTTTAGTCCATATTTTTATTTTTAGGAAATATCTTTAGTTTTAGCGAAATATAAAAAAGTTTTCTGGAATATAAAATCGTTGTGTTAAACATACGACAAAAATAAAACTTAAAACAGGTTTTTCCGCTAATATGCGTTACAATGGGCTTGTTTCCAAAATTTTAAAAGTATTTTTTTCTGAAAGAGAATGCTTGAAAATATAGGATTTTGCTATTTTTAAAATAATTTGAAAAAGTTTATTATTTTTTAACAGTTATCTAAATTGATGCGCAGATTGAATTTCATTTTTTACGCATCTGCACATGACATCACAAGCGATGACATGCCATTCACTGATGCACTGATGCAATTAACGCACAGCGCAAATTATCATAACCTGCCTGGCAACGTGGTTGACAGCAAAGCATTAACATTTAGGGCGGCAATGGAATAGCGCGCCAAAGTACAACACTTGTGACGTCATAAAGTGATGGACTTTGGAAATAAGGACCACGCCTTATTTCCAAAATCGGACATTTAAAAAAATTAAATAAAAAATAACTGTTGGGAAAAAAAAAAGTTTTTTTCTGTCTCCATGTTATTATTGTTATTATTATTGCTTATTCTATCAATTTTAATGACTAAAATTAGTACTTTTGACTGAAAGAAACAACCCCATTGTAAGCATAAAAAGCCGCTTGAGTATAAGTGCGTATTAATAATGTATTGAACTGATAATTAATCGTCCAAGTCGTAGATGAATTGTAATATAATGTGAAGTTTCTGGTCGATAAGTTATTATTAGTTGCCCTAAAATTTCAAACGTCTGACGGACTAATTATTTTACGAAATGACATTATATTAACAATGAAAAACATTGCTTTGTATGATTACTGTCGCGATTCATTCGAAAAAACTTAAATTTTCGGCCATCAGTTGGATTGGATGATTGCAACATGAAATATCGTCAGCCATGAAATACTTTCTTCTACCAAATCTTTTTAATTCCTTTAAGTTGAACAAAGTTAAAATCTGCTTAAAACAAAATTGTTTTGGCCTGCCGTGGCCGGTGTCATAGTCCATATGACAAAACTGGATTTACAATTACGTTGAAATTGAGTTAGTTTTTCAGATTTATTGACCAAATTTGATTCGAAATTTTTATTCTTAACAATTGCCTTACAGTACGTTTAACAATTGCCGAAACTTGTTAAGAGAAAAATCGTAAAATAATGGTCAGAAAAGAAAGAGGCTGTGTAAAATGAAATGGCGTCATCAGTCTACTTCAAAAGCTGAAAAAACTTCAGAAATGCTTGAAAGACAAATTATGTAACGTATCTTAACGACTAAAAAAGTGATATGCTATCTAAAGCTGGTCAACCGATGAAGCTTGGAAACATGGGTTTAAAATTACAAAACAAGATGAGAAATTAAAAGCTAACAGATAGGTTTCTTATTTTCCCTATTTTTTCTGATAGTGAAGTTAGACCACTTTCAAATTAAGCAGTCCAAGTATCCCCCAGACAGACGGTGACAAAAGAAAGCAGCCTGCACCCCCTGGCGGCAGAAAAGCAAAAGAACCGATTCCTGCTTCCATCGATCGCTTGGATGTCAAAGCCTCGTTTTAATAATGGCTTTATCAGAGCCGGTGTTGAAGTACTTAATGTGCCGTTCCGATGGCAGAGTGATTTGAATTTAATTAACACCCGATGAGCGGAGGTCCCAAGAGAGGGCGCTGCAATAGATGCATCTAATTATATGCTCGCGTGCTGGATGCGAGGCTATTTAACCTCGGAGCGATGTTGTTCTCAGAACGTAAATGAGCGTGTTTAGGGAAATTTGTGGTGACGTTCCGCCGCGACGATAAAGACTTCTAATGCCTATTAGAGACTTCATTTTATTGAGGTTGAGTTATTGAGTTAATTGACTGTAGCAAAGAGATAAAGCACGGATGTGCTTGATTGGTGCTTCTGATATTTAAATTCAATTTTTAAGCAAAAATCACGTTTTTTCTTTGAAATTAGATGATTGAAAAAATAAATATGAAATTGTCAAACTTATAGATAAAGTCTGGATTGCTCCCTTCTAGAGAAATTAACATTAACCGTGAAGCCCATCATCCCTAAATTGATAACAACTATTGCTTGCTCTCTTCCCAAGATCAAAAATTAAAAAAAAAAAAATAAATAAAAATAATGAAAAGACTGTTGAGATAAGTGATTGCATTATAAGGTACAACTGTATTATTGGGTAGAACAGTAAATTAACACTTAAGCGCTATTTCGTTTTCAAAATTTCATAATATCATTAGGTGTTTAACATAGTACTGCCATGAGCATCAACTGCAAATTAATCATTTTTCTTTTCTTTTTTCTTTTCTTTTCCCCCCTTCTATTAAACGTTAGTTTTATTGTACAAGATTGCTTCTTTGGTTTCTGCTGAAAATAGAGTGAAAAAACGTCAAATTCCATCATTTCCCTATTGTTAGTATTGAATCCAAAACGCGTTTCTTCAAATATCACAAAAACACATTTCTGCAGATACTGTCGTTTATCTGTACATGGCAGAGTAGAATTTGACTCATAGCAGTTAAAAAAATTTATTTGATATGCGCAAATATTATTATTTTTAAAATGGGATAACTTTTACGGGGTTCTGCATCAAGTTTTTAAAGTTAAAATGAAAAGGGTGAGCGCCAATCCACTAAATGAACACTTCCAATTCCCAGCATTATTTCTGAAGGTTCTTCAAGTGATTGCTTCTTTGTGGGAATTATTCCTCTTTTTTACACTTTTTCAAGATTTCAACTGAAACTGTTTCCTTTCTTACAGAAAATTTACTCTCAGTCAATTCTCATTTATTAATAAAACAAATCTCGTCGAAACTCTTTCAAAGAAGTAATTGTTAACATTGCTTGATTTTAAGAATAACTATATGGCTTATGTGGCTTACTCTTTTAAACAACATTGTTAGAAATACCATATTTACCTAATGTTATGTTGGTCTTCATAAAATAAAAAATATATATGTACAGTTGGCTCTCTGTTTAACGACGCTCTATTTAACGACTTTCTCTATTTAACGACGGCTTTTCACGGTCCCAGATGGCCCACTATAGCGTTAAAAGCATTCTACTTAAGGACGATTTTCTGTGGTCCCTTGAAAGTCGTTAAACAGAGAGCCAACTGTAATGCTAACTTTCAGTTATTAAACTTCGCCAGCACGTTTTATAAGAGAAAACTCATAATGGTTCCTCTTTGTAACTAAATATCTGTAATTGAAGTCGTGACGACATCTTAACCAATTTTATTTTTCTTCTTTTTCCTTCATCCTTTTTTTTATCTCTTTTAACCGAAAAGTATTTATTAGTTAAGTAAATTCAAAAAGGAATTTTAGCAAATGTTATTTTTTTATTTCTAAAATGCGAATGAGGGGGCTATTGGGTTCTTACGATACTAATTTCGCTAGATATCTAATACAGATGAACCCATTTATGCCTAGTTATTGAGAGGATCCTCAACATGCCACACATTCATGAGATACATATGCTGACAATTTTCTGCATCTTTAAAATCTACCGAATTCGGTCGCGTTTGAGCCCGCAAACTTCTGCGTATGAGCCCAATGCCTTACCACTGCGGAACCCTGCCTACCTGATCTTCAGTAACAACTTGTAAAATACTGAAATTTGCTGTTGCAGTGAGTCAAAATACTAGTTCATTTTTCTTTTTCATTCCGCAATCATCGCCTGACACCCTGCAACGGGAAAGCGTTTACAGCTATATTGACACCTAAGTTTTTTGTTTAAGGTGTAACATTTTGTTGATTTCTTTTCATTCAAATGAGAAATTACACAAAACTGTAAGGAAATGAAAAATGGAGTCTTTATTTTATAAAACAAATTGTCTGAACTACATTCATTGCTAAAAAGTATAAGAATTTGCTATCATCGTTTTTACTTTAAAAACTTTAAAACGAACAGTAGAAGTCTAAAGTCACTTTCTATAAATAATGTTTTACTGTAGTAAGATAGGTCATGTAAAGAAAACACTTTATAGGTTGAGCGATTTTCTAGAGATTATTCTAGAGTGTGGAAAATGTTATTCATTTTGAAAACTTTCAAAAGAACAGCAGAAGTCACAAGGCGCATTCTATAAATGTTGCTTCACAGTCATGAGACAGATGAAAAAAAGAAAACATTTTCTTTTGTTAAACGATTTTCGCTCACTGGTTTCGCTACAAAATATACTAGAGTGTGGAAATTTTTTATAAATTTTGAAAATTTTCAAAATAACGGTAGAAGTCACAAGACACATTTTGTAAATGTTGCTTCCCAGTCATAACAAAGATCACGTAAAGAAAACACTTCATTCTTTGAAAATCATTAAACGATTTTCGATCATTGGTTTAGCGTCTAAATAATCTAGAGTACTTTAATAATGTTGAAAGCTTTCAAAATAACAGAAGAAGTCACAAGGCACATTCTGAAAATGTTGCTTTCCAGTCATAAGAGAGATCATGTAAAGAAACCACTTCATTCTTTGAAAATCATTAGACCCCTAAATGGTTTAGCGTCTAAATAATCTAGAGTACTTTACTTTATTGATGTTGAAAACTTTCAATAGAACGGTAGAAGTCACAAGGCATATTCTGTAAATGTTGTTTCACAGTTATAAGATAGATCACGTAACGAAAACACTTCATAGGTTAAACAATTTTCGCTCATTGGTTTAGCGTATGAATAATCTAGAGCAGTGGTTCCCAACCTTTTCCCCCTTGCGAACCCCTTCCGAAATCCGAAAGAAGTTGGCGAACCCCTTGGGTACTAAATAACAAAATAACAAGTAACAAGCAAAAAAAAAAAAACGCGCGCACATAACTAACTACACATAGACAATAAAATTTGTGTAACTACACATAGATAATAAAATTTGTGTAACTACACATAGACAATAAAATTTGTGAGATTTTTTTTAGTTTGAAGCTGCTGCATAGTTTATAACAAGAACGGAAGCATAATTGCAAAATATAGGACTACAAATTTTGCTACGAGCTAAAATGATAGCTAAAAAATGAATGCAAAGCAAATTCACCAAAAAAATAAACACAGTGATTATTATGTGTTGAGCTTCTATCAACTTTGAAAACATTATGAAAATGGAATATTTGTGGAACAAAGAGGAAAGTTTTTTGACTGAAATTTTTCTGATCTTAGAGTACATTTATCTCTATTATAACTAAATCAGAAGTCAATTAAAGAATGATCTTCAAAATACTTTTCAGGGAACTCTCAGATTAAATAAATGATTTTTTTCTTAGAGTAAAATGAGACAAAGATCTAATTTTAAGTCTTCTTGGAAAAGACTACGAGTCTAGCTGTTTGATAAAGATTTACTGCTTACATTAATCGTTTGATTGCTGAACAATTTTCTTGTAATTATGCTATGAGTATGGAGTAAACTATGTATATTGAAAAATAATAGAAGCGTCTATTTTCAATATACTCATTTACTCTAATTTTTACACAAAAAAGGTAATTTTTAACAAAAAAAAAATATTGTTAAGCTCACTCTCTTTAAGAGAAATTTTCTACACAAATTTCATAAATTTCTTATTTATAAATAGTGCAAACTAAGTTACATGGTTAAATTCCGTTTATTTTTTTTTTTTACTGCGTAAACCTCACACAGCCGAACTTTCACCCACGAAAATTTTCTATAGTAATTAATTTTTTAGTACTTCTTGTGGTATTTTTGGGTTGCTAGCCATTCTTTCCCTTCTTTGACAATAAAGCTCGAAGTAAATTGCAGTCTATGTAGTATGAAAATTATAGCAATATACAACAGCGTGATCACACTTCTATCACTTTTTTGACTCAACACAAGAGAAGAGCGATAGCTCTTCGTCAAACTCAAATGGTAAAGAAACTAAACATCAAAATATTTCAGACGTTCGTATATGCTCCATGCTCCATGTAATGTTTTCATCAAGTTAAATCAATCATTCCGATCAAAAGCTTCTGAGGAAACGAACGCTTTCAAATTCTTTCATCTGAGGACAATACATTCCTAAGTACAGATTTTTCAGCATGGCTTCAGGGCTATCACCTATCATTGTCGATGGAAGCGCTAATACCGGCACTATGCAGTGACAGACTAAATTATTTAAACGTAAAATATGTCAGGAAGTATGCAAATATTTTCAAGCTAAGAGTATCAAATGTGAGAGAGACAAATGAATAAAAAAGGAGCAAAATTTGCTTGAAACAGCTTGAGCATGAATTTTTATCAGAAACAGGCATGTTAAACTCCGACATTACAATATTTTTTTCGTTAACCCCCTGAAAACCTCTCGAGAACCCCAAGGGGTTCGCGAACCACCGGTTAGGAACTGCTGATCTAGAGTACTTTACTTTATTAATGTTGATAACTTTCAACAGAACGATTGAAGTCACAAGGCACATTCTGTAAATGTTGCTTCACAGTCATAAGATAGATCACATCAAGAAAACACTTCATAGGTTAAACGATTTCCGCTCATTGTTTTGGCGTATGAATAATCTAAAGTGCATTACTTTATTAATGTTGAAATTTTTAAAATGGCCGGTAGAAGTTACAAGAAGCTTTCTGTAAATGTTGCTTTACTGTCATAAGATAGATTATGCAAAGAAAACATTTCATAGGTTAACCAGAGTTTCCCAAAGTGGGTGCCGCGGCAACCTGGAATGCCGCAGAAGAGATGAGGGGTGCAGTTAAGTGCCCATGGTGTCGATTATATGTACGTATGCAGACTACGATGCCGTAAGAAACTTTTAATTCACCGTAAAAAAAATTCCGAAACGTTACTGGTTATTTCCGTGAAACGTTTCGGGATTTCAGAAGTTTTCACCTGTTTCCAGGGGCGGCATTTCAACATTTCATTCGGGGGGTCGAGTTTCTTAAAACTGAGTTACCTCAGTGTGGAGCAAAACACACATTGGCTAGCGGGAATGGATCATAAAATGAGCTTAATATTAATGAAAATTAGGGTTTAAGAATAATTTAAACTTGAATCTTTTTATAAAGTTTTAATGCATGATTTTTGGAATTCGGAAAAACACGAAATCTTGTTACTAATCCATCAATGCCCAGTGTCGGGCTTTTTTTCCAGTAAATTGAAAGCTTTTTTTCCCCCATTGTTCTTCGAAAATAATTCTCTAATCTCCTAAGATACGAAAATGATCATTCTTTACTAGCCGAGCAGATTGGAATAGTTAAAAAATAATTGAAATTACAAAGTTATGTAAGAACACCCTTCGCATTCTGCTCTTCAAAATCGCCCAAGCAGAAACTTTTAACATTAAATCGTGTGTTAATTTCATAATTATTTAATTTCATAATTTTCATAAAATATTAAATCAATGTCACGACTTAACATCATATGGATTGATATCAAATCTTCTACATTCTTTTTTTCTTTTTTTTTTAAATATGAAATTGACTTGGAGAACTTTTTTTTTTCTTTTGAAAAGTTCCAGTCTTGGTTGAAATATACATCTGTACAAAAATTATTAAGTTTAAGCTGCAAATTGAACTAAAGCTTGAACAGTCCGAAAATTAAGGTTATCGGATTGAAGATGTTTTGATAGAGCAAAGCATTATTCAAAAACTCTCTACAATACACACAAAATAACTAAAAATTTAAACGAAGTCCTGCATGTTAAAAGACATCAGCCTTTTCACCATTGAAAGAGTCATTTCCCAGTAATTCTTTCGGGCGTCAAATCACTACTCTGAAATTTTAAGAAGGGTATTTATGTTTATTTATGATTTTAACTCTTGAGTTTTGAAGACCATCTTGTGTCACTCCGAGATTGCATAATTAAATAGCCCCTGCAGAAAAGGTATTTGTTGATGTGCGATAGATATATATTTTTTTTAAGCGTATTTTTAAGAAGTTTCTACGAAAGTATATTATTCATTGAGTAGCTGAAATGTGGCTTCTAGCAGAAGATAGCGATGAGGAGTCATTAAACAAACATGCAATTAAAAACATGAGAGTAACAATGAATGCGAAATAGCAAGGAATTTTCTTGTGAAAAATCATGCAGGCACACGGGACTCTCATATTGAATGCTCCACCGTTATGCTAAACACACAAGTATGAAATATTTAGCCTGTATGAGAAGATTACTTCTTTAGTGAAAATAAAACATGATTCTCCATTAGTGTTTTCTGTTCTGAAAAGGTCGGCATTCAGCAAATGCTTCAAGAAACTCCCAAGCCGTTATTCAAATAGCCGAAAACACTTGCGCTCTTGTCTGGAAATGTATTCAGTTTCATTAACTTTTTCTGAGAATCGGCGAAAATTTTTCTTGTGAACATTGATTTGCGATTTACATAAATTGAATTTATTGATTTTTAACCTTCTGGTCGAAAAATTTGGGGGTGCGACCGCCCCCTCTCGCCCCTCCCAAATGCCGCCCCTGCCTGTTTCCCCGCAAAATCAAGTATCTTCGCAAAAAAGTTTCCTGAATTGCTAAAAGATGCACGAATGCAGACTTTTCACTAGTGTGAAAAATGTTTTTCGCTACCAGTTTAAAGGTTGACTCAGCGTGTTTATTAAATGTATCGGCTTTAATTTAATTACGGCCCGTCTGGATTGACTAAGCTCTTAATGGGAGCAAATAAGTCACTGGATAGCTGCAGCTTTGCGAGGCAGGAGTTGCAGGCAAGTAATATGCTTGGTTCTTGCTTGCAATTATTCGCGTAGTTTTTATGATGGTTGCGCTCATGCTTCTGGAGCTTACTTTGTAAACCAGTAAGGTTCTAATCAAATAAATTAAACCTATTCAATTTTTTAAGAAGGTTAACGACTGGCTTTAACATAGGAGATTTCCTAGTATTTCAGGAAGGTTACTGACTTTTATCGAAAAACGTTTCTGGTTTTTGTAAGATATGTTACTGGTTGAAATGGGGCACATCAGTTACCTATTATTTTCCAGGAACGTTTCTGAATCGTTTTTACAGTATTGTACAAAGGGTGCTCCGAGTCAGAAAAAGTTGGGAACCCTGGGTAAAAAGATTTTCGCTCATTGGTTTGGGGTATGAATATTTAGAGTGCTTAACTTTATAAATATTGAAAACTTTCAAATTAAAGGTGGAAGCGTAGAAGTCACGACAAAGCACTGTCTATAGATGTTGCTTCACTGTCATAAGATAAATCATGTAAAAAAACACTTCATAGGTTGAACGATTTTCGCTCATTAGTTTGGCGTATGAATATTCTCGAGTGCTTAACTTTACTAATTTTGAAAACTTTCAAAGAAAAGGTAGAAGTCATGACGAAACAGTCTGTAAGAATTGCTTCACTGTCATGAAATACATCTTGCAAAAAAAAAAAAAAAAAAAAAAAAAACACATCACAGGTTGAACGATTTTCGCTCATTAGTTTGGCGTATGAATATTCTCGAGTGCTTAACTTTACTAATTTTGAAAACTTTCAAAGGAAAGGTAGAAGTCATGACGAAACAATCTGTAAGAATTGCTTCACTGTCATGAAATAAATCTTGCAAAAAAAAAAAAAAAAAAAAAAACACATCACAGGTTGAACGATTTTCGCTCATTAGTTTGTCGTATGAATATTCTCGAGTGCTTAATTTTACTAACTTTGAAAACTTCCAAATGAAAGGTATAAGTCATGACGAAACAATGTCTGTAAGAGTTGCTTAACTGTCATTAGATACATCATGCAAAGAAAACACTTTGTAGGTTGAACGATTTTCGCTCATTAGTTTGGCGTATGAATATTCTATAGTGAAGTTATTTTTATTAGTCTTGAAAACTTTCAAATGACGAGGAGTGAGCGGTAGAAGTCATGACATTTTCTGTAAATGTTGCTTCACTGTCGTTAGACATATCATGTGAAGAAAGCACTTCATAGGTTGAGGTAGACGAACCCTCTAAAATTTAATTATTTCTTTTCTTTAATGTGAAATGCGCCCTTCTAAAACCTAAAATTATTATTTTATATCACATAAATAACACATTTTGTCTATTTATTTGATGAAAAAAAAATTAAGGGTTTTTTTTTACTGGGAAAAAAGCATTTTTTTCCAGCCAAAAGCTACCATTTCCTTAACATTTCCAGTGCGTTCACTTTGACATAATTTTTAAAACTTTTTCTTCGTTAGATACCATAAAGTGATATGAACATCTAATTTGGAAATAATTAACTAGAAATAATTTTTATTGCTTTTCTTTTTTTTTTTTTCAAATTTCCCCGACAAACATGATTTTTACTTCCAAACGTTAACTAATGATTATTTCAGAAGTTTCAAATGTGCAGAGTTTAATACTTTTTTGCTATAGCTGTTGGTGTAAATAAAAGATTTGAAAATGGGGCCATGAGAAAATCAAGAAAAAAAATAACTTCAGTTATAAGCAGTGCGTTTGAGTTCATAAATTTCTTAGTTTTCTCAGTGATATATCGATTTTAAAAAAATGTATGTTTAGAAAGAAGAATAAATGCTGAATTTCTCTAAATTTCTCAAAGTCTCAAAATCTTTTTTTGAAAATTAATGTCTCCGCCTAGCTTAAGCGATACTTTACTTTCGTAAGATAGATCATTTAAAGAATATACTTCAAATGTTAAGCGATTTTCACTCATTGGTTTGACCTATAAATACTCTTATAATTAATAAAGTTCCGCTTCAGTCCTGAACATTATTAATTTTTAAAACTTTCAAATGAACGATAAAAGTAACGATACAGCAAAGTCTGTAAATACATGAAACACACCGCCTTCTGCCTTAGCCCTGGCTATAGGGCGGTAACTTACTGAATATACCTGCCTTGCCTTCAAAATTCGAGGTGAACCGAACCATTGTTTCGGTCACTCGTCTGGTCAGTGCTAATTCTGTATTAGCTACCAGTTTGTTTGGCACTCTAGGCTTCCTTAAGAGGTTTTTCACCTCCAGCTCAGTCACTCCTATGCCGGGCTGATGAGTGCTAATAAGCACGAAACTGCAGTCCTCGGCTGGAATTGACTCAGCTGGCGGTGTGTTTCATGTATTTCTGCCTTAGCCCTGGCTATAGGGCGGTAACTTACTGAATATAAGGTCTGTAAATGTTGCTTCATTCTTATATGACAAATTACGTAAAGAAAACACTTCGTAGGTTCAACGATTTTCGCTCATTGGTTTTCGTTTGAATAATCTAGAGTGTTTTACTTTAAGTGCTTTAATTTAATGTTGAAAACTTTAAAATGAACGGTAGGCGTCACGACAAGGCTCTTTTTTAAGTGTCGCTTCACTGTCATGAGAGACATCATGTAAAGAAAACATTTCATACGTTAAATTTAAACGATTTGTGTTCATTGGTTTAGCGCATGAATATTCTTGAGTGCTTAACTTTATTAATTTTGAAACTTTTAAATGGAATGTAGAAGTCATGACAAAGCACTGTCTGTAGATGTTGCTTCCCTGACATAAGATAGTTCATGTAAAGATAGCATTTCATACATTAAATTATTTCCACCTATTGGTTGAAGTCACGACAAAGCACTGTCTGTAGATGTTGCTTCACTGTAATAAGATAGTTCATGTAAGAAAAACACTTCACAGGCTAACTGATTTTTGTCCATTATTTTGGCGTAAGAGTATTCGCGAGTGCTTAACTTTATTAATTTTGAAACTTTTAAATGGAATGTAGAAGTCACGACAAAGCACTGTCTGTAGATATTGCTTCCCTGACATAAGATAGTTCATGTAAAGAAAGCATTTCATACATTAAATTATTTCCACCTATTGGTTAGTGTCACGACAAAGCAGTGTCTGTAGATGTTGCTTCACTGTAATAAGATAGTTCATGTAAGGAAAACACTTCACAGGGTAAATGATTTTCGTCCATTATTTTGGCGTAAGAGTGCTTAACTTTATTAATTTTGAAATATTTTAAATGAAAGAAAGAAGACACGACCGAACATTGTCTGCAAATGTTGCTTTACTGTCATATGATATATCATGTATAAAAAATTTTCTATGGGTTAAACAATTTTCGCTCATTGTTTTGGCGTACAAATGATGCTTCATTGGTGCTTATGTTTTTTTTTTTTTTTTTTTTTTTTTTTTTTTGTCCGTTCGCCGCACCTGATACTAAGATGAATTTCATGAGCCACAACACATATAAAATACATGTAAATATTTTTCATACATGATATGGGAAAATGAGGAAAAGAAAAGAAAGTTACAAACATATAACTGTTGTTATCAGTACAACATACCTTTTTTATTAATATGAAGTCTCCATCTGCTTTTTAGAAACCAATTTCTAACTAATGGACTTCAAATTTGCAACAATTATTCGTACATAAAATTCACCGTCAGCTTAGTCATTCCATCCGAGGACTGCAGTTTCGTGCTTTTTAACACGCATCAGCCTGAAATAGGAAGTAACTGAGCGGGAGGCGGAAAAGCTCTTAAAGGAGCCAAGAGAGCCATGCAAACGGTAGCCATACAAACCAGGGCGGTGTATTTTATGTATTTCTGCCTTAGCTCTGGCTTAGGGTGGTAACTTACTGCAAAATACCTAGCTTTGCCTTCAATCTTCGAGTTGAACCGTACCATTGCTGCGGTCACTCGTCTGGTGAGCTAATGCTACATTAGCTACCGGTTTGTATGACTCTCTTGGCTCCTTTAAGAGCTTTTCCGCCTCCCGCTCAGTTACTTCCTATTTCGGGCTGATGAGTGCTAAAACGTATGAAACTGCAGTCCTCGGATGGAATGACTGAGCTGGCGGGGAATTTTATGTATTTCTGCCTTAGCTCTGGCTTAGGGCGGTAATTTACTGCAAAATTATCGTATTTCTGAATAAAAACTTTCTTCCAGAATATATTTTTCGATTTGTTAAACATTACAACAGCCTACATGAATCGGTTTCACGGGGGTTTATGTCTAGCCTATGGGCCATATGTTGGGCATCACTGCTTTATACAATGCAAAGTTATGACAGAAAAGTGGAATACATTTTAGCAAGAGCCAAAGCAAGAATTTTATACACACACAGAAACAAACAAATAATAATTTTATCACTTAACTTTTGTTTATTGTAAGATGCGATTGAAATTTTTGAAATTCATCTTCCTAAAAATAACTATAATATTCTTTCATTGAAATATAACGTGGAATCTGAAAAAAGAATTGTTCTTCTTTTCCAAACTTGTACATAAAACTCTTTAGGATGAAGTTCGAATTGCAGTTCCTAAAACATTATACGTTGGCAGTTTCAAAATATTTTACATCTAAAACGATGCGAAACGATAAAAATTAATAATATACTTTTTAACTTTCATTTGCATGATATGATGTTGCTTTGCGCTCGTATTTAGAGAAAAAGTACCTGTAATTAAATATCATTATGTTTAACAAAACACGAAATTTATTTCCTCTTATATTACCTTCATAACATGTCCTAGCCTATCATAAAAGGATTAAATTATATTCTTTTCTTAAATTACGATCAGCAGTAAGCATATGAATATAAATTAAGGCCATAAAGTCCAATATTGTCCAACGTTACATTATCTTGCCAAGCCATCAACAGCGAAGGCATCCATTCAGCCAAATTTGTCCGCCAACGACATATCTTCCTCGTTATCATACGATAATAATTATTTGCATAATGCCGTCGTTACCAGACAGATTTAATATCAGTAGCCGCAAATCAAAAACCAACGTCCATTAAAAAGCCAGCGCTCGTTTTTTGATTTATGTTAGGTGGATTTTAGTGCGGCGGGAGTTTTCTCCCCACTAGATCCTATTGTATTTATCGGCGTCTCTCAGCGTAGTGAATGGCAAGTTTTTAATAAACCCCAGCTCATAATCGCAGCTCGGATTACGACGTTTGCTGTTGCAGACCGCAGCATAAACGCAACAAATTGGTATTAGCTTTGAAAGTGCGAAACGCGAGGAAATGGTTGGGTTGTCCTTTCTTGGCCTGTAATCGCTTCTTTTTTCTTCTTATTTTCTTCCAGAACCAAAACTCTTGTAATTCTCAGTATGCAGTATCAGACTCTCGTTAGTAAGTAAAATTAAATACATTCATTATTGCTACTGGAAACTAACTTGTACAATTGAAATAATTAACTTTTTGCCTTACTCATTATACTTTTTTTTCGTTGCAATATGGTACTAATCCCTAAGGTTATCAAGTTAAAGATATATAAAAGAAATACCTTGCCTGTGATGACATACGGCAGTGAAACCTGGTAAATGAAAGAAAAAAAGATATTTATGGCCTAAAAATATTCGAACATAAAATAACTAGAGCGATGTATGAACAAATGCTGGTAAATAATGACTTATGAAGTGTTAGAATAAGTAAGGAAATATAAATTACAAAAAAAAAAAAAAAATAGCGAGATATTTTGAGGCACAACAATTATCCTGTCTCGGCCACATATTTATAATCGATGTTCAAAATATCCATATTTGAAGCCAATGTGCAATAGATCGAGAGGAAGATAAATAAAAGACGACTAAATGATGACCTTAAGGCTCTAAAAATCATGAAGATTGCCAATTGGGGAAAAGGTCAAATACACAAAATCGTCTGGAAAGGAAGTGTGAAACAGATTAAGACCCATTCAGTGTTTTAATGCCAAAGAAAAAAGATGAAGAAGGCTGTAGAAAGCTCACTCTTTGAACCTTACTGAAGCCAAAATTTTTTTATCGTCTTTAAGGGCTTGTCCATAAAGGATGGCATTTCTGAGCTGTAATGCTACACTGTTAGATGAGATCCAGTTTATTACAATTCTTCTTAACAAGTCTTTCATGAATTTTCTATTCTTTAACCTCTTGCCTATGCCCCGACTGGTTCAGAGTCATGAGAAGATTGTCTTTTGCTGTATCGACAGTGTTCGCTGAATTTTTTTTTCTCAACTCATTCAATTAAAAAATACCAATTTTGCAACTGAACTACACATATTTATTTTATAGTTGTAAATTGTATTTGGTTCATTGTGCTTTTTCACAATGTGATCCCGGTGAACATCTTTAACCGGCATGTCACTCCATAGAAATTTAGAGCCATCATTAAAATTTTTCTTTGCTTTTTTTTTCTACCTGAGAAGCAAACCTGAAGTGCATTTACCTTTGAAAAAAATAATTTTAAAAAATCTGTGACGGCATGAAAAAAGCCAACTGGATGCTGCATAGAATGCTAAGGCTTTCAACAGGAATTATAAATTTTCCGTGGGTTTGTTTCATGCTGAAAACAATGCCGCGTGCTCGTAGTGTACTGGATAGTATAGTCTTGAAAAACTATCCGCTTTGGGGCAGTTTTTTAAAGAAAACATACGTACTTCTACTTCCTTCCGGTACCCCGTAACCTGCTCGGTGTGTCTCTTTGGTTTATATTAAGAACTTCTTACCTTCTGAACGCTTTTTTAAGCGATACAAGAAGTATTTCAGTTTGGTACAAAATAAAATATTGTGAAAGAGAAGGGAATTTGTTCTTGTGTTTTATTGGTGAAATATTCCTTTTCAAAACCATCTTACTCGCCACATTTATAAAAGAAATGGTCTTCCTTTCGTGGTGTATCAATTTTTGTTTGCATAAAAATGGAAGAAAACTTACTTATAAGATGCCCTTTTAAAATATGTTGAATTGAAATTACTTTCGCGACACATTTATTTTTTTATAAGTAGAAGTGGTTTAAGAACTTAATAAAAACTTAAATTGTACAGTATCGCCAGTTATTTTTCAAAAATTTATTGCTTAATTCTAAACAAAAACGTGTTTTAATCAAAACAGATCATTTCCTTAATTCTATGAAATGTAATTAGATTCCTAGTTAAAAGACTTCGATTAAACTAACTTCAAAAATAAAAACACCTGTATTATTTACAATATCTATTAATTCGGCTATTTAACGTAATGCTTTCCATTTATTTAAATAAGTTCTAATGAGTAAATTATTTGCAAACAATTTTGAAATAAATCACAAAAAACATGATTTTTTTACGTTATCTGCCTGCAGCATAATTTTCATAAAACTTCGTAGAAAACTAATAAATTAGAAATTATCAAAAATGCTTAGTGCTAAAATACGAATAAATAAATAACGAGCTAACGTAAATAAAACTCAAAATAACTGCCAAAATATTACTGCAATGAAGCTCTTCATCAGCTCAAAAATTGCTCAGCACACAGCAAAAAAAAAATCGCGGTCAAAAGAGGAAAATTATCGACGATGAAAAAAAATTGACTATTTACTGAAGAGCAATGAAGCTTTGATTAAAACGATCAAAAAATAAGACAAGATTGTTTTGCATGCAAAAGGCCTGGTAACATTAAATGTTGCCTTTCTCTTTCGCTATATAGAATAGTCATTAGATGCAACATGCAGTATACCAACAGTCCAGTTATCTCATCCAGAGACTGCAGTTTCGTCCTTGTTTGTACTTCTGGATAAGGTATACAGTCTGGAATAAGGAATAACCGAGCTGGAGGCAGATGTCCTCTTATTGAAGCTCATTGAATCTGTTGGTATATTGCATTTAGTTCTGCCTTATCAGAGGCTTAAAAGCGGCAACTTACTGCTTAATATTCATCAGATGTTTTACTACGTGGAGTTCTGTTTTTGAAGAATTTCAGAGACAACGGTCCAAGAAAGAGAATATTTTCTGAAAAACAATACTCTAGTTTTTTTAACGGAAAAAGATAATGCTATTTCAGTTACAAAATATTTTATGTTTGCATTTCAGGTTCTTTTTTTTTTTTTCGTTAAAATTGACTATATTCAATTTTGCAATGTAAGCAGCATACATTTTATGAAGAGAAGTTTCGCTTAGTCCCTAGTTTTCAGTAATCCGGAAAATGCAATCCTTCTTTGGAGATTACCTCAGATTACATGAAATACACCACCAGCTCAGTCATTCCACCCGAGGACTGCAATTTCATGTTTATTAGCACTCATCAGCCCAGAATAGAAAGTGCCTGAGCTGGAGGTGGAATGCGCTTAAGAAAGCCAAGAGTGCCAAACAAACTGGTAGCTAATATAGAATTATCACTGACCAGACAAGTGACCGAAGCAATGGTTCATTTCAACTCGAAGATTAGCAAGGCGTGGTATTTTCAGTAAGTTACCGCCCATAGCCAGGGCTAAGGCAGAAATACATGAAATACATCGCCAGCTCAGTCTTTCGGACTGAGGCCGGGAAGGTCAGGACTGAGGTCAGAAATGACTGAGCTGGCGGTGCAGTTTATGTATTTCTGCCTTAGCCCTTGCGGTAACTTACTGAAAATATTACCTCAGATTATTTTTCCTCTACTGTGATCCCTTAACATGCATCGCAAATATCCATAAGTTAAGCCTTTGAGACTACTAAAGATAATTTCGACAGTTAGTTGATAACTACAGTCTGACCACCAAACCGAGAAGGTCTTATTACCATTCGGGGTGGAGAAGTGGAAGGGTTGTCTTAAGTCTGACCACCGATGAGATGTAACGCAAACATCCGGTTTACGGGCGGAAATGGACGCATTTATTAGTTTTCAGGGATGCCAGCTTTTGCAGATATATGTTAGCAACTAAATTAAACAGAATCACTTTGAAATTAACGGAACACGCGCATCAAATTTTTACTTTTTTACCTCATTCAGACATACTCGTCTTAACTGGACATTTGCCAATTCTATATTATCCGTATGCAGACTGTACAAGGCTTGATTTTACACTAAGTGGGTAGAAAGTTTGTCATTAACTCGTAGTGCCCTCCCAAAAACTGCAATACGTGAAAATCACGATAAAAAAATGAATAACTCAACAAAAAAGTTAAGTATTAAATATTAATAGTAAATAGTATCAATGATGTAAAAACTAGCAAAAATTGTTTTTTTTAAGCATTCACTGCACTCTAAGCTGCTTAAAATCAGTTCAATATCTAACAAGGGAGATAGCGACTTTATTCATTTATAGGACTCCTAAAATTTCTGAAGATTACTGCCATAGTGCAGGAGGCCTATGAGGCAGTCTAGCTCTAGAAAGATACATATACGCTTTAACCATGTTAGGCATTCATATGTCAATCATTTAACCAATACAGTACGTTCACCTTAAAAAGGATTGATGGATGGATAATTTTATCCACAGAAACGTTTAGGTGAAAAGTGTATATTTTGAACTAGTTATTTACTCTACATGAACATTTTGTTTACTTCATATTTTTTCAACGGATTCCTTACTCAATATCGCCCTCCAAAAAGTGATTAGCATATGACATAAGAAATCAACATAAAACATTAAATGTTTTACATAAAATACGGCAAAATGAACGTACTATGAAGATCAACCAACTTAGTATAAGTAGGCACAGTAACATCGTCAAACTGTATCAGCAGTTGAATTCATTGTTGATAAAAACAATACTGTTTGCATAAAATTTCTGTCGACAATATAAAGTGCAATCCATCGGTACAAAATTATACTAAGATTAAAATACTCCGGTCAATGTATGATATGAGAAACATTTTCCTTTTTGTCCTTCCAAAAATATTTTCCCTAATAAGAAATAGTATCATTGTTCAATCTTAAATTATAGGGATGCAATAAACTGCTGTTGTTGTGACTCTATACAGAGGAGGTTAAAAGAAAAACTACAGTATAACCAATAACATTACACTAATAAGTACCAATAGTTCTTGTTACGTGTATCCTCAAATAGGGGAAGAATTTTGAATATTCAAAGGCAACCGGAACTTGTTTCTACAAACTCATTATGATTCTACTTTATCTTTTCGTGAAATGTACTATTTCTTTAAAAAATCACATTGAAAAAAAAAAGAAGTAATCTTTTATTGTCATGTGTCAAAATATTAACAAAACCCTAATCCTATTGCTATCCCTATGCTATATCACTTCATGCCAAAGAATAATTGAGACAGTGAGGGATATATCTGGAATGGTTTTTTTAAGTTTTGAAGTGAGTAAAATGTGTGAAAAGTTCAAGCTCTAAGCAGGCTTTCATTGAAAAGTTTTTCTAAATCATGCTTTATAGCTACACCTACCATGGCTATTACTTGTACCATTTTTTATCCCAAAACTTCCTTCTACCATTTATACTATTAGTCTCCAAATTTTTAATTCTTGCAATTACAATCCTTGCTTTTAGGCGCTTCAATTCAAATTCCTAATACCCACACTGTTAAAAATTCAGGAAGATTTTCTGGTAATTGTTACTGTAAAATGGTGGACATACAGCATCGCTGATTTTTATGGTAATTTATACCGGAGAAATAAGCGATCCCAGATCCAATCGGTTGATGTGACCTACCGAAGAAACCATAAAATTTACTGTAACATTTGATTTTTACGGTAATAGTTACTGGCAACATGGGTGCCAGTAACAATTACCGTAAATTTTCCAGAAGATTTTTAACAGTGCACTCATATATTCTATATGCAGTTGCCGTAATTTTGCACTAAACGAGAGTAGAAATATTTAGCTATATAAATTAATATAATAGTTTTCTTAAATAGACATTAAACAAGTTAGGAGGTAACCAAGTACGATGTCTTCATCCCTACTATGCGTATGTTTGCATCAAACACAAATTTACGAACATTGACCTTTGTGTTTCCCTGGAGGCTCCAAATTTGCTGTTTTGTCCGTCAGCTAAACTTTCGGACAAAAAGTGTCACCGTACAAATAAAACTCATAGTTTCAGTACGAAAAAGTAAATCTGCACTCTCCACTCCATCTGGCGCCCACCCTTTGATCAACCACCGCCAATCCCGCATCCTCCTCATCACCTTGGCAACCCTCGCATCCAGCCAATGGCAAATCTCTGGCTCCTACAAGCATTTGGCAGTAGTATCACGTAGTATCAGAACTGCCGCAGGAAGCCACTAATAATAAGAAACCCTGCGGGGTGCACCAACCAGAGGGGGAGGGCTGCACCCCGTATTACTTATGGTATGGAAAAAGTGAATCATGGCTTTCAATAGTTCAACAGAAATATCGTATTTATCCGCATTTATATATCCACATGACGTTTTAATAATCGTTGCGGGAGCAATTCCAGCCTCACTTTCGTGTTTGTGAGGGGCCCGACGTGTGTTATTAGGGTTCTGGTATTGCGAGCCATATTGTTCGTAAGAGCTTAATTGCTTGATGTGTATGTTGTTTCCTTTCTGATTGATTTATATGTGCAGGAGAAAGAGAAAAAGCTTGTTTTCTCTTGTTTTGTTTTGGCTCTTGTCGCTCGAAGGGTTTATAAGAGATTATTACAGGAGGTGGAATTGAGCTTTTCCAAAGCAATAAAGAGTTGTGATCGCATAATAAATTTTTTTTTCTACTTTATTTCATTCCTGGTAGTTTCATAATAAATTGCGTGATGCAACTTGGAAAAATTGTTTCTTATTTGGAACAACTTTTAAGGACTTAACGGAGGAGAGCGTGGAATCAGCCTTTATTATTAGTGAGCACGTGGATTAGGACTATGATTCAGTGTTTTTTTTAGAAATTAAGAGATACAATTTCCGAGAATTTTTATGAACCCCAAATTTTTCAGTTAATTTCAAGCAATTTTCATATGCGATTCAGAAAGAGAGAAAAGCTTGTCTTGGCTTAATTCATGTCGTTTGAAGGGTTAGTAAGACACAGGAGGTTGAATAGAGCTGTTTTGAACCAACAAAGAGTTGTGATCACATAATCAATTTCTTTTTCTACTTAATTTCATTCCTGGTAGTTTCATAATAAATTGCGTGATCCAACTTAGAAAAATTATTTCCTATTTGAAACAACTTTTAAGGGCTTAGCGTAGGATAGCGTGGAAGCAGCCTTTATTATTGCTCAGCGAGTGGATTAGGAGTATGTTTCAATGTTTTTTTTTTTTTTTTTTCTGAATTGGGAGTTACAATTTCCGAGATATTTTATGAACCCCAAACTTTTTGGTTAATTTTCAAACAATTTTCACATGCGAGGCAGAAAGAGATGAATAGCTTGTGCTGGTTTAACTTTTGTCGATGGAAGGATTAATAAGACATTGCTACAGGAGATTGAATTGAGCTTTTCTGAACCAATGAAGAGATCACCTAATCAATTTCTTTTCTTACTTTATTTCATTTCTAGTAGTTTCATAATAAATTGCATGATGTAACTTAGAAAAATGTTTTCTTATTTGGAAAAGCTTTTAAGCACTTGACAAAGGAGAGAAATTTTATGAACCCCAAATTTTTCAGTTAATTTTCAAACAATTTTCATATGCGATTCAGAAAGAGAGCAAAAGCTTGTTTTTGTTTAACTCTTGTCGTTTGAAGGGTTAATAAGACATTAATACAGGAGGTTGAATCGAGTTTCGAGCGTGTGTGTTTGTGTATGCATGCATATGTGTATAGGCGTGCGTGTGTGCATGCGTGTGTGTATGTATGTGCAGGCGTGTGTGTGTGTGTGTGTGTGTGTGTGTGTGTGTGTGTGTGTGTGGGATATGAACGCAACCTGGAGACGATGCTCGCTAGAGGAGTAGCATCGGGACGGGCCGGTCGACGGTGGTGCTGCAGAGGAAGGCGGGGGGGGGGGGAGTAAAAAGGACCGACATCATTCAACAAACAAATGAAAACAATAAGCAATTCGTGATTGCCCAAAAAATTGTTCAAGAATAGAAATAGAACATGAGCGCTTTCTAACCGACAACTTTTGAATAAAAAAATATTGTGTTCGAATCTAACTATACCCTTAAAATTTGTTAGGGAGGACAGATAAGGAGGACTGTCTTGACAAAGGTACAATTTTTCATCTCAAAATCCAACTTTCAATGTTTTATTTTGGATTACTTATTAATTAATTTTGGTTTTTTTAGTGGTAGTTTTACATCACATTAAACACATTAAGCCTTAATTTATGCTTTCGTTTTCTTTTCTTTTCGCTTCTTCTTCTTTTTCAGCCAAAGTGTTTGCTTATTGCTCTCTATTTGCCGTACAGAGACGTTTCTCAATGCTGTCAGGGGCAGATATAGGATTTCATTTTAGGGGGGGGGGGCGGCTCAAGAATGTAGTCTTACGTTCGACAATTTTCTTGAATTCAGGTTTCTTTAGGAGTCAACAAAAGAACAAAATCAGCCATTAGTTGGTTGAAAACGTAATTAATTTTAACTATTAAAAATTAAATACTTAAATTATTATTAATTAAACTTAATTAATTATAATTCAATACATTAAAATGATCTACATAAGTTGTATTACAACATGTTGAGACCAGTATTCACACCAGCCACTACAATACAATAAATGAATACTACGAAAATGCAAGAAAAATTAAATGTTTTATGGACATGATACATTTAGATATTGACTGAACATTAGCATAATACTCGACACAGGACACACATTCATCTTGCATGCAGAAAAATCAATGAACTTCACTAAATAATAATAAAAAATGCGGCGAAAATCTTCATTAAAATTAAATATTTTATGAATATAATTCGGACATTGATAAATACTCACCGATTCTTTTAAATGGGGTCGTTTCTGAAATTTTAAAGTATTTTTTTTCTGAAAGAGCATGCTTAAAAACATAGGATCTGAACATTTTTTTAAGTAATTTGACTAAGTTTAATATTTTTAACCGGACTTCAAAAAGGAGGCGGTTATCAGTTCATACCGTATGTATGTTTTTTTTTTTTTTTTTTTTTTTGTCCACTCATAGCGTCTCACCTATTGAACCGATTTTGATGATTCTTTTTTTAATGGATAGAGGATGGCTCAACTTAGGTCCCATTACTTTGTTTGACCATATTTGTTCTTTAGAAAAAAGTTATGGGCAAAAAACAGTAGATTTCCCTATTAAATGATTAAAAGGATATCGTAGCGTTCGCACTTATCATCCGTGGATAACGGTGGCTCAGTGGTAGAATTCTCGTCTCCCACACGAGCGACTTGGGTTCAAATCCCGACTAGGACAAAGTGAATTTTACTAAAATTTCGTTTCTACTGTTTCCCGTATTTTCTCGAATGTTCTATTAATTTCTGTATCTTTTCAAGTCTGGAAAGTTCCAGCATTTTTTCAAGTTGTATATAAGGAGATGTAACGTTCATTCGTGGTTCTGAATAAAGATCTTGAGTTGAGACTAACGAGTATTCGCTTCATTTGGCTTTCACATTGTCTTCGCTATCTTCATCTACGCGACAATATGTAACTCATTGTTATAAAAGTTTGGTGCCATATAACTGTAACATTAATAGTAATTGTAATGATAATTTTGAATAAAGGCTTTTCTAAAGCAATACAGTGATATAGAGCCGCACTTCTTACTAAGTAACTTCTTACTTTTACTGAAATATCTACATTTACACTAAAAAGAATGAAATAAAAAAAATTTGAAAAAAAAAATAGAACCGACTTCAAAATTGCTCTAAAAAGTGAAAAATAATTTTATTCTTTAAACACCATCGATAATACTTTTAAACATAATTTTGGAAGTTGGCGCAAAAACAAAAAGTAAAATCCATTGTAACCATGCTTCGTTCATATTTTTATCAAAAAATCATCTAAAGTTAGGAACGAAACATTTATATCGTTACTCTGCATGCTGCTCTCAATAATCTGTCATCAATGCATAATGCATGTAGTAGTGAGGAAACTGGACGTGGTTAAATTTATACTTGTAGTTGAGTTATGGCTGTGAATGATTTCATCGATCGTTTTTGCGCCAACTTCAAAAATTATGTTTAAAAGTATTATCGATGGTGTTTAAAGAATAAAATTATTTTTCACTTTTTAGAGCAATTTTGAAGTCGGTTCTATTTTTTTTTTTTTTTTCAAAATTTTTTTATTAAAAAATCACTTTAATCTGTGCGCTTTCATTGTTTAACGCTTCTCCTGATGACATCACAAATGATGAAATGCCATTCAGAAAAGCATAATATTTAATTCGCATTTTTACTCACGCGTACTGGCAACGATAGGTTGATAGCAAACGTAGAGACAATTTTTAATTTGCTGCTTGATTATCAACGCAGTTTATTATTGGAAACGCAGTGAAAAATGCGCAAAAGGACATCATTTGTGACGTCATAAAGACCACGCCTTGTTTGAAAAATTGGACATTTTAAAAAATTAATTAAAAAATAACTGTTGGGAAAATGAAAGTATTTTTTGGGTCAATTTTTTTTTTTCTTATTCCATCAATTTCTGTAACTGAAAGTAGTACTTTTAACTGAAGTAAACAACCCCACTGTCGAAAAATCAGAGACAAATTAAGATGTCGCAGTCTCAGAGTCTGATAGAAGAACTGCGGATATGTTTCCATCGTTTTTGGGTTCAGATTTTTTAACTTTTCCTGTTTTCAAGAAACGCGGCTCTTTTCAGCACAGTTTCCGTCCAATACGAGGCAGAACTTACGGAAACCCTCGCGTAACGACGTTTTGGGTAAACACGATACTAAAATTTTCCCCTTTTTGCCCGAAACTAAGTCCAAAACTGATTTAAACTAACTACTTGCAGCTCATTTAAAAATAAACTCAGCACGAACAAAAACGAAACTACCTAAAAATCACAATTAAAAGAATAATCTACAGAGACTTTACATAAAAAATATTGACATATAACAATAACTATCGGCGATTAAATTTGTTCTATAAAAAGCGATCGGACGGCAGACACTTCTTCATTATACTGGCGCCTGGAGACAGCTGTCGCGAAGAAGAGACTGTCTCAAGCAGAAATATTTTACTGCCTACATATAAATAGAAAAGTGACATGTAATTCCCCCCCCCCCCCCAAAAGAAAGGAATTCCAAAATTATTTATTCTCTCTTGTGGTTTCGGTCAGGTTTTCTTTTCTTTCTTTTTCAAGTCGTCATTTTCACTACTCAAATGCAATGAACCATCGTTGTATAACAGATTAAAAAGTGTTGTCACAGATGGGGGAGGGTCGCGACTCCCATGACCCTCCCCCCCCCCCTTTTCTTTGTATCCACCACTTCATGTAATGCCAAAAAACTGAATTCAAAAAATATTAACTTTTTCTCCATGACCCCATGACCTCTCCCTTGTACCCGCCACTGTTCATTGTTCACTTTGTGATTCGTAGGAAGTGGTGTAGTACTTATAATGCTGCGAGTGGACCTTATTTCATCCTAAGCCAAGTATAACTGATTTTTCTTTCAATCATATGGAATTTAGGAATTTTTAATATCAAGAACGAGAAGAGAGTGGGTACAATGCGACACGAAGATTCAATCAGTTACATCGGCAATCAACAAAAATCGGCATTCATGGAACTTGTTGCGATTCTGGAAACGTTTTCGAAAACGAACTTGTTTTTCACAGGAAACTGGTGTAAACTCTTGAAATCCCGAAACGTTACCCGGAAGTAATCAGTTGACGTTTCCGAATTTGTTTTCTTTTTTTCATCTTGGAGTACTAGAACTAAAATATGAAAAATCGCTTTTAAATAATTGAAACTTGTTTCTTCAAGAAATATTTAAAAAAAAAAACTAAAATCAGATCTTTGTAAAAATTTATCGATCTAATTACTCTAAAAGACAATGGAAATAAATTAAATTTATTGACTGTTGCAGTCCTAATATATAACCTGCATACACCATGCTTACACGTTTAAACCTAATTTATTTAACAACAGTAATTCATACCTCATGATGTAAATTTCCAGGCTTTTATGTGAGCAGTAGGTTTTAAGCACCGTCACATTATTCAGCCGCCTTTCCACTCTAGAGCGTCAAAGAGGGATCAGATTGTTTGTCTACGTCTAAGTGCTCGGCATAAACACAGCACACGCCCTCTTAGCGGCGAGCCGGGGGAACATTTATGAATGAAAGGATAGTACGAGTTCCCGGAAGCACGTGACACCGGGCCCCGAAATGATGAATGAAAGTAATCTTCCTCGGAGCCCAACGATAAAATGGATCACAATTAGATAATGCCAGGTGATTAATGACCGGGTGGTACTTGGGTCAAATGTCGTCATTTTAAACCCTGAAATATGGAATCTATATATATATGAGGAGAAAATGCTGGGGGAGGTGTCGGATTATATAATTTTCGGCTTCAATGGCTATTAGTTAAAGTCTGCACATTTCGGCGACAACTTTTGTTAGATGTTCTTCACAAGAGCTAGACAAATAATTGGGGCTCCACTACTAGCAAGTAGTTGATGATATTATATTATTTTATGAGGCTTTGGACGAATTTTATCATTTTTCTTGTAGATAGGATCAAAGTAACATGGGAATAAACAATTTTCATTATTCGACACTTTAATAATGTTTTTGAATAAATGTGCATCTTATATAATTAAAAACTGAGCGTATGTATCTATGTATGTATCTATGTCCAAATTACTTCTGTTGAACGCCAGTGAACTGACCATCGAACCACGTATCGATTGATTCGTAATTTTCCCGTCTTTATGTTTGGCCATTCAACAAAATCCTCCTATAATAGTTAGCGAAGATATCAATTAAAAACTATTAATTATGAAACTTAGATTTCAACATAAAATCCCTATTTTTTGAAGACTTTTCTCCATTCAAATTATTTTTTAGTTCTTCATCTCAACTTTCCGTAGAAATGCTTTTATTAAAATTTGTAGCGCGAAGAAAATTATTGAGAAGAAAAATCTGTTGCCATATTTTTGCCCCTCGAACATGAACAAATGAAATTCTGGTTTTTGTTTTGAGGCTTTTCCTGTAATTGGAGGATTTAAAATGTTTCTTTTTTCGTTATTTTTCCGTAATTTGCCGCAAAATTTTACTGATTTTTTTTTTTTTGCTCAAGCCTGATTGTTGATAACTTTTATTTTCGAGGTAGACCGCGCAAACCCGGGCGACGCAGCTAGTACCGAAATAAAAACTGTGATTTTGGTCGTTTTATTTTCAGCGTCCATTAGTTAATGAAATGGTTGATTGATTGAGTTAGTTAATATCATTCGCGTAATGTTTTTTGAGTTTCATGTTTCAGAAAGATGCTTGCTCTTAAATAATTTCCGTCCTCATTAACGAGTGAAATCTTCACGTCTTGATTGTAATTTTTATTAAATGTAACTTCAAAAGGCAAGAGAAAAGTTGCGGTTCTAGCCCTTACTTTATTAACGATTTTATAATTTAATGCTATTACATGATTATTTCGAGATAAAAATTAAATGTCTCTTCGTCATTGCGTTTTCAAACCCCACTATACATGCATTTGTTCAAACTGCTCAGGTAAAAGAAAAATCATTACCTGTTTACATTTTGTGATTTAAAACCGATTCCGATTCGAATTTAACAGTGTTTTATGCAATGAATTGGCGTCAACATTTATTTTTGCATAATTATTTGCACAAACAGTATTCACACATTTATTTTCATATAGTTTCTTTAGAAGAGCAAACATAAGCGGATTTTTAACATTTTTATCATAAAATCAATGTGCACATAGCAGATTTTTCGAGACCAATCCGTAAAATTATTTTTGAATGAATGAAAAAGTGAGAAATGGTATTTACTACACATCCAAGCTTGAAGTAATCGCAAACAATGTAATCGACAACATTTTTGTGCTTATTGTAATCTTAATTGTTATCTTAAAACTGAAAAATACCTATAATCGTAGTCGTAATCAAAATCGTTAAAATTTGATGTAATCAAAATCGTAATCAGTCAATTTATAATCGTAATTTCACCCTGTCATCAGGATTACAAAAAACAAAATTGTCTATGTACTCAAAATTGAAGATAAAAGGCAAAAGATGCTTCGACATTCATTCAGAGTTCAGGATTGAGTCTTCGTCTCCACCATGAGCATAAATCAAGTCCTGTAAAGATTTGCAAGGACAACATAGAGTTTTGAAAGGCTACAAATTTCCTTCAAGCTGTTGGGGACCAAATAAGTGCCCTTAAATTTATAATGACTGAAACCTGGAATTGTCTGCTTGGAGATATATTGTCTGCTTCTCTGCTTGAATAATGTTATTGACTTCCATCATAAGGATCAAAGGTCATTTGAAACTATGCATTGTAATAATCAAGTGTAAGGACGTGAAACCCAAGAATTTCTCAGGGGAATAAAATGTAAACTTTTAATTTGGATAAAAAAAAAAAACTGACGCTATGTACAATTGTTCAATGAAGTTTGTAAGAAAATGTTCAAGAAAGGCATGCTTTAAGTTGAAGATAATTTGTTTTTACTATTTTGTGTTGCACCGGAAAAACGTGATTACATTGATGAGTAGTTAACTTCTCTGAATTTATCAACTCTTTATACAGCATTTAATTTTAGTTAGTGAATTATAATAATAGCTAAATTATAGTAGGGCCAGGGCCGTATGCAAGGGGGGTGGTCTTAGCGTTTAAACCCCTCCCGAAAAGTTCGGTTTAACATTTAAATGTTCGTTTACATTTAAAAATTTCCAAAACATATTGTTCCAACTTTCAAATGTCTTTCATATGTATATTAATTGCATAAAACGCTTTCATAATAGATAACCCGACGACTTGAACATTAGCATAAATGGCGCAAAGCTCCGCATGAAACTTTTTAAACCCTCCCCGAAATTATTTCCTGGTTACGGCCCTGCGTAGGGCTTTTTACCCAGAAAAGTAAAGCAATTAAAAATAAGTGATTTAAAAAAATGTTACTTTTTATTTTATTCTTTTCTTTTCTTTACCCTCTTTAAAACATTCTGCAAACTATAATTTTGAACATGTTGTAGAATTTTTGGAATGAAACAGCCACGTGTTTAGTGAGCATCTATGTAAATATTTACGGCTTACACTAGAAGGTAAACTTGCGAAAAAATGTGAATAATGTGCTTATTATCTAATGATAAATCAATAACACGCATTTATTAAAATTTAAAACTTTATAAATTTCACCTAATAACAAATTTTAAAAAACAGAAACAAAAATCTTACTAGTCCAAATTTTTAACATAGAAAAAAATTCCGATGAAAAATGCAAAACAGTCATGTAATAAATCAAAAGAACGAGAAGCAAAGTTATGTGCATGTTTCGTAGCTTTAATACTTTTTAGAAATAAATAATCAATGTCATTAAAAACAAGCTTCAAAAATAGATATTATCGTTTAATTTTAGTTACTAAAGATTTCTCATTAACTATATTTTTTGAAAATTATGCAACTCTCGGCTGTCTGCCACAATTTTATAAATTAAGACAAAAAATTAAATGGTTATCATAATTAGTTCCTTCTCTATAAGCGGTGAAATCCCTCGCTGACGAAGTCAATAAGTTAGGGCCTGAAAATTAACATATTTTTGAGTTTCACTTGGAAAAATGTGCATCATTAAGTATATAATTATATAAACATGCTAACACAAACAGGCTCGCTTGCTTGCGAGCGCACTACTCACAATGACACAATTGTGTAAACACTCAAACCTTTTTTTTTTGCGATTTTTTTTTTGCGGTACATGAAAATTTCAATCAGATTGGGACTCAATTGGCGAAACCATTTATAAAATGAGTACGAGGTAGTATCTTCAAGTGACGACAAGAGCATCCCGATGGAAAGTCACTGTGACCTTTCCAAAAATTTTCATATTCGGGAAATTTTGTTCGACTATTCGGCAAAATTATCATCACTAGCTTTTTTTTCCGTTTAAAGATAAGTTTTTTAGTTGTTTTCTACATGAGACTTTTTGCGGCTCCTATCCACCGCATTAAAAAATATATTTTTTAACTGCGTTGTGAAAACACCGTTTTATAGCTACTCGTGAAGTTTCGTTTTTTTATGCGATTTTTTTATGCGGTCCGTATCCACCGCATAAAAACAGGTTCGGGTGTACTTCATGTAAATACGAGTACACAATTTAAATTTTTCTGATTCTCTCAAATGTAGTTCTTTGGTCTCTTTGCGTTCTACGCCCTTTTATCTTTATACTGCATTTCAACTTCTTTAGTATTGCAGTCTGCACACAGTTTAAGTTATTCAGTGCTGCTTTACATGTTCTATTTTATGCTTAAACTTTCCTATTTTTAAAAATGGCTTTAGAAAGCAAAAATGAGTCAACAAAACCGTTTTGTGCCTTTTACTATACATTTTAAAAATACGAAAAAAGAAAATTGCTGAGAAATTAGTGAATAAGAAACGCAATAGAACATTTTTGCTATGCCTGTTTGAATTGCTAGTTAAAACCCTAAGATGAATGAAAAAAAACTTAGTTTTTAAGATTTTGATATTTCTATTAAGTAGTCGTAACAATAATCGTCATCAATGTTCCGTAATCGGAGTCGATCATGTTCTCTACCTCTCTTAATCGATACGTTTCATTACACTTGACTCCTCCAAGCCTCATGTACATATGTATGTGTTTGTGTCTATATGCAATATTCTTGCAATGTATAGTTATCTCACAAATGCTCTTAAATACGCAAATAAATATAGATGTGTCTCTTTTGAAGAATATATCACTCATTTGTAGCAACAACGTCATAATTCTAAATTATAATTTCAAAAGTTATTACTACAGGATAATTGCAATAATCATTGCATTCAACGCCATACCATTACGTCAAAAATCATTATTTAATCGAATTATGACGTTGTTGCCTCAAAAAGTGATTGATACACATATTTTTATGCACGTACAAAAACTTTTTTTTTAAATAAATTATGTAATCGAAATCATAAACGGCATATCATAATCGGAATCGATTAAATATTTTACCATCTGTAATCGTTGCGTAATTGTAAATACTTTTGGCTACGGATTACAATCATAATCGTAATCGACTACATTTTCTCGCAATTGACTCCAAGATTGCACTCCTCCAGTGCGTTGATTTGTTTTAAAGAGTATTTGCATTGTAGCAATGTGCCCCGTTTCGAGGTATGTGAACAGCCCATCATCAATGTGAGCAAATGTCGGTGCATAATCCATGTGTAGTAACGATGTTCAGTCCTTTCTTCCTTCCTTCCATGTACCAAACTACCCCCCATGGCGTTTATTGGTACAAAAATGTTGATTTCCTAATCTACATGCTAATGATTTATATGTAGCAAATTTTCTTAAAATAATTCATTAAACATTGGAAAACTCTCTGCAACTACATGGCTTTTTTTTTTTTTTTTAACTGAATGCTCATCACAAAAAAGACATTTTAATGCAAAATGTACAGATGAGGCAGGCTAGTTCTCCTATAATGGTACATGCTTATTATTTTTTTAAATTTTTGTCTTCAATTTATGAATCAGTTTTTTTCATTGTACCGAAATTTTGACCTTAAAATCAATGCTAAAAATAATTTAAATAAGTCTTAAATAATTATCTTTGCGCCAAGGTTATGCGTGCAAAAAAAAAAAAAAAAAAAAAAAGACTTTAAGGTGCAAATCTTCAAAGAAAATTGCTCATATTATTTTCAGAGTTCTAAGAAACTCCTTCAGTGCAAGTAGGAGATGAAATGGAATAGCTCCATATTCTCATATGCACTGTAGAAACTCAAAGACTTTGGCGGAACGTGCATTGCAAACTGAGCATAAGAATATATTTTAAAATTACTTTTTCATAATCAATTTTTTAAAAAGATGGATTTTTTAAAATATTAAAAGTATGGGTAAATCGTTTTTTCTCCTGTAAATAAGTACTTGGAGCAATTTTTGAACATTGTTGTAACTAGTAATATGCGTACGTCAACTATTTTCAAATCTATTTTAATTATCTAGAAAAGCAATCAGGTATTTTTAAAAAACAATATGAATGTTTTTACAAATAAATAAAAAAAAATTTTAAAAGAACAAAAATGTGTCTCAAGTAAGGTTAACTAAAAATCAGTTTCACTGCAACGAAGCATAATTATATTCCATCAGATGGCAATTAGCAGAAATTTTTTGAAAACTTATCATAATTTAAGAAAAATTATCTCATTCCAACTACATTTATTGATTTTTGTTTTTTTAAAGAAATCCATCCGAAGTCAAAGACAAACTATTCAAAACGTATCTTTAAATGAACATTTCTAAAAATCAAGAGATACCGCAACGACAGACAATAAAAATTCTAAATTTAATTTTTTTTGTCCAATAACGAGATAAACATTTACAACAATTCATAAAACATTATCACCTCGTTTTAAAGTTTTCCTTTATCTATTCCCTATAAAGTGTTACATTATGAAAGCTGTTCACGCTTTGGTAAACAAACAGAAAGGTGCTATGCAATAACAAGCCATTATAGGTAAAATGAGCAAGATTTAATGGTTGCCATTTAGCACCATTATCGTATAAAATAAAAGTACTCATTATCATTATATTCATACAGGCGAAAAAATATTTTTATCAGCAACAGCAAATTACTTTTTGCTTCATTCCCAAAAACTGAAAAAGATTTAAAGGAAAAAAAACTGCTAATGTTTTATGCTTCTGGTAAGAATAACGCATTACATAAAGGGATGTGCGAGCTATTTAGGAGACAAAAAAATTAGGGGGCGAAAACGTTTTGTAAGTGCATTCAATTCTTGCATAATTGAGCCTGATTTATCATTGGCTTTTTTTCTTTTAATGAATATTACTATCATCATTAACCAAGTTGGTAGGGGGAATTTTTTTTGTCTTTTTATTTTAAATATTAAAAAAAGAAAAAAAAAACATCATATCGTTTCAGGAGCGATAAAAAAATGTTAAAAACTTAATTGCCAAACACACAATTTTCCGGTAACGGTCTCCGGATTTTTCCAGACCGTTTTACTATTCATTTTCAAATGGGAAGGGATCGTTGGACGTATAATAAAGCTAAAAATAATTGAAAAAAGTGAGTCGATAATAGAGGAGGAATGAGAAAGGGGTTGGGGAGAGGTGGTAAAAAAATTACGAAGCGAAAAATAATCTTTCTTCTCCCCCCTAATTGCATTATTTTTATCTCTCACGAGCCATTAAAGTAGAAATGCGTTAGAAGAGAATTCATGGTGGATGAAATTCCCCCCTCCCTGCATAAAAAAAGACGAAGAAATGGAAATTGCTTTTTTCTCAATTTTATTTATTTTTTTATTCCTCCATGGCTATCGAGTCGTGGCTTTAATTGATTGGTTTGAGAGAGGTTCAGGTTTTATAAAGCACATTCGGTTTTAGAAAGAGAAATCTGATCTTATTTTAATTTTCCTTCCATTTAATGCACTAAATTTCGAGTTAAATCTGTGATTGAAATTTATGCAATCTCAAAAATGGTTTATTCGCAAGGAAGTTTAATTAAAACATTGAAAGAAATTCACAAAAATCTTTAGAGCGGTTATCATTTTATTATTTCACTTAGCAACGAAAAAAGGCAAATCAATTTACCCTTTCTATGTGTGCGGATATTTCTCTATTGATGAACAGTCTTAATTGAATTGTTGTTAGATTGCCTCAATTAATTTTGTTAATTGCATTTCAATAATTATAAATGTAGAAAGTAATTAAACAAATTTGGTATGAATATTCTTATGTTTTAAACAAGTTTATGTTAGAAGTTTAATTAAAATCTTTTTGAAAATTGATGTGCATTTGAATAACTTGCATACGGAACCTTATTAGCATCAATTGTCTGATGTAATTCTCATTTCAGTAATTGACCTTGCTTATCTTATCAAAAAAAGGGGGGGAGGAGGGAATTGCGCTATAGCTTGATTCAAAATCTTTTGCCGACAGAAGAAAACGAAAAATGTATAATTTAGTATATAATTCTAAAGAAATTTTATTTTTAGAAAAAAAAAGGCTCTTCATTGTAATTTATTGTCATTATTATTATTTTTAACTTTTTACGTAGTGGTATGTATGAGTTGAACTAGTTAATTTCAATGAATTTCATGTTTCTGGGGAAATAATTTAAAGAAATACCGACATACGGTTTTTAAAAAGTTTTATCTTATTGGTTTCCTCGATTTTGTTTCTTTTCAATTCTCATCTTATTCTTCCCCATGTAAAGTTCTACCAAAACTAATGACATATTTCATTGCATTACGACTGAAAACATACGTACTCGTACAAATTATTTGCCTGTTTGGTAATATTTTGATAGTTGAAATTTTAACCCTAACCCCAGTGGATTAACCTTGAACTCCAGTAAATAATGTTCATTGTTGACCATTTTTTCGTTTCCTCATTCTGCTAAAATAACTTACTAGTAAAACAGTTAAGTTAACGGATCCAGATCAGCCTTGTCACAATAAAACCTTTCCCTGCATGTAAATCATTAAAAAAAATTGTATGATGAATTTATCATGCTATGGCGATAGTTTTATTTTTGATGGCGTCAGAGCGTGACTCGATCAGTGAATTCGTATGAGGATCTCAAGCAGAACTACAGAATGAATATGCATTGATATTTTATCATACAGCTTCACGTCAAGGTTGTACAGGAACAATAAAAGGCAAAATGTATGGAAATCACTCGGCATAAAACAAAGAAGAGAACGGAAACAATAACTTTGGTAATTAAAACGAAGATAGCGTACAGAAAAATTATAAAAACTGCTGTTTTAACTAGCAAAGGCAAGAAGTTCGTCCAGAACTAAGTGAGACTACTTTCCTAACTATCAACATCAATTTTTAGCAACAGCATATCTCTCTCGATTTTTTTAGGCTCTTTACGGCACTCCTCCTCATTGACAAATATAATGCTGACTCTGAAAAAATTAGATTCATCAAGGCAAAAATGAAATGTAACTTCATATGCTAATTTTACTTCATTGCATTTGAAAACTTATCAGTCAAATTGCTGCCTTTTATGAGGCAACTGCTGCTTTTCTGTAATAATACAAGGAGAACGGAATTTTTAATTACAGTTTTTACAATTTGAAACGGTTAAAACAGGGCCCGATTAAGATACCAGGGGGCCCTAGACCATATGCTTTTTCGGGGACCCTGTGTAGTCAACCCTTACAATTTTAGCCGTTGGCGAAAACAGTTTTAGCTATTGGTTTTAAAAAATTGGCCGTTTGGGGCCCCTAAAAATTGGGGGTCCTAGGCCAAGGCCTAGTTGGGCTATTCAGTAATCAGTCCCTGGATTAAAACATAGATTGACTTAGATTAAAATCAAGAATATGTAAATGATATGATGATCCTCCCGTTTCCTAAATACAATTATACTTCTGAAAGAACTATAGTTGGGGCAAAATTAACCTGGCAGCATTAGCTGACGCGAATCCTAATCACAGCATTAAGGGGTTTAGACTGCCAGGATAGGTTTGCCCGAGCTATAGATCTATAAAAAGGAAATGAAATTTTACTGTTTTGCTAAATTTTATCTCCTTGCATTTGAAAATTTATCGATGAAAATGCTGTCTTTTATGAGAAAGCTGCTTATGTCCTGCAATAGGTACGTTAAAATGAGATTTTTAAACACAGTTCTTACAATTTAAAACGGAGAGAACATTAAATAACTTAGATAAAAATCAAGAATATATGAATGTTATAGCACTCCACCCCATTACTAAGTTTAATTCTACTTCTGCAGAGCTAGATTTACCAAATAAGAATTAAAATTTAACTTTATACCCTTAATTTTCCCTCATTTTAATTAAGCATTTATCAGTGAAAATTCTATCTTTTATGAGTTTTTGCTTACTTAAGCAAAACCTTTTTAAGCACATTTCTTACAATTTAAAACGAAGAAAACATGAATCAAGTTAGATAAAAATAAACGAGCTGATGTGTGCATCACATGACTTCCTTTTACACCAATTTAATGTTATTTCCTCATTATTGCAATTTTAATGTGGTTCAAGAGTTAACTCTCTAAATATCACCAACAATCGCCACATTGAAACCAGATTTTTTAAAAAAATCGCCGAAAAATCGTCAAATTTGTTGCCAAATTGGCGATCAAAAGACTGGCGATATATCGCCAAGTGCCCGCCAAATTATAACACCACTTGAGTTTTCATCGAAATTAACAATGATTACCACCCAAAAAGGGGCAAAAGATCCCTTTAGAAAGACCCAAATGCAACCAAAAGGAGAGCTGCACAACTAGACCCCACTAGGAGTTTACGTACCAAATTTCAACTTTCTAGGACATACCGTTCTTGAGTTATGTGACATACATACACACATACGCACATACAGACGTCACGAGAAAACTCGTTGTAATTAACTAGGGAAATGTCAAAATGGATATTTCGGGCGTCTATACGTTCTTAGGTACATATGTACGTGTGGTCGGGTCGAAAAAAAAACTCAACATTCATTTGGGGGTGAGCAAAATGGAAATTAAAGCCGATTTTTGAGTGAAATTTTTTTTTTGCGAATACAATACTTTTTTTTTTTTTTTTTTGTAAAAGGAAGTAAAAAATTTATGAAAGTTGTAGCGCTCCGCCCCATTACGAAATAGAATTCTACTTCGGAAAGAGCTATAGTTTTCAAACAAGAACTAAATTCAACTTTGTAAGCTTAATTTTCTTTCATTTCATTTAAACATTTATCAGTGAAAATTCTATCTTTTATGAGGTAGCTGCTTCTGCCCTGCAATAAGTACGTTAAAACGAGATTTTTAGTCAGAGTTCCTACACTTTAAAACGAATAAAACACAAACTTGGACAAAAATCAAGAACATATGATTGTTATGGCGCTCTTCCCTAATTCTAAATACAATTCTACTCCTGAAAGAACTAAATTTATCAAACAAGAATTAACTTTAACTTTATATGCTTCATTTTCTCTCATTTCATTTAATTATTTATGAGTGCAAATTCTAACTTGTGTGATGTAGTTGCTTCTGCAATTTAAAACGAATAAAACACAAGTTTAGACAAAAATCAAGAACATATGATTGTTATAGCGCACTTCCCTAATTCTAAATACAATTTTACTCCTGAAAGAACTAAATTTATCAAACAATAATTAACTTTAACTTTATATGCTTCATTTTCTCTCATTTCATTTAATTATGAGTAAAAATTCTATTTTGTATGATGTAGTTGCTTCTGCAATTTAAAACGAATAAAACACAAACTTAGACAAAAATCAAGAACATATGATTGTTATGGTGATCTTCCCTAATTCTAAATACAATTTTACTCCTGAAAGAACTAAATTTATCAAACAAGAATTAACTTTAACTTTATATGCTTCACTTTCTCTCATTTCATTTAAACATTTATGAGTGAAAATTCTATCTTGTATGATGTAGTCCCGCAATAACAAAATTAATACGGAATTTTTAATCACATTTCTTACAATTTGGAACGAATAAAACATAAATTTAAATAATAATTACATTTCTCGCCAACAAAGCAGCAAAACCCCATTCACAACCGCAAATTACTCGCCTTTAACTGCTCCTTTCCTTATTGTTACCTCACATGAAGGCGAAATTCTTCCGGCCAGAAATTAATTCAAAAACCCACTCAGAAAATACTGCAATTCGACGCGCCATCTCTCATCCAAATCGGCTCCAATAAACATCCCAAATAAAGCCGAGTAATTAAAATAATATGTCAAGTACTAAACTACAGCCTCACAGCTTTTCAGCGGGCGAAAATTTTAATGACGCCCTTTACAGTCCACATAGGAGAGGGCCCTGGGATAATTTTCTGTTTATCGCCGAAATTAATCACCCCCTATTGTTAAAGCATTGTCTTCAACTGAAACGCGTGTCAGCAAGTATAGCATTTTTCGTCCCTTTTAATGAACAAACTGCCTCGTTTTCGTTATCATAATTGCCAGTGATAAGGGGTAAACCATCTAAGAGGGGACGGGCACTGCCTTCCCCCACCACTTTTCGATAACAGCCACGGGTGCCTGTGTAATTTATGACACGATAAGCGCGCTTCAAAGTCAATTAATCTAAATCACCTTTATTATTGTACACTAATAGTCATTTCCTTCGTTTCTCTTTTCTAATAGGCTGCCGGAGTTGGAAGAACGAACGGTTTTCTGTTTTCTGGGGAATTTTTGAAACCCGACTGGAAAGCTCGAGTCTTTGTTGTGCCCCAATGCTCCAGATTTCAAAGATGCTCTGAAGTCTCAGTTCTGAAACAATAAATTTTTATTCGCAACTAAATCACAATGATTGTTCCATTTTTTTGGCAAACGAAACGGAAGAATTCATTTTTCTGGGACTTTTTCTGGCTAAACTGTTTAGTGCAAGAGTCAATGAAAATAACTTAATAAAGTAGACTCAAATACTGTCTGACCAACGATTGTATGGAAAGACAAACATCCGTTTTACAGCCGGAAATGGGCGAATCTATTTTTTTAGTGATGTCAGCTATTGCAGAAGCAGAGTCTCATTCAAATGAACGGGATACCGACATCAAATTTTTACTTTTCCCCCTCATTCAGATAGATTCGTCTTATCTGGACGTTTGAAAATTCCATACAACTCGTGGTTGGACAGTACTTAAATAAAAAGATTGGGGAACTTTATTATAGTCTAAAGTACTTCTCAATGAATTAAGATTTTTAGAGACAAAATCATTTCCGTTGCAGATAGTTTTAATTCTATTGATTTCATTAATCAAGGTGTTACGAAAAACTTTAATAGAAATATTTGAAATCCATGAAATCAAACGATTAACATGGAATTGAAAGGAAAGTCGTTTATCAAAAAAATCTATATGAACTGAATTGTCTGAAAGAGAAATATTAAGATCAAGGAAAAACAGATTGTTTGATATGCTCTTTGATCAGATTGTTACTCAATAAAGTAGAATACACTGAGAAAAATGAAGTTTTCAAAAATGAGTACATTCATGCTTTCAAATTTTAATATATGATGAGAAATATTAAGATCAAGGAAAAACAGATTGTTTGATATGTTGTTTGATTAGATTGTTACTCAATAAAGTAGAATACACCGAGAAAAATGAAGTCTTCAAAAATGAGTACATTCATGCTTTCAAATTTTCTTGAAACACGCAATACCTCCAAAATGAGCACATGTTGATTTGAGTATTTGAATGTTTCAAATTTGAATACCACATAGTCTGAGCCGCTTTGACTCCATAATATGGTCAAATGTGACGTTTTCGTCATTTTCGAAATTGTTGGTTTTTAGAGTGTAACAGCCAAATAAATCAAATTTTACTTTATGCTAATGACATCTTAGAGATCCACGCACTTACTAAATTTATTAGTTTAAATGGTTTTAAGTGGTTCAATGGTTTTAACTTGGTTCAAGCAGGTAGATCTCTGAATTTCAAGAACAATGAAATATAATTTTGAGAACAGTATAAAAGTTAAAAGATGGCGACTTGCAGAATCCTCGCACATATATTATTACAAGGTTATTAAAATTAATAATATATACAAAAATTTGTTTTAACACTGGTTTACATGAAAGCAAAGGTAAACATATTTTAGGCTACCATATATCACAGCACAAAATAAATAATATGTTTATAACAGGAACCAAAGTTTTATGTGTCTGCTTGAAATTAAAAAAGAAAATTCTGAGAACTCAAAAATTACTGAATTTTTTTTGTACCGAAAAACTTTTTTTCAGCTTGGGTAAACGGATCGAGTGACGAATTTTTTTGTTCTGGTGCATCTGTAGCTATGCGAGTAAGAACTTCCTATTCCTATTCAGAGTCACAACTGACTACAACTGTATTTATGTCAAGGACTGCATACTAAGTGCCTTGCCTCCATTATTTTATATACCGATAGATGGCAGCACTATCACCGGATCGAACAGTTAATGAGAATTTAGAACTAGTCCAGGAGCTAATAACTACCTAGTACTAGCACCCCCAGAGGTATCGTTTCACTTGGAGGACATTGAGACCACGAGCATATTTAACGTCGCCCAGTCGCCTTTAATGATGACGGTGGGTCTTCGACCATCGAGGTTCGAACCCAGGACCCTCCGGCACCGAATCCGACACTCTACCGATCGGGCTACCACGGCCCGAGTAAGAACTTGGAAGGAAAGAAAATCCTTCTGTCATCCGCTGTAAACTTATTCTGTCTTCCGCTGTAAATGTTTTTCATGCAATAAATCGAACGCGTATGAATGTTTTGGGGGAAAAAAAGAATATGAAAATTATCATAAATGTCATGATAAATGTCATGATTATGATGTCAATGAATATAAATTCAAAGACATTGGAAGAAAAATGAAAGAATAAATACTAAAGTGTACTGTTATGCCAGCGCAAATCTGCTAGAAACAAAAACAGTACAAACATATTCATGAATAAACGATCAAAATAAATAGGAAAATGCAAAAAGCAAGAACACAAAAACAACACCAAAATGAAAAAAGGTAAACCAGGGACCGACACTTTCTCAAGAGGAGGACCGGTCCCTATGTTCACAAGGAACTTTCTGTTCAGCAAGAGCGAAAGTCCCAATAACTTGCTGCCCTCCCGGAGAGCCTTGGAGGAAAATAGAACATGAAAACATACCTGAAAATTAAAGAACAAAAGAGTATTCAGGCGAACCTTCAAAAGGAAGTAGCAATCAGAATGTAGATCCTGAAAAAGAAATGACTAGCACGTGCCAGGCAAAAATGCAGTTAAGACACTGCAGCAGCAGAACATGGAATTGAAAAACATTGAGTTGAAAAAAACCTGGAGTTGAAACATCCCTGGAGGGGAAATAAAAATACTGGAACGGATATTACATCAGAAATTTTCAGGATAGACCCCAACGGATCTTAATAGCTTAGGTGGCCTTACTGCAATAATACAATTGCGCTATACTTCACTCTGCTGGACAATTCCTTACTTTTCTAATGTAACTTAAATAAAAAGATTGGAGAACTTTATTATAGTCTAAAGTACATTTCAATAAATTAAGATTTTTAGAGACAAAATCATTTCTGTTGCAGATAGTTTTAATTCTATTGATTTCATTAATCATGGTGTTACGAAAAACTTTAATAAAAATATTTGAATTCCATGAAATCAAATGATTAACTTATATATATATATATATATATATATATATATATATATAATATTAGCTTATAGAATCCTTTTTCAACCTATGCTATGTCCCGGAGGCCTCTCTTATGGTAGAAGTGACCAAATTGTTTTTAACATTTAAAGTTCATTTTAATCCTTTATTTTGAAGTAACTTAATTAACACTTCCACATTTTCATTATGTTATTCACGCATTTTGTCCACATTTCAGTTCTAAGTTCGAATATTGCTAGTGCAGGAATTTACGGATGAAATTCATTTGAATAGTTTTGTTAATCAACAACTTTAACATTGTTTTGGCGTTAAAGTTGTTTTGAAAATATAATGTCATAAACCGAGAAGTCTTTAAAAATATCGTTCAAATGTTTTTGTGTCACTTTCTCAAATTTGTTTATAAATCATTTTACAGAAAAGAATTGTTTTGGGAATTTATTTACCTGCGTAAACAGTTAATAAATTTTACGACATCATCCAAGAAAACCAAACTTTCGTTTCAAATTGAAATATCAACGTATTTTACAGCATAATTATAGCGAAGTAAGATTAAAACGTCGTATATCACAACAAAAGCGGATATGCTAAACAGCCTGCTTCATCATTAATTACTCTTAAGAATTTCGTTCGTATTTACTGTCCGAATCAACAAATGCGGAACACTGACAACAACTTTAATTGTATTTTTAACTTTTGTGCGTGAATAAATCACTTATTTCCGTTTCGGCTGTGTGTAAATGCATCTATCACAAAATTAGACGCGTGAATCCGAAAATATGTCACGTGAAAACTAATTACTCCTTTCAACAATATTGCATTTAAAACTTGGAGTTGATTGTTTAGAGGCGACGTTTATTTGATTATTTTCCTTTGTTTGGTCGTGAATAAAAATAATTTTGAAACAAATTTGTCTGCGGGTCACATCAGTTGTCTTTTTCATACTATTTTCATTATTTGAACCGTCCTCTTGTTTAATGCTGTTACATTAATAAGAGACTTTTAATTAATGCATTTGGTTGTTTTATATATAGAGAAATATTTTAGAGATACGAAATAATAATAATAATAAATATAATGATTTTTATAGTGATGATGATGATGGTAGTAATAATATTATTATTGATGATGATGATATTAATGATAATGTTGATATTATTTATTGTAACAGTAATAATAATAATTAATATTATTATTATAACTGTTATTTTTATTGACGACGATTTTTATAACAATATTAATATTAATAATAATAATAATAATCAAACGATGATGGTGGTGGTAGTGATATTAAAGAATAAAAATGATGATGATGATAATGATGACAATAATAATAATGATGATTATAATGATGATGATGATGGCAGTAATAATAATAATAATAATAATAATAATAATAATAATAATAATAATAATAATGACTAGAAAATTAAATAAATAATATAATATCATATTATATTGCTAAAATTTTGAGGATGTTGAACATTTGCATGCATTTTCCCTCAATAGTTGAAATTAATTATGTCAAAACGAGATGATGAAAGGAGAACTACCCCCTTAGACATAATTACCCTTAGAGATGAAACAATGTCTAAAGATAATACAAATAAAGATCAGACAAATAAAGATCAGACTCAAATAAAGATCAGACATTATTTATGTAGTTGCCAAATCTCCCAATTAGTTCGGGAGAGTCTCGAATTTTGATGCCATCTCCCGACCTACCTAATGAAGTAAATATCTCCCGTATTGTCATCAAAACAACGAAATTCCCCATAAAATGGACTTTCCAATAATTAGAATTTCGAGAAAAATCCCTACAGTAAAACAATTACTGTAGAAAAAACCAAACCTTTTCATAAACGAGTATTCTTCAAACATGTTTATTGAGCAATCACGATTGCTTATTGTTCTCATTTGACTGTTTTAGGCGTCTTTTGATTTTTCCCACCGCCACCCTCCGCACCATCACCGTCGACCTGGTCCTCACGATGCTGCTCCTATAGCGAAAGCCGTCTCCAGGTTGCATCCATGTCCTACACACACGCGCATACATACACAACTTCACACACACACGCACGCACGCACGCACACACAAACACATACACACACATACACATGCACCTACACACACATACACCTACGCACATACACACATACAAACACATACACACACGCATACATACAGACACCCACACATACACACACACAAAAACATACACACACACATACACACAACTACCCACACATTCATGCCTGCACACAGACACAAACACATATGCCTACACACACATACACATACCCCCCTACACACACATTCATACACACAACTACCCACACACTTATGCCAGCACACAGACACAAACACACATGCCTACTCACACATACACATAACCCATACACACAAACACACATACCCCCCCACACACATACACACACTCGTGATTGCGAAAAACATAATTTGAATTCAAGATGTCAAAATTCTTTTTTTTTTTTTTTAATTTCATTTTCTTTCTTTTTAAAAATGTTATCTCTCAAAGATGCGGTAAAACCTTCATGACTTTTCTCTGATCTTCTCAAATGAAACATTCTGAACTTGATCCAAAACTTTTTGTAAGTTTAAACACTAGGGTGGCTCAAAAATACCGGTAAAAATAAGTTTCTATTAGATACCAGGACACCCTTCAATATTTTTATACTTGTAGATAGAAATATACTGGAAGAGTTTTAGCTTTCTATTTCAACTAAAAGAGGGTGCTGAATCCCCTCCTCCAAACTTCATCGGTATGGGAAGGGGGGGGGTTAAAAATACATTGAACTGAAAGAACAATGCTACATATTAAAATACAATCGAGTCCTGACTTACGCGAGGGATACGTTCCAAGACTCCTCGCGTAAGTCGAAATTTTGCGTTGTGGAAAAATTCAGGAATAATTTTTTTTAAAAGCATACCAAATTCTTTTAAACACTTATAAATACCCCTCAAACTACTTTAAAGCATTTTTCAACTGTAAATTACAGTTTCTTACTTAAAGAATCAAACTTTTACTGTATTTAAAAAATAAAAAAAGCTGTTTTATACACCATGAAACACTTTAAGGTGCACAAAATGAATGATCAAAGACTAAAATAAAACAACACGGTACGCACAATGTGTAGTAATAATAAAATGCTGCACTTCAACACCACTGTGCAGTGGATTAGAAATAATATTTATGAGTAAAAAAAGAAAATGATGGTGATTTATGCTCCATGATCAGATCATTATCTAATACATTTTTAAATACGGTTGCTTCGCCTTTTCTTTAAAACGTTTCCATTTATGACAACAGTCAATCTTCCTATTACCTTTAAACCACAATAGAAGAGCAATCCCCATTTTCATAATATTTACTTTGCTTAGACATTACTCTTCAGGCTTCAATATTGAAACTAAGTTCTGAACTTTTACGGTGTCGTTTAACAGTTTTTTCGTTTTGTTTCGACTTTTTAATTGAATATATGGTAGATTCACTCATATTTGTGTCCTGCTATCGTTGACGTTGTGTAGTTGTTCAAGCATATCGAGAATCTTAACCCTTTTTTTTTTTTGTCAGAAACTTTGTTTTTCCTCCCATCTTCACAAACTTTAGATGAAACAGCGCACTAAGATGTCATTAAATTTCACCAACTTTCAAATTTAGAATGAAAAAAAGATAAATGAAAGATACTGAGCAGTTACTTGATGCACTAACAGCTCGATGTGTAGACTAGTTTGACGTGGGAATTTTCGGTGTCAGTGACGCTAAACGTATGTAATAATATTCACGAAATCAGTATTTAGTAGCCAATAATGAAGCCGATACTTTAAATTAAAGTCGAATTCAAAATTAATTCGTGTTGTGGACGAGGAATTCGCGTTAGCTATAAGTTCGAAAAATTCGCGTTATAGCTATTTCGCGTAAGTCGAATCGCGTTGTAGTGGGAGTCGACTGTATACACTAGTAATATGCATATACATTGCAGTAAAATAATTATTTACAAAAAAAAAACAGGTAGGGAAATTAAATGTTCCTAAATTTGTGGCATTGTCTATGCAACGGCTAATGTTAAATTAAGAGGTCATTTAGCACCCTCTCAAAATTTGAGTAAGAAGCTGAAACTTTTACAGGATAATACTATTAGTAATTCTAAAAAAAGAATGGGAGGTGTCCTGGACACTAGCTGAAAAACCACCACCACTTTTGAACCACCCTATTAAGCACCTTCTGTACTTTGCATATGAAAAAAATTTATACCCTTTTTAAATGAAATATATAATTTGGCAAAGTTCTATGCATAAAAAAGTATACATATAAATTTTCAGTAGGTACACGGTGAAAAAATATTTTTCCAGTGAGTAACGGTTTAGTTCAACTTATAAAGATCTCCAATTAACAATTTCAAATTCTTCATTCTCTTCAACGCACATCTTTGGCATTTTTTGTTGCCTGATGGAATTTTTCTAAAATGAAATAGATTTATACTGTTTTCCATGTACAAAATGGAATTCAGCAAAACTCCATGCATAAAAAGTATACATAAATGTTTTTATTACTTTTTTACACGGTGCAAAAATATTTATTCAATAAATAACGATTTAGTTTAAATTGTCAAGATCTCCAATGTGTGCAATTTAAATTTCTTCATTTCCTAGTACGCACATCTTCGACATTTATTTTGTCTAATGGATTTTTTTTCGAAAATTTTTCGATTGTTTAAAACGAGAAATGAAAAAGGACTGAGGACTGTACTTCAGCACAGACAATCTATGTACTGCCGTGGAAAGGTAAAGTGCAGTATCTGGGGGGGTTTTTTTGGCAATCACGATTGCTTATTGCTTTCATTTGACTGTTTTTGGCGTTCCTATGATTTTATTTTCCCGCCAGAACCCTCTGCAGCATTACCGTCGACCGGCTCCTCACGATGCTGCTCCTCTAGCGAAAACCGTCTCCAGGTTTCGTCTTACTTATACACGCATACATACACGCAATTTCAAAACCTCATTTCTGCAGATACTGCGCTTTACTTTCCAACAGCAGTAAAATGCTTTTTGCTTTCTTTCTTTTCTATTAGGGAAAAAAATGCTGCGGCATGCAGCATGAGTATTTATCAAGTAAAACTACAGTTTACTTCCTTTCAATGTCTCGTACTTGTGTTGAGAAAATTAAAAACTGTTACCGCTTTAAGAAGGCCGTAAGAATATTCTGCTTATCAAATGAAAATTAACAACGTTTTAACACACAAAATTAGCAGATTACTGCATACACGTGTTTCAGGGTTTCAGGGAATCCCTTTTTCAATGCAAAGTAGTGAGCATTTCGGTGGAGCGACATCGGTAACCGGATCCAAAAGCTCGCTATTTTGCCTTAAAAAAGGGATTCTCTGAAACTCCAAAACACGTGTATGAAGTAATCTGCTAATTTTGTGCGTTAAAACATTATTGATTTCCATTTACTTCCTGCACAAAGGCATTAATTTATTTTTTATTTCTTCTTCCACTTATGTCAACTTACATTTAATAAAAACCTACCTTTCAGTGCTTACAATGGCTGCAATGCATTTTATATGATTAAGAAAGCTACAAAGCAGTTCTCCAAAAGTAAAAAGTTAATTTGGTTTGCCAACACACCAATCTTCAACAAAGAAACCCCCAAAATACTCTATCACTTTAACACCAAATTTATGCACTTCCATCCATCGTTGCATGAAGAAGGCTCCTAAAATATCTCGCGTGTGTAAACTGGAATTTAACGAAGCTCTACCCTCAAATACGCGCCAGGATCATACATTTTCAACGATCCTAATGTATTTAAATATTCTCCCTCTCGTACCCTAGAGTTGCCATTCCTCCTCAAAAGAAGAAACTTTCTTTTCCTGCAACGCGTAATCCTGCATTTGAATAAATAAATATATAAACCATTTAGGAATGTCAGAAGCATTGACTGATTTTCCGTGAGGACAACTCCAGAACGAAGTTAAACGCTTACGCTTTGAATCATTAAAATTTATGTGTGCTCTGGGAGGAACCCGTAGGCGGTTAAGTAAATTTTCGAGAAATACGGTTAGTTCTTGAGCTTCCATTGCTTATTTATATTCTGGGAGTAAAAGTTTTATTTTCCCAGAACCTACTCTCGGTGATTTCTGGGCTTGAGTTTTATTTTCGCTTCATTCGCTTCTTTTATTTCCTTCAACAACTTTATCATGGGGAGGGCACATCATTTTGAAATTCAGTGGCAAAAGATTTGGGTATGCATTACATTAAGAGGGAAAAACAATGGGAAGAATTATTCAAATATTTTAAAATATTCGTAAATATGTATGAATTCTTCTTCCGAGTTTGGCTGTGCTCGCCCGGAGTCATTTTCGCTTTTTATGGAAAAATTAAGTTTGCACAAATATTAAAATTATTCAGTTCTTATATGCATTTCGTAATCCTGTATGTTTTTTTTACTTTGAAATCGTTTTTCTAATTATGTAATATAGAGTAAATGCTCAAATTTTGTTAATTATTTAAATTTTTTCTTTACAATTGATTACAGAAAGAAGACTTGAGTGGATTATTTTTTTTTCTTTTTAGTGCATTAATATGCGTTTTAAAACATAATAAAACGTATAATACGCATATTAAAACGGGACTTGACAACTGTAGGTCAAAACAGATGAGTTCTTACTTCGTACAAATAATGGGCAGAAAGTTAACTCGTCATTGAACATGTAAAATGTCCAATTAACTTGTCATTGAAAATTGTGGGTAGTGTTAACACATTACTTCAAAACAGGGTTTCCCAACCTTTTGAAGGCTATTAGCCTATACATTAACAATCCCCCCCCCCCTCCTAAAAAAAGAAAGTTAAGCCTAAAAACAATTTAGCTACTGCATTGTTTTTTCTTTAAATTAAAATAGAAAAATATCATAATTGGTTTTCAATCATTTAGACATACACTAAAAAAATTCCGAAACGTTACTGGATATTTCCGTGCTACGTTTCGGGATTTTAATGGTTTTTATCCACTTCCTGGAAAAATCAAGTATCATTGTCAAAAAGTTTCCTGAATTGCTACAAGTAGCACGAATGCAGAAATTTCATTGCTGTGAAAAATATTTTTAGCTCCCAGTTTAAAGATTAACTGAGCGTCTTTATAAAGTGCATCGGCTTCAGTTCAATTACGGCCCGTCCATGCTAATTAAACTCCCAAAGGGAGCGAATAAGTGTGGACTACTTTGAATTGCAAGAATTGCAAGCGGGTAAAATTCTCGTCACTTGCAATTCTGGGTTAGCCTTGGCCATGTTTGCAATAAGGCTCTTGGAACTTCCTTAATAAATCAGGAAGATGCCGAGCTATCCTTATATATTATTTCTGTGGCCTGTTTTTGGTTTCTACGCCAGATTTTCCTCAATTCTTGATCGATTTCTTTGATTTACACCTTATTTTAAAGCTTATCGTGCTGGCTACTGACGAAAAATAGACCCACGGTCTAAAAATTGTTTTTTTTTCATCCAAAAAACCTGTTTTTAAAGAACCAGAATGAGGTTTTCGGTTAAACTTATAACTTTAACTTGCACTACGACCGACAGAGCTGAATAGCTTGATCGGCAGAGCGTTCTCCTCGCAACCAGGAGAATGAGTGTTCGGGCCCACGTCCGGACAATCTGCATCAAAAATTTTGAGAAATATCGCGCTTTGCATGAGCACTTAATTAAGTGAATAACAAATGTGAGGGAACAGAATAAATGAGAAGGAAACGCTCCTTGCTGTTATGAAAACTTGATGTGGCTTTGGGCTAAATTACTTCTGAATTGTACGTTTTTTTTTTTTTTTTTTTTTTTTTTTTTTTAAGCTTTGGCTCTGGTAAGAAAATTAAAGCATAATGTAAGCGAAAATATAAGTAACAGGTTTAAGATTTCAGACTACAATAGAATTGTTTTTTGTTCAGAAAAAAAATAATAAATCATATATTAAAATATATATTCTTCTAATGAGTTTTTGACTCTTTGTACAAATAAAAAATTTACTACCTCAATTTGAAGGGTAAAATATATTTTTTTTCTTCTTTTTGAAAAAAAAAAAAAAGTTTATCACATGTTTACTACATTCGAAAAGCTACGCTTAAAATAGAGCATAGTTCAATTTATTTTGTATTTTAACCGTGCTGTCAAATGATGAACACGTGCTGCCATCTAAGTCATAACGGTTCAAGCAGCCTGCGGTAACGAATTGTAAAAATTTTCAAAAATAAAAACATTTCTCTTCAATATCTTATCTTATATATTATTCCCTTCTCATTTTAAAACTTATCAGGCTGGCTAATGAAGAAAAATAGACTTACGGTCGAAAAAATCAAGTTTTCGAAAACGCCCCTTGCTGTTTGAAAACCTTGATGCAGCCTGTAGTTCTTATGCATTTTTTTTTTTTTTTTTTTTCAAAGTTCTAATGCAGTTTTCCAATTTTTTACGTCGCTTTCGGCAAAAAAAAAAAGCCTGTGCGTGTGTGTGTTCATATTTTAATAAAGCTTAAAAGCACTGGAATTAGTTGTTTGGTTAAAATGATAAGTTTTTTTCGGTAGAGCGTTCGGCTATAAACTATCTGAACTTCGGGTAAGCTTGGGCTCTCCGACATAATATCAAATTTATATTAGAATTACGCATTACATGTACTCATAACATACACACGTAATAAAATAAATGCAGTGGGAATGCTACTTGGTGTTTCGACTCCTTTATGTAGGCTACAGTTATCATTCAGATAAGTTGACTGTTAATCGAAGGGTGTTCTTCCTTTTTTTTTAAGCTCTGACTACATCCAGATCACTCAGCATAATAGAAGCATAAAAAAGTATTAGATTTACCTAAAGGAAATCCTTTTTGTGCAGAAAAACATTTTCATTGTATGCTGAAATGTAGATGTTTCTAATAGCAGTGTTCAACTTTTTGTACAAATGAAAAAATACTACGCCAAATTAAAACTACGAGTTTTTCCCAGTAAACCTTTAATTTTTTATTCGCGCAATTACGATATAAAGCATTAAAATTATTATCAACTTCATTAGCAAGAAATCATCTTCTACTAATCTGCTTTCTGCGAAAAAAAAAAAAACATTTTGTCTACGTTCGAAAAATTACGCTTAAAAAACGAACTCAGTTCAACTGGTTTTGGTTTTGAATTTTAAGTGTTCGATTAAAAGAGAAACGTGTGTGGGCATTTAAGCCGTAACGGTTAAAGCAATCTTCTATGTGAAATAGTTCAATATTCAAAGATAAAAACATTTATTTTCAATCTAAATTATTACTTCCCTAGAATGCTTATTTCAATCGCTACGTGAGATCTTCGTTATTCTTTAATCAAATTCCATGCTTTACGAATAATTTTTAAATCGTATCATGCTGGTTAATGACAAAATATAGAAGCATGATCTTATTATTATGATTTTTTTTTGGCAAAAAGCTGTTTTGCTGTTTTTTTACTACGCATTCCTTCAATGAATAGCTTTCGAAAAGGAAGGCACAATTGCTAGGTTTGTTGGAGGGTCAGGCTGTTAATCAGAATGGCGCCAATTCGAATACGTGCCAATAAATATCTCTTTAATGTTTCTTTTTTTTTTTCCTGTCAGATGCTCACATGGGCAGGACTGTATTTGCCACAACCTGTTTTTTCACATGCACAATTATTGCTTTTTCACGAGTCACTACTCAGCCACTTTTAATGGTATTTATGTTTGCATTGAAAATATGTACGACCAAAAGGTAAGCGATGATCAAATTATCACAATGTTGTATTTAATGAGGTTTAGTTACTAAAGTCTTTAAATTACATACCTTCTCTTCTGCGCTTACTTTTTTTTCGGTTCTTCTTCATAATGTTCTTCTTTTGAAATTTTTAAAGAGCGAAATGCCTTACGAAACGATTCAAAGCACAGTGCGGAGTTCCGCACGGGTCAACTAGTTATATTATATATTCTTAAGTTTACTCTAATTTTCCAGACATGCGACTGGCTTTTAACGGGAAGATTTCTGAATTTCTCAGGAGGCTTCCAGGATAAGTTCAGGAAAGTTACTGAATTTTAGCGGAAAATGTATCTGGATTTTGCGAGATATGTTACTGGCAGAAATTGGGCACATCAGCTGCCCATTATTTTCCAGAAACGTTTCTGAATCGTTTTTAAAGTGTAGAAAATACCTGATTTTCAGTTCTTCCTTTTATTTTTATTTTTATTAAATCATAGCATAGAGCCCGGAAATCTGAAAATTGTTCAAAAACACACAACCATAATTCATCGATTTCAATAACCAGTACAAAAGTATTTCAAACCTAGCTAATAATTTGGGACGGAAAGAGTAGTTTATGGAAGGACTATTATAGCCAAAAATTCCCGATATAAGTAAATATATAAACGACCGAAAAAATAAGTGCGCGCTGTGGGATCTACGTCTTTTCTAAGTGTCTAAATACTTTTCTGATAGACCCTAAAAAATATCTCCCTTTTCTTCTTTATAAAGCTATTGCTTCCAGAAATAAAATACTCACAACCTCGAATTCAACCAGATATTGCGACTTTTATAATGCTCTGTTAAATGCTTGATCTAGTTTCAGGGATGTGACATTTTCTCGCATATTTTAGATCTTTAGTCAGGAAATTTTAAGCTATGACTTTTAATTGTGACGAATTCAAATATAAGGAACCATTATGCATCATAATATAAAGTTTCAGCATCCAAATAAAATTTTTGTACATTAAAAAATTATGATTTGTACGTGTTGCGGGTGAGAGCTTACGTTCACGTCCGCAATACGTATAAATCATCATTTTCTTTTAAAAAAAGAAATATTTTTAGTAAGTTAATACATTATATTATGACACATACTGCCATGTGCAGGTAAAGGGCAGTAGCTGCAAATTTCTCATTTTTCATTTTTTGCATTTTTGTCATCTATTGTACTTGAGCTTTATTGTACACTAGAGGTACCCGCACGGCTTTGCCCGTAGTAGAAAATTAAAAGGTCATTTGGTTCACCTGTATATTTACAAATAATGCATGAAGAAATTTCTCGCCAATCTGCTATGTTTATTTGATCATCCATGTGATGGTAATCTGCTCGCCCACGTTATGGTAATTTGCTCATCCATGTTACAGTAATTTACTCGTCCATGTTATGATAATTTGCTCGGAAAAATGTTCTTAAAATTGGAATAGAAAAAGAATAAAATCGAATTTTTGAAAAATCACTTCGATGTGCACACTCCTATAGTACAAACTAATTTTGTGCCGAATTTCATGAAAATCGGCCGAACGGTCTAGGCGCTATGCGCGTCACAGACATCCAGACAGAGATGCAGACTTTCAGCTTTATTATTAGTAAAGATTAAGAAACTTGCTAATTTGGTTTTCGTTGGGGAAAAAAAGCGCGAAAAAATGTCAAATTCCAACATTTCTTTATTGTTGGTATGTGTTGAATAAAAACCACGTTTCTTGAAATATCTCGAAAACTTATCTCTGCAGACACTCGTTTAAAAAAAATACAATCTTATGTTTAAAATTCCTTGAATAAAAATATATGCTTGAAAATGTTTCATTTCTGATCATGGATTGATCAAAAAATGACTGCAACACACATAAAAAATAAACCAGTTAAATTCCGCCATTCTTCCCGCCGGATAAAATGCTGGACGCCTTTCACAGGTGGGATCCGGCCGAGTGCCGTCACCCTGCTATTTCCGCCAATTATCTGAGTTCCAGACCCGAAGGAAATGAAGAGCCAAGGTGCCAGAGATTCGTTTCCACTTCTCTCGCATCAGAATTAAGTGATTACTCTGACGGCACAACTAGTTCTAATGCGAGCGAAAAGCGTTTAAAATTATGATGGGAAATACTTAGCTCTGATTGGTGTTTTATCAGTGGGACTGATTTGCGTCTGGGGTTGTTCGTGTGAGCACCGTTCTGATTAGAATCCTGTCATGTGACAAGTAGAAATGAATAAGGGCTTTCAGAATTAGGTAGCGATTTCTGGATTGGCAATATTTTGATGTTGATTAGTAACATGAAATTGACAAAAATTGCGTAATTACTCCCTGGGCAATTAAATAGCAGTAGCTTTCTTTCTTTTTTTTTGTTGTTGAGTAATCACGATTGCTTATTGTTCTCATTTGACTGTTTTGATGTTCCTATTATTTTATTTTCCCTCCGCCTTCCTCTGCAGCACCTCCGTCGACCGGCCCTCATGATGCTGCTCCTCTAGTGAAAACCGTCTCCAGGTTACGTCCATATCCAACATACGCACGCATACATACACACACCTGTACACACACATGCACACGCACACTCATGCCTGCACACAGACACAAACACACACGCACACATACACATACCTATACATACACATACCTATACACACACATACCCACACTCATGCCTCGACACAAACACACACGCCTACATTCACACACACACTCGTGATTGCGAAAAACATAATTTGAATTTAAAATGCCATAATTCATATTAATGTATCTTTTTTTTTTTTTTTGTCACCTATTTTACTGAAGTTTTATTGTACAATTATTTATTTGGATTCCGCTGAAAAGAAATCTTGAAAAGAACGTTAAATTCCAAAGTTTTACAAAAGTTTGCAGGGAAATAAAAACACGTTTCTTCAAATGCCTCTAAAACTCGTTTTTGTATATCCTGCGATTTACCTGCTCACGACAGATCAGAACAAAATTTTTTAGTTCTAAGTTATTAAGGTGGAAAAAAAGAACTGAATAGTTTAACGTCTCAATCTGGATAGTACCACCAAAGAATATCTTTGGTACCACTACGCCGTAGGGTAAACTGGGGCATGTTTACGCGGATTTTTTTCAATGAATTTTCTAAAATTTATGTTTTAACTTATGAAATTTTAGACATTGTGGTTTTATGAAGTAGTTAATGGAGTCAAAATTGGTATAGTCAGTTCTTGCTCAGTTTGTGTTTTTAACCGTTAAAAAAAATAGTTTTAAGTCCAAGTTGGTTGTGTAAACTTGCCCCAGACACGTGGCAGGTTTACGCATATTTATATTGACAGCTAACCTGGTTCTGTTAGTGTTTTGAACATATTGTTTTACCATTGTTAAAATAAAGCAAATTTATTAGAGACTGAATAGTGTATAAAGTAAAAGCTGAACGGACATGAAGACAGCACTACATGATTGTAAGCTATAAGACACGCATTTGTAACTCAATTAAAAAATAATGGGTATTTTCAAAATTAAATAGCCTGAAAATACTAAAAAGGTTTGACAGTTCTGAGCGAAAAAAGCTTTAGGGCACGTTTAGAAGTATGACACAGTAAGAACGTGCGTAAAGGTGCTCAGACGTCAACGCGTAAACTTGCCCGTCGCCAAGTTTGGATTTATTTTTAACGTGCAAAACAATTTAATAACATTTCACTTCATACAAATATAACTCTCAACAAAGGATAAAATTCTGCTAATTTTTATGTATTTGTTCTTTCCTATCTAAGTATTATTTATTCACAACTAGCTGTACACGACGCGGGTTGCTACGCCAACAAAAAAAATACATCATTATACTGATTTTCATGACAATCGGTTGAACGGGGCAGAAGTTGCTACTCTGCAGTGCCACCTGGTGTCGAGTGGCTTCAATGAGCATATTATGCACCTTCTCCGTGGAAAAATACATATATATAGCAATTTTCATAATAATCGGTCCAGGTATCAAGTGAAGCCGTGACTATACTCAAATTTTGTACTCACGCAGTTTGCAAGATCAATCAATCGCTAAAAATATCAAATAGAAAAAGTTTTAAATCCCCCCGTTGCATGAAAAGCCATAAAACAATAAAGAAAGAATTTATTTGTTCAAACTCAAGAAAAATGGCAACAGCTAACTTCTTATCAATGAGATCTTTCACGCGAATTGATTTCTGCAGCCGATAATTTTATTCGTGTTTATCCAATGGATTGTGACTTAAATTGGAATAAAAAAGGAACTATCGATCGGATTTTTTTCGAACTGGTCTATAAACATTCCCAATACCAAAAATAACAAACGGTGAAAGTTTCAGCCAAATCTGCCGGGTAGTTTTTGAGTTCATGGATGACATTCAGACAAACATTCATTTTTATATATATAGATGAACTTCAAAACGTTCAACTCAAAATTTACTCGACTCGGTAAAAAACAGATTATTCTTTCTGCATGCTAGACCGAAACTCAACCGATGCTCCAAAACTTATGAGGATATTTGCTAGGGAGCAGCATCAATCTGTTATGACTGTTGGCTCTCCAGTTATAATTCGTTTTGAAAAAAGGGTACTGCGTAAACGTGCCCCATGCGTAAACATGCCCCGGTTTACCCTACTTCACTCATAGGGTCCCCCGTACTTATCCCTACACATGGTTTATCCAATTGGATAGGGCCTTGAAAAATACTCCATTTATTGACCAGAAGTCGAGCAACCCCTGGTCCAACTTTCATAGATATATTGATTTATATTTGGAACTTGTTGAATTTTGTGACAGCAACAATTTGACGTGCACCAGTCATCAAGTGAACACGGAGGATCTTCGATGGGTTGGCATCGAGTCCATGAACCTTAAGTAACGAGTTTGGTGCCAAACCGATCAGGCCACCACGTCCCTTTTTTATAGCACCCGCGAAGTTTGTTGAGATATGTTTCTATTCCTACTTACTACCAAACGGCACGACCTTGAGGGTCACAGATTTAGACAAAATCCTAGATTTATGTCGATTCCCACTCGGAATGAGCCCAGGTAAAGCGGCTTGACTGCATAGGCCCTAGTTCGGCTGCAACAGAGGTCCGAAGGTGATAATCTGGACCCAGAAATGCAAAGGAGTTTCCTTCAGTATACTATTTTAAACCCTTTTGCTGCTATTGTACTGCAGTATGAGCCATTTGCATGCACTTACCTTTGAACTAATTACTTCGCATATTATTTTTTAGCAAGTGGTTCTCAAATTTAAATTGGTACTACTTTTAATTGCAATAACTTGAATGCCCCAATAATATAGATACAGGATATTTATCGTTTGCAAATGAAACTAATTATTTTCGTATTGTATTAATACGAAAGTAGTATTTATCGCTTGCTAATGAGAACATTTACTTAAACTGGAAATTTATCGTCGGCTATCAAAGATATTCCGCAATGATAAGCAAAATATGAGAGAGGAGTAAAAGTTCTAAATTTACATGCCATTTTCTTTAATAAAATGCCACATAAGAAAACATAAATACAAGATCGTTTTGAATGTTTAAGTTTCTTAAATAATGCCCATAAATAAATAAGTATTCTTCCTTCCACTCGTTGTACTAACAAAAGATGCCAGATGTGATGGGACATCGAACATACTGCCGAAGTCTGAAATTCCGATGGTAACGTCATTGCATTTCTGGAGCCAAACTAGCAACTTTGCTCCCTTTGCCGCAGTCAAACTAGGACTTACGCAGTCAAACTGCTTTACCTGGGCTCATATCTAGTGGTAATGGACCTATATCTAGTATTTTTTCCAGATCCGTGACCCTCAAAGTCGTGCCGTTTGGTCGTTAGTTACTTCATTTGCAAACAAGTATAACTTTAAAAGATTTCGCGGCTCTATTGTTACGTATCTTTTGAAAGAAAGATTGAATCAGATTTTAAAGGAAAAAAAAACTGTTGATTTATTTATTTTTTATTTCATTTATTTATTTATTTATTTATTTTCATACTGCGTATGTTCAATCGCCGAATTTTCACTAGCAACTGATGAAGAACAAAACATCTCATAAGATAGGGAATCCAACATTTTACAAAAAATATTTAAGAGTATAAATACTAATTTGGACACTTTCTGTACTTTATTCTTGTAGTGAAAGAATCTAATATTCATTTTATTGTATATATCCTTTTGGTTCTGTTTTACAATTGCATTAAATCTTTATGTTTAACAAGGAAAACGTGATTTTCAGATATTTCACTAAGCTTATGAAAAAAAAGTAAAAAATTTTTTTCTTGCGTGGGGGAGGGGCGGAGGGTTTAGTGGTGGTTTTCATAAACCACATCAGAACTAAAAAAGACAACCAGGATTTTGAATCAACAAATCTCATCAAGTATCCACTTATAATCAAAATCTCAACTGGTAATCCTCCTGACTTTTTGCTGACGAAAAAATACCGCATATACAAAACTAAAAATAAAACAAATAGTTAAAGAAAAGTTAAATTGTTTTTTCATTTCAAATGCGTGTCAGCACTTTTTGGCTGTCACGAAGGCAATCTTCTAAAAACGCGATGTGAATATTTAGCTGCGGACGACAAGAATTAATGGCGAAGGTGGACTTCCCACCCGTTGATGTGCTGGAATTGCGTGGAATCTTTAAACTTGCATAACGTTAAAATGGAACGATTTTACATTCTTTTCTTGCTCGGATCTATTTCCGACTTTTGCGAAGATTATGTTTAGCGTTGTATTTTTCTTGAATAATAAAGGAAAAGCTTGTTCGAGCACAGTGAGAACTAGTTACGCCTAATTCAGGATAATTTATTTGATCTTATTCGTATTCATAAATAAGAGTCACCTGCAAAATTTGGTTTTGTAATGTTTCTTAAGTTATGAGGAGGGATTTTGATCTATTTATTATTGTTGAATCCGACAATGACAATTATTTTCCCCATAGTTCAATAGTTTTCGAAACCAAACAGATTTTAAATTCCGCAAAAAAAAATCCGTGAGCTTGAGTCTTTTTGAATTAAAAATGACTTCCTTGCAATTTCCCAAAAGATTTTTTTATTTTATTTATTTTTTTATTTTTTTATTTATTTTATTTATTTATTTATTTATTTATGTTTATTTTATTTATTTTTTTTTATTTTATTTTTTTACGTTGTTGTTTATATTTCTACTTTTCAGCAGAAATTTATAATAATAGGAAAATAAATAAATTGTGATAAAAATAAATCGTGTTATAAGGGAATAAATTGTGCTAAAACAAAAAACAACCTTCTATATCTTTCTTGACTCTTACATTCAATCGTTAATACCAAGTTTTGTCAGTCACGAAAGCAAAGAGCAAAAATTCAAAATTCACTTTGAAAGTTTTGCTTAAGTTAATAACAAGCATTTAATTTGTTAACAGATAGAAGATGACAACGCATAAAAAAATTCAATCATTGAAATTTATATTTTATTGTTCAATTTTTTGCCAAGTATTGTAATTAAAGCTTGTTAAAAATGGTTTTAATTCCATCTCTGTGTAACGGAAGTTCCAAACAAATTCCATCACATGCAGAAAAAACTGTCCCTCCGATTGGTACCAATATTTTAAATGTGTAGGTATATTTTAGCTTCCAAAATCGGGAATGACTGCTAGTTCAGTTTGTAATTAATATCTTCGGTAGTTAAAGTTCTACATAGATAAAACCAAACTTAACAGAATCTTTGGCGAGTTTTCAATTTTTTAATATCTTGTTAGATTCTCCAACTTCTAACCGTTCTTGAAGCAACCATAAGTTAAAAAAATAATGTAATTTACTTTTCACATGGTTGCTTTACCTACCCAAACTGATTACAATTCGCTTAAACGATTACAAAAATCAATCCTCCTTGGAGCGATTGCCGACTAAATATTACTTATGAGTTATAGCAGTCAGCGGTCACAGTGAATGGGAAAGAACGTTTGTTTACGCCCACTACAGCAACCAAAAATACCTCCTGGGGGGGGGGTGATCAAAACTACTTTGTCTGCTTTTTTTTAGATAAAAAATATCTTTTAGTGGGGTTTTTTAATCAAAAAACTTTCTGAAAAGGTTTTTTGATCAAAAATACCTTCTGAAGGGGATTCTTTGAACAAAAATACCTTCTAAAAGGTTTTTTTTTTTTTTTTTTTTTTGGATTAAAACAGCCCTTTCATATGCATAAACTACTGTATTAGAATTTGCATTTATGTTAAAACCAATGTCTCTGGGAGGGGTTAAAACCAATGTCTAACCCCCCCCCCCCCCCCCCCCCCCCCCCCCTTGTCTCCCTGTTCGCCGTTCCACCTCTTTGAGCACAGAGGTGCCGAAAAGGAATCAACACCAATCCCATCATAGATCTACATGTGCATCAATTTTGTCTGGACTCTGTCTTTACTTCTTGATACACAGCAGCCAAAAATAACAGGAAAACACACTCGCTTACCCCCCCCCCCTCCATGACGCAATCGGTGCCAATATTCAATCATTTCCTTGTGGACAATTTTTATTTCAAACCTTCTATTAGTATTCACACATAACTAACAACACTTTCGACTGCTCCACACGCTTTGGAGGAATCAATGAGAAAAACTAATCATCGCCAGTTGACATCAGTGTAGATATGTGTACCAAATTTCGCTCGATTTTATGAAGCAGTTTTTGAGTTATGATGGCTCCAAAAAAAAAAAAAAAAAACTGTCACCCACACGCAGATCTTTTTCAGAAATCGCCAGAATGGATTTAGCACACTTCAAATCGCGGGAATCTGTTTAAATGCAAGAATTTCCATGAATCCAATACTTTCTTCTATATAATAAATATAAAAGAAAGTAGAAACAAAGTTGCAAAAAGGAAGATGAAAGAAGTTTTTTGTACGTCTTGACATCTATAACCTCATTATTTTCATTGAAAAATGCGTTCCTTGCCACCTCGAAACGAATGTCTACATTTTTTTTTTGAAAATTTGTGATGTTTATGTTGTTGATATTGCTAGTAAAGGCATTTATCTACTTGTTGATCTGTTCAAAGGTTTGCTTACGTCTTATTATTTTTTCTTTTCCAAACTTTGTTTTTTTACAGTTGAACCCGCTTAATGGAATGGGGTCCTTTCCAAAATTTTAAAAGTATTTTTTTCTGAAAGAGCATGTTTAAAAACATAGGATCTGACCATTTTTTAAATAATTTGGTTAGTTTAATATTTTTAAAAAATTACTTAAATCGGCGTGCTTTCAATGTTTATGCTTCTGTTCGATGACATCAAAATGATGAAATGACATTCTGTGTTGCCAGAGCAAAATATTTAATTCGCATCTTTACTCACGTGTATTGGCAACCATATGGTTGATAGCAAGCGTAGAGCGCAATTTCAATTCGCTTCTTGATTATCATAACGTGGAAACGCGGTACAAAGATGCGCCAAAGAGCATCATTTGTGACGTCATCAAGATCACGTCTTGTTTGAAATATCGGACATTTTAAAAATTAATTAAAAAATAATTGTTGGGAGAATAAAAGAATTTATTTCAGTGACTAAAAGCACTACTTTTGACTGAAGGAAACAACCTCATTGCCAATTTTCCACGAAAAATTATTCTAATAAGCGGGATATTCCAATAAACGGTATTCAAATAACAGACATCAACAGCTTTGGTACATTGAAAATGTATTACATTAAGCGGGATATTCTTTTATCCGATATTCTAATAAGCGGACTTACTGTATAAAATTATTTGTTAAAAAAATACGAAAAGAAAACTGATTCTGTGCTTTTTTAATGCATTAATGATGAAGAAATTTATTTCTAGTTTTGAAAAGCACTAGATAAAAGCTTCACCGCAAGAAGACTCTTAATGTAAAGAAATACAATTTACAGGGGCAAAGTTAGTCATTCATATTACGCATCCTCAGACTTGCGCACATATCCATAACTTCGTAAAGTAAATGTGGCTAACTTTCTGCAGTCTTTTTACATCCTTTTACAAAAAAGAAAGTATTGTATTCGAGAAAAAAAATTCGTTTAAAAATCGGCATTAATTTCCATTTTTCTCACTCCCGAATGAATGTTGAGGTTTTTTCCGACCCGATCACACGTGGATATATATGCCTGGGAACGTACAGACACCCGAAATATACATTTTGAAGATCCCCGAGTTAATTACAACGAATTTTACCGTGACGTCCGTATGTAAGTATGTATGTGCGTATGTGTGTATGTGTATGTGTGTATGTATCTCGCATAACTCAAAAACGGTATGTCCTAGAAAGCTAAAATTTGGTACGTAGACATTTAGTGGGGTCTAGTTGTGCCCCTTCTCATTTGGTTGCATTCGGATGTTCTTAAGGGGTCTTTTGCCCCTTTTTGGGGGGAAATCATTGTTAATTTCGATGTAAACTCAAGTTGTGTTATAATGTGTCGGACACTTGGCGATATATCGCCAGTCTTTTGGTCGCCAAGTTTTGCCGCCAGCTTGGCGACAAATTTGGCGTTTTTTTTTCCTTTTTTTTTAAAAAATTTGGTTTCAATTTGGCCAACTGTTGGTGATATTTAGAGAGTAAACTATTGAACCACATTAAAATTGCCAATAATGGGAAAATGACATTAAATTGGAGTAAAAGGAAGTCATGTGATGCACACATCAGCTCGTTGCAAAACATTTCTTATTTTTCAAATATTCCTTATTTTCTAAAAATGAGTAGTGTAAAAAAAATTAAAGTATGCTTCAGCATAAAATACTTGAATAAAACTTTAATTCGAGTGTCACAGTAGATAAAACTCGTTTCTTCATTATTATATCAAAACTGCAGCTGAAAACATATCAGGATTAACACTAAGAAAAATTCCAAGATGGAATTCTTTACCTTGATCGAAATCTTAAATGGTATTTTTCCGGAAACATCATGTAAATGGAGTTTTTTGAGTGAGATTTCGGAGACTTTAGCCAGAATCGCGCAATCCCGCGTTCTGATGTGAACTTTGCATTTGCTTCAAATGCACTTTTAGCTTTAAAAGAAGACTTTTAAACTTTCTTTTTTTATATATCCTCCCATTTTCAACAAGATATTAATTACTCTAAGTGTTGAAAAACACTCAATCAATTCAGAATTCATCTCTCTGAAATATCAATTCAATAGGAATGTATAAACTCTGGAAGCAAAAAAAGGCTTTATTTCTACCTTTTTGCGAATAATAAAGCAATCCCAAATTGCGTTTAAATCCTTTTATGATCAATTCGGAATGATAAATTGCATTTTATCACAATACATGATAGTGGGAATGTAACACAGATATCGTATGAGATAACTTGGAAAAGAATCTTATTTAAACGTCTTTTCTTTCGTGATTTCCTTAAATATTTTATGATTTATTTCTTAAAAATGCAGTTTCTTTAAGAAATGTTAAGCTATCGCAGCTTTGTAATTGATTAACTTTTACCTGTCGTAAGTTGAAAAAGCCTCATGGAGCTAAAACTCAAATTTGAATTGAAATTTGCTTTACTACGTCTGTGTTACTTTAATCTATTGTAAGGTCATAGTACTTGAAAAGCCAGCTGCAAAATAGATTCTTCAGCAAACAATTTAAAAATGTTTGTAGTATACTACTGTTTGTAAATATTAAATTTACTTGTTGCCGTTCGCATAAAATTATATGAATAGGTAATATTTTTTAAAAACTTTTGAAGGAGAAATATTATTTTGAGATTTGATCATGAAAGAAGTTCTTGCCTTTTTTCAATAAGAATTGAAATTTTATGTAATTAAAAGCAGGGAGTTGCGGATTACTTGGTAGTACTTAGTAATCGACCATAATCAGCCACTTCGCCGATTATTTATAATCGACCACTTTTCACCAATTAGTCAGTCGATTTTTTTTTCAGTTTAAATTACTTTAAATGTACCCAAAAGTTTAAACTGTGGTAAATGAGCTTATAAACAGTAAATAAATGCAATTTTCTGCAATGAAAGGTAACTAATGATTATAAATTAATTATAATAAAAATATTTAAAATATAGAATTAAAAAAGAATAATTGTTTTTTAAATATTAATTGAATTAACGCTTTTTTTTTACAAAAAATAATAGGTTATATGATTGTTTCTTATATGTGTGTTTGTCTCTTTCACCTCCCCCCCCCCCTCCTCTCCATAACGAGTGCAAGAACAATATATTCCGATCCATTTTTATTTATTTATTTATTTTTATGTATTCAGTTACTGTATTTACTGTTTATACACACAATTAGAACATTTAACAATTATTTTTTAAAATCAGTACTTTTCTCATTCAAGAAAAAAATAGCATTATTAAATATCTTTTTATGAACATTCGCAGCATTTTATTATTTTTTTAATATAATTTTTCTTTTCTATATTGCGCTTCACATCTTTCACACATACAGTATTGCACGCGTCTCATGTGTCAATACTTTGCTCCACACCCTACCTTTAGCATCGTGTTTTTGAATTATCTCATAACTTTTGTGAAAAAAAAAGGTCTTTCAAAAAATAAGTTGACATTAAATTAAAATCCAACGCAAATAAAGCACAAATTCTTTTCTTGAGAATGTTTGCTTTATTTGCGTTGGTTTTCCACTTAATCATATTGTAGCACAAAGCTTATTTGTTTATTCTCCCTTTAAGTTGATCATGTTTTTCGTTACTAAGAGTGTGTTGCAAAAAATCACAGTTCATGTCATTAGTAAGATAAAAATGAAAAGTATCTGTGCACACAACTCGAAACTATTTGTGAAAGATATTAATTCACGATTATCGGGCAATGCACATATTCACAGCAAATGTATCAGCATAGCAGTAAATGTATCTACGCACGACTTGCATGAGTGCGTCTGTATTATCTAGCTTCAATAAATTTGTTTATTTACTTGAATGTACTAGTGTGCGCATTCATTTTATACGAAATAGGAAAACTAATTTTTATTTAGGATTAATAAATACCTTTGTGCTAAAAAGTAAAATAAGAAAAAACAACTTTTGTCGGATGTCTTTTCATCCACAAGCTCATTTATTTTGCATTGAAAAAGGCGTTCCCTGAAACGCAGAAACACGTGTCTGTGGTAATCTACAACTTGTGTTTTTTGCCGTTGTTATATTTCTTATTTTAATTTTTATTTCCCCAAAAAAAATCCATTACTTATTTTCTAGGCGACAACAGTTAGTTTCTGTTTCAAATTACATGATGCTCAGTTCTCACTAGTATAAGAACACTTTACTCCATCATTAAGGAATAAAAAGGAAATGAAACAAAGTATTTTTTTCTCCCTTCACTACCCATTTTTTACGCTTATTTCTTTCGAATCAACACGAGAAAAATTCGCGGTTAGAAAACGTACCTGTCGTTTTTCACAGTTAAGTCCTCACGTCCAAGTTTCTCCCAAATGCAGGAAGAGAGTTAGTGTGCAATAATTACTGGCCGGCACGCGAGGTCCTGCTCATGAACGAACGATTCCGCCGTCACGTGTGTCTATTGTGATAAATTGAAGAGCAAGAAGTCCATTGTGGAATACGATAAAAATGTAATGCCGAGTGTAGGCGGCATTTTTGCCCACAGCTTAAAATGACTGAATCTAGTGGGGGGACTTTTTAGATGTATTTACTAAGCTACAAATTGGGTTGTTTTTAATTTTCACCATGGGATTGTTTCCTTCAGTCAAAAGTACTACTTTTAGTCACTGAAATTGATAAAATAAGCAAAAAAAAGAAAAGAAAAACATGGAGCGAGGATTTTTTTTTTTTTTTAATGTCCGATTTTGGAAATAAGGCGTGGTCTTTATGATGTCACAAGTAATGTACTTTGGCGCGCTACTCCACTGCCGCGCTAAATATTTACGCTTTGCTGTCAGCCGCATTGCCAGATTATGATAATTTGCGTTGTGCGCCAATGGCATTTCATCACTTGTGATGCCGTGTGCAGAAGCGTAAAAAATGAATTTCAATCTGCGCACCGATTAATTGTTAAAAAATATTAAACTTTGTCAAATTATTTTAAAAATTGTTAAATTCTACGTTTTTAAGCATGCTCTTTCAGAAAAAAATACTTTTAAAATTTCTGAAACAATCCTATTGAAGACCTCGATGTAAGAAAAGGATAGCTCTACTTATTAATGAAAGTTTTATTTCATTAATCCCAAAAAAAACGAGCTGATGTGTGCATCACATGACTTCCTTTTACTCCAATTTAATGTCATTTCCCCGTTACTGGCAATTTTAATGTGATTCAATAGTTTACTCTCTAAATATTACCAACAGTGGCCAAATTAAAATCAGATTTTAAAAAAAATATCGCCAAATTTGTCGCCGTTTTTGAGTTATGCGAGATACATACACACATACACACATACGCACATACGCACATACATACGTACATACGGACGTCACGAGAAAATTCGCTGTAATTAACTCGGGAATCATCATTATGGATATTTCGCGTGTCTATACGTTCTTAGGCACTTATCCACGTGTGGTCGAGTCGAAAAAAAAACTCAATATTCATTCGGGGGTGAGTAAAATGGAAATTAAGGTCGATTTTTGAGTGAAAATCTTTTTGCGAGTACAATACTTAATTTTTTGTAAAAGGAATAAAAAAGCGTTTTGCAAAATTCCATTTTGAAGATTTTGTTTTTATGTTGTATACTATGTTCAAATTAGCCTCTAAGAAACCAATTGCAATGATACTTTAATAAATGTAATATTAAAATGTTCTTTTGCGTGATGGAGATGTCTAGTTCTTGTTCCAAATACAAATTCAGCGAAACCTCTCCAGCCTCCTCTAACGATCAAATTTTGACGGAACAAAATTTTCCCTGAATAGTTTAATGATAACTGGTCCCCAATTAAGTGACCATTCTAGATGCACTCTCTCGAAATGACCATTTTCTTCTTTGAAAAAAAAGTTTTTAAAAATGCATATAAAACGAGCTGATGAGTGCATCACATGACTTTCTTCTACTCCAATTTAATGTCATTCCACCATTATTGGCAATTTTAATGTGATTCAATAGTTTACTCTCTAAATATCAACAACAGTGGATAAATTGAAACCAAATTTAAAAAAAAAATAATAAAAAAAAATCGCCAAATTTGTCGCCAAGTTGGCGACAAAACTTGGCAACCAAAAGACTGGCGATATACCGCCAAGTGTCCGCCAAATTATAACACTAATTGAGTTTACATCGAAATTAATAAAGATTTTCCTCCAAAAACGGGCAAAAACCCCCTTAGGAACATTCGAATGCAACCAAAAGGGAAGGTGCACAACTAGACTCCACTAGGAGTCCACGTACCAAATTTAAACTTTCTAGGACATACCGTTTTTGAGTTACGTGAGATACATACACACATACACATATACGCACATACAGTGACTCCCAAAAGTCTTCGTACACCTACGACTTTCAACGAAATAGTCCCCAATCAATTGGTTAGAATTAATATTTCGGAATAGGTATTTAATTATAAGATCTATGATCAATTTTTAACAAAACTACATGAAAAGTTTTTAAAAAATATTAAAACTTAATTTTTTAAAAATCCAAAACCAAAAAGTGCCGGAAATTTTATCTCACAAAAGTCTTCGTACACTTTATAAAATGTCTATATTTTATTGAATAATCTAATTTTTGATTAAGTTATTAATTAGTAGAATATCATACAGTATTCATAACACCTTTTAAACGTCTGGGAATAGATTTCATTTTTTTTCTTTCTTTTTTTTGCGTAATTTCTGAGTAAGTGTTCTACCACACTTCGAGTCTTACTGTTTCTAGCTCTATTTTCGTTTTAAAGCCCTATTTTCGTAATCTAGCCTCCAGATATCTCTAAATACGTTACATTAAGTTAAAATCTGGAGATTTAGGGGGTATTTTTTAAACTTTAGGACAATTTTCGTGGCACTAGACGCAAATGTTGAAAACCGTGTACTTCTTATCGTTATCTTGATAAAAAAAACTAAGTTGTTTCACTAACCAAATTTTTGGCTAAGAGTTCAAAATTGGTTTTTAAAATATTTAAAGAAACAGCATGATTCATTATTTCATCAAAAAATTACAAACTACCAAGTCCTGATGCTGTTATGCACCCTCACACTAGAAAACCTCCACCGTCCTGATTAACTGATCCAAATAAGTTCTTAAGATTAAGTGCCTTTTTTTCTTCTGCTTACAGTTATACAACAATATAACCAAAAATGTTGAATTAATTTTTATCTGTAAGTAAGACGTGATTCTAAAACGTTTTTAGCTTATTTATAATTGATTTTGCGACGAAAAGCGTAATTTTTCTGTTTTTCGCACGACCAAGAAAATTTCTGCGGGAAGAGGTCCCATTTAATCCAGCTAATCAGAGAACTTGGCGAACAACTTTAGGTGAAAATTAAATGTAATATGTTTCATTTAACTCTGTAGAAACTTTTACAGCACTCAAATGTGTATTTTTCATAAATTCTTTAACTTTAAATCTTCGATCACGTTTCGTCAACTTTGCCGGTTGACCTTTTCTTATACCTTGTTTTCGGTCCGATTCCTTTCTTTAAAGCATTTTATCAAGCACTTTACTATACAAACAAATAAATTAACTAATTTAGAGACATTTCAAACCAATTTACCACTACTGTGGGAAAAAAATTCAAATTTTGAATGGTGTTTGCGGTTTTTTACGAATACCAGCCATTTTACACTAATAAGCACAATATTAAGGAATAAATAAACAAAAAATTAAAGCCGAATGACTTAAAGGAGTCAACACAATGCAAAAATATTAATAAAACTGCATATGACAATTTTAATCATGAATTTATTCGAAAATATTTGAGTGTACGATGACTTTTGTGGCGTGTTATTTCTCTGTATCTTCGTTTTCTGACCCATTTCAAAAAGAAGATCCGTCAATATTTTGAAAAAACCAATAGGTTGTATTTAGAATGATATAGGAATGATGTGAAAAAATATTGGACTTCATATTCGAATTCAGTTTCGAGTTATTTTGGTTTTACTAAAAAATTTCAAAGTGTACGAACACTTTTGGGAGCCACTGTACATACGTACATACAGACGTCACGAGAAAACTCGTTGTAATTAACTCGGGGATCGTCAAAATGGGTATTTCGGGTGTCTGTACGTTCCAAGGCATATATCTATATGCGGTCGGGTGGGAAAAAAAACTCATCATTCATTCGGGGGTGAGCAAAATGAAAATTAAGGTCGATTTTTGAGTGAAATTTTTTTCGCGATTACAATACTTCCTTTTTGGGGAAATGAAGTAAAAACAATTTTGAGATTTTAATACCATAAAAGCAGAGTGTGGGGTTATACTAATTATCACTATAATGAAGACTACTCCTCGTGAGAACACACGCAATATCATAAAAGCAATTTTTTTTTAAATTCCTCAGAGAGGTTTGCGAGAATATGAGATTTAGGTAAAGGAGTTATCCTATTTCTTACTGCACGCCTTCCATCTCCTACCTTTATTAAGACGCATAACATTTTTCTGTATTTCAGAAGTAAATTAAGAAACTTTGTAGTTAATTCAACAGCCCTTTCACATTTATTTTAAGAAATGAAAATCCGTTTAGAAAGTCAGAAAATACAAAACAAACGTTAATCCATTGTATAAATTAACAAAAAAGTATAATTTGTAGATTATTAATTTATTTTTTAAGTTATCTTATACTTGACGTCAAATACAAAGGTTATTTATTATTTTTTTAATCTATATTATAACTTGATATTTTGATTCTTTCATTCATTTATTTTACGCATGTTTCTATTCAAAAGGTTGGAAAAGAACTAATTGATCAATAATTGCACCATAAACAATAAAATATTTACTACTTCTTTTACTCATTTTCGAAAAATTGTTTTATTTTCAAAAATTTTTTGCTTTTGAAAGTACTTAAACTGTTTTAACAAATCGCTAAACTAACTAACGAGAAACAAATTAAACGAGAAGGAATTATAAGTATTAACTAAGATAAAGTCTACACGAAGACTAATTAATACTGTAAAAAATGTATCGAAATTGCTGTGATTTGAATCAGTTAAATATGAACTAGTCAATGAACGTGACACTGAATTTAAAATGATACCTGCATATGTAATTAATTTTACATATCAAAAAATACATAATTTTAGCAAACTTCTAAAGGGGGGAGATAGAGGGTTTTCAACGTCTAAATTTTTTTTTTTACGGATTTATTTTTAAAGAAAATGGTTTGATTAAAGTTATTAAAACCTTTTGCGCATTACTATGCATAGTTTTATGAATATTCTATAAATCTTTGATCAGAGAAAATATCCACAGACAAGCCTCTGACAGAGCTTTTCCCAGATCACCTTAGGAGAAAGATGATTTGCGATGTTCACTGTATCTCAGCTGACATTTTTCTGAAATCAAATTCTATTTGAATTTAGTCAAAATATTAGTAAATCACCCCCCCCACGTTCTCAGAATTTTTTTGCTTGACTTTAAAATGTTTGGCGGCCATTTGAAATTAAAAGTACATTTTTCACGCAAAAATTCCGCTATTTTGTTCGTAAAAAGCGCATTGAAAAAAAAAAACCTCAAACTCAACGTAGGGGAGATGTTTTTTATATGCAGAATGCGTGAACAAAATTTGAAATGAATCGGTCAAATGGTTTTAAAATGGCGTTGAAAAAACACAGACTTTGAAAAAAGTGGTTTTGAGAAAAACGCGTTTAAAGTTTCAGAAGCTAAAAAGCATCAATTCCAGCTCCATAGAAGACAATCCCTGTAGCAGCTTCGATTTCCTCAACCTCTTCTCTTTCCGCTATTTATTTATATATTACTTACCTAACCCCAAACAAGCAGCACAGACGTTCTGAGAGTCCGCAGCTGTCAGAACTGCTGCATTCTTCGGCAGCCCTCGGAGCTGCAGTTTGAAGGAGCGGAGACTGAATACTAGATAACTTTGAGAAATTTGCTCGAAATGATTTGAAATTTGGGGACATATTTTTGAAATGTTTATCCACTAGACGAAACAAAAAAGAAAAAAAAACATTTTTCCAAAACTGCGACCCCCCCCCCCCCCCTTAACCGAGTTGAGAAAGCCATTTAAACAGAACAAAATATTTGCCTAGGAAATCAACATAATATGGACATGAAGTGAGAGAAAACAGTTGCATCTAAGGTACAAAAGCATTAATTGTCAAAATTGTGGGTAAAAATGGCTGCTCAAATTAAAGTTGTACATGCAAACTTAACTCCATTAGACACTCATGGTGATTTAATGATGTGGCAAAACCGCATGCATAGGAGAAAAACGCGACGGAATTTGTATGGAGAGTGGGTGTTTCAGCCCGATTGAAACATAAAGGTGGAACCAAAAACTGTCACCTTCGTGTAAAAACGACGCCTAGCAGTGGAGCTGCCCGGCAATTTGTTTCAACCCCGCACATCCCTGCAACCAGCCCCGCTGACCTTATGTTTAACACGCACGATGAATTTTTAAATCTGTGGGAGTCGATTTTAATTTTTGTTAGCGGGTTCGCATGACTTACTAGACCGTTGATTTATTTCGGCTAAAATATTATGTAAATACGAGATGACAAAATAGCTTAGTACATATGAAATATTTTTTTTTCTAAGCAGATTTTCTTCAAAATTGTTTTGTTTTATGAGTTTCCATTCATTGCAAGATAAAACTTTTTTCCGTTATATATCAGTTAGTTTAGGCGTTGAAAAATAGGCACAAGCCCGAATAGTTATGCAAAATAGAATGCTAAATATGAAACCTACGGGTCTCATTTGCAATGTGGGCTATGAGTACTGGTGAAAGTATAGTTTTTTCATCCCCAAGGCTATACTTGATTATTCCATTTCTTTTTCTCCTCCGGTAAATATTTTTGGGTTTACATTTAGGTAAGAATTGACTCTGAGATTGAAGTTTGAAATTTTATCAAACTTCATGAGCATTTTAACTATATTTCTGCATTCTTCTGCTAATTTAAGAAGAATCTGCTCCCAGATGTATCATATCAAAAGAAACCAAAAGACACAAACTAGAAACTGAGAGAAAACTAGAACTTTTTTAAGAGGAATTCTTCCGTAAACTATTAGATGAAGACAAAAAAAAATGCAAAACGCATAAATGGAAAAACACTAGGTCAAAATAATTAAACTAAAAAGACAACAATGCAAAATTAAACAATAATTTAGCAAATAACTGAAAATTATGCCTCCAGTAAATTATATCATTTCAATCCCAATTTATCTATCTCTCATCTGTAATTAAGTTACAACATTATGTAAAAATTAACTAAATCCATAGTATATTCTAAAGCAAGTATGGGAGTGGTGGTATTTAATTTGCTTTTCTTTAAAAAAAAAAATTCAACATTTCTCTTGAAATTCAGCATATATTTATGATTACAAAACTCCTAAATGCAGCTTTTTAATGTGACAAAATGTACAATACCCAGCATTTATATGTTTATCAAACTAAACGAAGTGAAATAAATAAAACATTATCCTCCAAATTTTTTATTGAATAGAGAAAAAAAAAGCCTTCATTCATACACAACCTAGGGATTTTCGACCCAACTATTTGTTTACTTCCGGCCTCTCGAAAAGAAGAATTTATCGGACGAACCGAAATTCCCATAATCCCCTTTTGCGAAGCCATTTTCACCGAGGCTGGTAATACCTTTGAAAATTTAGTAACCCATCGGGCTTTCATTTGTAATGACTAGTGCAGGTTATTCCTTCGTACATATGTCATACCACCGCCTCATATGTTAGGCGTCAGGTAAGGAAGGGAGATTTTTGACACCTGAAAATTCTCTTGGCTGTCACGTGAATTGCATTTTTTAATTTTTTCTTTTTTGTTATGAGATGAAGTGCTTTTGAGAGAAGGGAGCGTTGTGCAATTGCGGTTTGCATTTTACTGAAATGTATCTTAGACATTAGATATAATATTTTAGATGTGAAATAGAATGGAGTTACAGGAAATATCCAACGTTGTTTAGCACAAATACACAGATTTCAGAATACACGTGTTTCGGGGTTTCAAGGAACCCTTTTTTCAATTCAAAGGTGTGAACTTCTAGATGTAAATACATCCAGTAAAAGCAATGAAAATGGACAGCAGACAGGGTGTCCCGAAAACCCCGAAACACGTGTATTTTGAAATCTGTGTATTTGTGCTAAACAACGTTGGATATTTCCTGTTATTCCTCGGCACAAAGGTATTTGTTTATTGCTTAGAATGGAGTTGTTTCCTTCAGTCAAAAGTAGTACTTTTTGTCACTGAAATTGATAGAATAAGCAAAAAAAAAAAAAAAACATGGACCCAGAAAATACTTTTATTTTCCCAACAGTTATTTTTTAATTAATTTTTTAAAATGTCCGATTTTTGAAACCATGCGTGGTCTTGATGGCGTCCCAAATGATGCACTTTTTTCCCCATCTTTCTACCGCGATTTCACGTTATGAGAATCAAGAAGCGAATTAAAATTGCCCTCTACGCTTGCTATCAACCACATCGTTGCCAATACACGTGAGTAAAGATGCGAATTGAATATTTTGCTCAGTAAATGGTAACACAAAATGGCATTTCACCACTTGTGATGTCATCGGACAGAAGCATAAACATTGAAAGCGCCGATTTAAGTAATTTTTTTAAAATATTAAATTTAAACAAATTATTTTAAAAATGGTCAGATCCTATGTTTTTAAGCATGCTCTTTCAGAAAAAAATACTTTTAAAATTTTGGAAACGACCCCATTTTAGATTTATTTCGCATATTAGAAACTCAATATTTTAAAAATAAATGTCAACAATAATCTCCCCATCCCATTTTCATTTTCTTTTCTTTTTTTCCTTTTTTCCCCCTCTTTTTTCTTTTTTTTTTTAATTTACTGCTTTAAATATTCTCCCGACTCACGAGAATTGCATTTATTTTTATTTTTATTTATTTATTTATTTTAAGAAATGGAGGGCTTTTGATTGCAAAGGAAGTGTTGTGCAATTGCAGTTCGCCTTTGGCTAAAGAGTATCTTAGACATTAGCTGCAATATTTTAGATTACTTTTCCATTTAGAGAAACTATATGTTTTCAAAATAAATTTTAACAATAATTTTACTTTTTTTTTAATGTAACGCTTTGAAAATTCTCTCGACTGTCACGTGAATTGGATTATTTAATTTTTCTTTTTGGTTAAGATATTGACTTATTTCAGTGCGGAAGGAAACATTGAGCACTTGCAGTTTGCATTCTATAAATAAATTCCTTCGTAATTATTTACCATTGTTATAAGAACGCGAGTCCCAACCTTTGTACGACAAACAAGACAAACGTTTTCACGTTATCATGCAAAGTGGTGATGGTGTGACTTACCCTTGTCTGTCTTTGAAGCACAGATTTAATCAGGGGTGCCTCTCCCCCCAAGGGTAAGGGTGCACCTTCTTCAATACCGCAAAGAACCCCCCTCCCGAAAGGGCCCCCTCCAAATGAAAAAATACCCCTCAAAACAACCCTCTAAAAATTTCAATGGCACAGTCTGCGCCATGACCCCCCCCCCCCCCAGGTGGGCAGCCCTGGCATTTAATAAACAGAAAAAGATGTTATTATGGAAAATAAAAATTTTGTCATATTTTTGGTTCCAAGAATACTGAAATAAGTATAAAATGTTACATTTACCGTATCTGAATATTAGCCGCTCTAGGTGTCTGCCTACTCTGCCTATTTAGAAATTCGGTTCCGACCATGGGTATACTATGGCGCATAGATTCGCAGATATTATTAGCGTCATTTGAATTTTTCCCATTTGGTCGTACTGTAAAGTATGCTAGCCGAAAATGCAGACTTTTCATACTGCAAAAAAAAAACTGCCTTTAACCCCTATGCGTAACCCACTTTGAAAAGGACTTCGTCTATTATGCACTCTCCCCTAAAAAATCACTCTGTGCTACTGATATCTAAATTTATCATCAGCTTTTTTATATTTATTATTTACCAATTTATTATCGTATGCAATGTTGATTTCTTTGCATTATTTAATTCGCAATTCCAGCGCTCGAATACGCTACCTTGCGGTGATTTACAAAACTGCCGAAAAAAACTAAAACATTGCCACATTGCGTTTCACGTGTGTCTGTTGACGTAAACACAGGCAGTTTGTTCTGAGTATTTATTAACGCATTCGATGTGTCTTAGATTGCTTTCAGTTACAGAAATTGTTTCGTCGCTTAACAGTATTCTCGAGCTTCTCAAAATAATTATACATTATTTCCTTCTAAAAAGCGAGTTGCGTTTTTTCTATACATTAGTACATATTAAGTTCAGTTTCGTGACATTTCCGGCATTTGTTGACATTTTTGTCACATAGTGCACATACGTGACAGACTGTCAAGAGTAACGTTTAACACTAGATAATTTATTTCTATGACTATATGATTGGATATCAAAAGAAATCATCATGCATTTAATTCATTCGTCATGGAAATGATTTAACTGATATGCGAAATCTTGTCAAGATACATTATTCTTTCACACAATTTTAAAACCATAACCCTATAAACAGATTTTTGGCGAAACTCTTCCACCGATAATGACAGCTTTTGCAGAGCAATAAAGTAAAGTTGGCGCGATTTTTTAGCGATAAAAATTCCAAACTTTTATTTTTTATTGTTCAAATTCTTAACGTTCTTTCTGGATTTTTCAATCTGTTCTGCGATAAATATTTTCAAGAAAATTTATTTGCATACTGTCTATTTCACTAGGATACTGTAGTAACAAAGGTTATTTAAATCATTTATGTGGAATTAGGTTAAGGAAATGTGTCCAGTCAATGTTGTTAAGTCCGCTTTTTTTTCATCGAATTGAAAAACTGATATTTATTCAAATTCACTCAGAACAAGATAAATAAAATGTGTACTCACAGTTTATATCAGATATTTTTGATGTTACGCTGTTGCGGATGACGATTCCAAATGATGAATTACGGAAATAAAAAAAATACACATAACAAACTGCTTGTTTTGCCCAAAATGAACACATGGAACGCAATGTTTTAGTTTTTTCTGCAGTTTTGTGAATCTCCGCAAGGTAGCGTATTCGAGCTCTGGAGTTGCGAATTCTTGACACTTAGTGATGCTTCTTGAATTCTCATTTCTTTTTACGTGGGCCAGAATATCCACAAGACTTTGAAAATTAATTTAAAAAGAATAAAGCGAAAAAATCGTGCATACGAACAAAATTTACTAGGCTTGTGAGAATTTTCTACGCTACGGCGTGCGTTTGTTTTACGTTTTCGTCCGCCATTAGACAGTGGCTGCAGTGCCCTCTATAGTTCGTTGGAGTTGCGAATGTAATTATCATCTGCACTATTTATTGTTTTTTTTTTTTTTTTTTTTTTTTTTTTTGTAGTGGCAACGTTAAAATAAATTAGATAGAATTTTGATGGAATATGATGGTTGATTTTTTCTCTCGTTGTTGGTGGAGAACATCAGTTTTAATTTTACGCAAATATGTAATTAAAAGTCACCTTTTTAAAAACAAAAATAAAAAGTGAAAACTTTTTATTCACATAAACGTAGAAATACGGCAATTTTAAAATTCCAAAAAAAAATTGAAATGGAAGAATCCTTCTACCTTCCACCAATGACCAGGAAGTATCCTATTCCCCATTCCCTTTTGACTCTGAGAGAACCCCTTGAAGAAAATCATACGTGCCAATTTAATCGTTCGCAAGTGGCCTAAAATCTCCCCCGAAAATAAATAAAACTCATAAAAACTACACCACCGGGGAGGATGAAGAAATGGAAGGAAAAAATCATTCCGAACGTTTTCGTCTTCATTGAAAATTGAAATTCCACAATGCGCTAAAAATCTACTTTTTGCACTACCAGCACTCATGACGTTTCACCGCCAACTATATAAATAAATAAATGTAATATATATATATATATACCTCCTCTCTCTATCACTATCTTGCTATATATATTTATACGCCTGAGCCTATGAGAATACATTACGAACTTCGCTTGTCTCCCGAAAGCGGATAAATAAGCTATATTTACTTGTCTAGAGGATGTAGGGGTACGGAAATCGAGAACATTTATCAGGTGGGGTGGGTGTAAAATGGTCCGAGAATATATTTTTATTTTATAGCCTCGAAAGTGCGAATAAAAATGTGAGTGACGGTTTAAAATGGCGCGAAGGCTTTTTTTGCGGCGTTTTTATAGGGGCGGCAAATTTTATTTTATATGTATGGGAGTGTTGTATATTCCTCGTAAACTTCCGAAACGTCGTCGGCTGAAAGGCGGTCCGCCATTCTCTGGGGAAAAGTGGGCCGAGATGAATTTATTCGGGGATGCAAGAAATGATTTCGAGGGGGATTTTCGATAAGGCGGGGCATTTCACTTCGAGGGGAGGAATTACTCGAATTATTGCATTTATAGCGAGTTTTGCTTTTGCGAAAATTCGGAATTCGTAAGAATGAGATATCAAAGTGGCTATAAGAGTTGGAAATGACAGAAATAGTAGTAGTCTTCTCGAAGTTCATCAACTCGTGCCCAACACCTAAGACATTTTTAAGCTAAGGGTGATGGATAAAGGGGACAAAAGACGATTAATTAAAGTAAAACTCTTTATGAATTTATTCGAGGATGCAAGAAATACTTTCGAGAGGGATTTTCGATAAGGTGGGGCATTTAACTTCGAGGGGACGAATAATTCTAATTATTGCACTTATAGTGAGTTTTGCTTTCGCGAAAACTCGGAATTCTTAAGAATGAGATGTGAAAGAGACTATGAGTGTTGGAAATGACAAAAATGGTAGTAGTCTTCTTCTGGAAGTTCTTCAACTCGTGCCTCCAACAGCAAAGACGTTTTTAAGTGTGTGGTAATATATATCAGAGACAAAGTATGATTAATTTAAATAAAATTACTTACGAATTTTTTCGAGGATGCAAGAAATACTTTCTGAGGGAGGGGATTTTCGTTAAGACGAGGGATTTCACTTCGAGAGGAAGGATTATTCGAATTATTGCATTTATAGCGAGTTTTGCTTTCGCGAAAATTCAATGAGATATCAAAGTAGCTATAAGGGTTGGAAATGACAGAAATAGTAGTAGTCTTCTCGAAGTTCATCAACTCGTGCCCAACACCTAAGATGTTTTTAAGCTAAGGGTAATGGATAAAAGGGACAAAAGATGATTAATTGAAGTAAAACTCTTTATGAATTTATTCGAAGATGCAAGAAATACTTTTGAGAGGGATTTCCGATAAGGCGGGGCATTTCACTTCGAGGGGACGAATAATTCTAATTATTGCATTTATAATGAGTTTTGCTTTCGCAAAAATTTGGAATTCATAAGAATGAGACATGAAAGAGACTATGAGTTGGAAATGACAAAAATAGTAGTAGTCTTCTTCTGGAAGTTCATCAACTCGGGCCCCCAACAACAAAGACGTTTTTAAGTGTGTGGTAATATATATCAGAGACAAAGTATGATTAACTAAAATAAAATTCCTTACGAATTTATTCGAGGATGCAAGAAAATACTTTCGGAGGGAGGGGATTTTCGATAAGGCGGGGCATTTCACTTCTAGGGGACGAATAGTTCTGATTATTGCATTTATAGTGAGTTTTGCTTTCGTGAAAATTCGGAATTCATAAGAATGAGATACCAAAGGAACTATAAGCGTTTTAAATGACAGAAGTAGTAATAATCTTCTCGAAGTTTCAACTCGTGCCCAACATCCAAAAAAAATTTTTTTGAGCTAATGGTAATAGATAGAAGGGGCAAAAAACAATTAATTTGAATACAATCCCATATTTATTCTTTATGAGTTTATTCGAGGATGCAAAAAATACTTTGGAGGGACGGTTTGATAAGGCGGGGCATTTCATTTCGACGGAAAATTAATTCGAATTATTGCATTTATAGCGAGTTTTGATTTGCGAAAATTCTGCGTTCATAGGAATGCGATATGAAAGAGGCTAAAAAAGTTGGAAATGAAAGAAATAGCAGTAGTCTTCTCGAAGTTCTTCAACTCGTGCCAAAACCTAAGACGTTTTAATGCGTGTGGTTATCCATATCAGAGACAAAAAATGATTAATTTGAGTAAAATTCCTTATTTATTCCTTACGAATTTATTCGAGTATGCAAGGTATACTTTCGAGGTGGATTTGGATAAGTCAGGGTAGTTTACTTCGAGGGGAGAAAATATTGCATGCATAGCGAGCTCTGCTTTTGTGAAAATTCGGAATTCATAAGAATCCGATATCAAAGTTACTATAGGGTTGGAAATGACAGAAATAGTGAACTTATCAAAGTTCTTCAACTCGTGCCTAACCTAAGAAGTTTTTAAGCGTTTGAGGTATAAAAGTACTAAATAAAAGATTATTAATTTGAATAAAATTCTTTATTTATTTAATCACTTCCTGTTGAATTTGAAACGAAATTTAAGCCCAACTAATTTCTGAATGAAGCAGATTTCCTCGAAAACTATATTTTGTCAAATTAAGAGTTTTGAATTTTACGAAAAACTTATAAGTAAATTTATTCCTATTATTCTATTGCTGTAAGAACCCATTTAATTATACAGTTGGTACTCTTTTCTCTTTTTTCACATCATATGCTCTTTGGAAAAGTGTCATATGCGTTTATTTTTTCCAATGCTTTTAGCAGAAAAAAAGCGTATACATTACGTATTATAATGCCTGGAGGAGCTTGATTTTTTTCTTTTCCCTATTTCACTTTTTTTTTCTTTTTTTTTTTTTTTTTTTTTTTGAGCAACACACCTACACACTCACATACACACAACTACCCACACACTCATGCCTGAACACAGACACAAACACATATGCCAACACACTTATACACATACCCCCCCCCCCCCCCACACACACACCTATACACATACACACAACTACCCACACACTCATGCCTGAACACAGACACAAACACACATGCCTACACACATACACATACCCCCCACACACAAACACACATACCCCGCACACAAACACACACGCCTACATATACACACACACTCGTGATTGCGAAAAACATAATTTGAATTCCAGATGACAAAATTCAAAAATTTTTTTTTTTTTTTTTTTTTTTCACGTATTAGTAAATGAACTTGATATTTTGATGTCTTTTACAAATTGATTTGTTGTTTTTAATTATTAACATGAAGTGAACTGAATTAAATTAGACATTTCGACCCCCCTCCCTCATCGTTTTCTTTCACTGCACATATCAGTTTAAACATGCATATGAGATTATGAGATTATTTGTTCTGTTCTCAAAAATAGTTTCAGTTAACAATGTTTTTAAAAACAAATGTATTCAAGGATTGTATACATGAATTGAAGGAAAAACTATCTTCAGTAATTGATGCATCATCATTTGTAGCTTGATTTGCACATATTTCAATCACAGCTTTACCAATTATATATAAATTTGATTTTCTGCTACCTTCATAAAGTTATTATTATTATTAACCGACTTCAAAAAGGAGGTGGTTATAAATTCATACCTTATGTACTATGATTTTTTTTTTTTTTTGTCAGCTCACTGCATCTCACTTAATGAACTGATTTTTATCATTCGTTTTTTTTTATGTATAGGGGATGGTCTAACTTGGGTCCAATTCTTTGCTTGATCATATTTGTTCTTTTAAAAAATGTTTTGGGTAAAAAAACAGCAAATTTCAGGCAATTTCTCTATTAAATGATTAAATATAAATCCTATCGTTATAAAAATTCATTGCCAAACAACAGTAATATTAATAGAAATCATAGTGCGAATTTTAAATGAAGGCTTCTCTGAAGCAAGCATGAAATATATTCACTAACACTGATCTAGCAATATTCTTATAATCATCTATGGCAATAATAAATAACGGGGCTAAGTAAGGAGACATGGGATTTTTATCTCGAGCAGCTTATGTGTTGTGAAATACAAATTAGTTTAGAAAACGCTTGAGTTTTAAATTGTTCTAATATCTAATCAAACTAGCACACAAATAAATCTCTGAGACGGACAAAGATTAGTTTTTGTGCAATTCGCTTGAAACCTTATACGCGTTTATAGGTTTTTTTTTTTTTTTTTTGTAAATATGGAGCATGTATATGAAAAAATAAGATTAAGTTTCGTGATGCCATTTCTGAAATGCATTTACACTGACAAGAAAGAAATTAAAACTATTTTTTGAAGGGAAAAAATTGAACCGACTTGCAACTTGAAATTGCTCTAAAAAGGGAAAAATATTTTTATTCTTTGAACATTATCGATAATACTTTTAAATATAACTTTTGAAATTTTAACAAAAACTATAGATAAAATCACTTATAATTAAAATTCAATTAAATATAAATTTTAACGGTCTCGGTCTTTTTCCTGAAAAATGTGAACGAAGTAAGGGTACAAATGATTATACTTTTCGTTTCTGCGCCAGCACCAAAAATAATGATTAAAAGTAGTATCGATGGTGTTCAAAGAATAAAATTATTTTTCACTTTTTAGAACAATTTCAAATTGCAGTTTTGAAGTCGGTTCATTTTTTATTTACTCTTTATTTTTTATTTATTTATTTATTTATTAAATTTATTTATTGAAAAAAAATTCATTGTTATTTTTATTACAGCGAGAATCATTTTTAAAAAATTCCTTTGCATCTTTGCTTCAATTTTTTTTGGCAATAACCATAATAACTAGAAACATCAGTTAAAAAACGGTATCATAATTTATGTTGACGTAGCTACTAATCAGAGAATGCACGTAAGATTAGTCAAACTAGTATCTATATTTTATTCTTTTAAACTACGAAATAATTTCAAAGAAAAACTTCAAAGAGCAGACATAGTCCATTTTCCCTTCAACCACGTCCACAACAAATGATCTGTAAAAAGCGGTTGAAAATATTCGTTTTTTACGATGGCCATTGTTTTTGGGGTGTGAAACGAAGTGAATTTTGTTCGAAAAGCGGCAAAATATTTCTCGACTATACAGTCTTTTGTAAGAAAAAGTGGAACTTAGCGGACTTGAAATATTTTTATAGCTTTGTTATTTTCTCTTCGTGCGAATTCGGCGGACTTGAGCTTCCTAAAACAGACGAGAAACGATATTCATGTTCTGATTTTTAACAGTGTTTTGAATGTATGGTATGTAAGAAAATACCGCAGCATAAGCTCTATTGGAGAAATATTCGAACATTTGTTTACTTGAATTTTATATTTTGCAAGCGATTTCTTGGGGTCTTTCCTTTTATGGCGTCGAGATGTTCTATTGTAAATTTTATTTCTTGGCGTGAGAGTTTTTCTAACGACAATTGTTTCTGCAGTTTCAGTGCTAATAATTTCAGCCGATGAATATAATAAGAAAATGTACTAAATGCCGATTGTGGCTCAGCTGCATTTTATTTATGGGCATGACGTATCTTTAAAATTTGCTTTATAGTTTTGAAATGTACGGAATACTTGATATTATTATTTTTTAAATTGGTAACCTATTTAATATTTTAAACTGCATTATTTTAATAAATAGTACACATTACACGATTTTTGAGCAATCAAGGAGCTTGCTTGTGTATCGTACTTTGACCTCTGACGGCGTAAGAAGTAAACTATTTCCTTCGGGATTGCACTGTAAAAAATATGCGAAATGTTACTGAGTATTTCCGTGTAACGTTTCGGGATTTTAATGGTTTCTGCCCATTTCCTGGAAAAATCAAGTATCATTGTCAAAAAGTTTCCTGAGTTGCTGCAAGTTGTACGAATGCAGACTTCTCACTGTTGTGAAAAATATTTTTAGCTCCCAGTTTAAAGATTAACTGAGCGTATTTATAAAATGTATCGGTTTCAGTTCGATTAAGATTCGTCCATGCTGGATAAGTTCCCAAAGGGAGAGAATAAGTATTACGCTGCCTTGCAAGAATCGCAGGCAAGTAAAATTCTCGAAACTTACTTACAATTCTGGCTAAGCTTTGGTCATGTTTGCAATACTGCTTATAAAACTTTCCTAATATATCAGGAAGGTGCCAAGTCATTACATTATACCTACCGAAGTTTGCTCTAAAGTGCCAGTGAGACGACTGACTTCGAACGGGACGATTTCCGGGATAATTTCAGGAATGTTACCGAATTTTAAAAGAAAAGATTCCTGGTTTTTGCCAAGTATGTTACTAGCAGAAATTGGGCATATCACCTGCCCAGAAACGTTTCTGAATCGTTTTTACAGTGTGGTCCACCCAATCACATGACAGAATTAAATAATTTTTTCCAGTCATATGACTCTTTTCAATTTAATAGAATATCTAGCGCACAAATAATCACAGAATCTTCATTTTTGTGCTAAAATTCATCGGAAATTTAGCATTATTCTTTGACATAAAAAAAATTTTCTGTCAAGAGCTTCAAGATTTTTTTTTGTAAAAAAATGCCATTTTTCAAACTTTTACACAAGAAAATATTTCTTCCACTCCATCATAGCAAAGATAAACTTCTGTCTATAATATATTTTCACCGTAAAACCATCCAAAAGTACATAACTCAAAAAATTAGCAAATTTTTGATCTATTGACACTTCCAGCTTAAAAGAAAACAGCAATTTCTTTTGTAGTTATTTTAAATGAAATCACACATTTATATTAAAAAAAATACCATTTTTTAAAAAAATATTTATTATTGTGTCATTTCTTTTCTAAAAATGCAGTTGACACAAGCAAAAAATCTCGCGTCATAGTACCATAATAAACTGCTGCGAAAAATATATAAAGGCTTATGTTAATCCATGAACTGGTAACAGTTTTTAGTCTGAGAATTAATTTAAAAAATCTGAAGGGTGAACTAAAATGAATGCAAAATAATAACTTTTGGACATTTTTGTTATAAAAACTTCAGTTTGTCAGAAACGAATTCATGTTTTCATTTACTTTCATTTCTTCTAATAGAACTTGTCCTTATTTTGGACAGAAGAAGTGAACATGTAGAAAAACTCCTCTACACTCATCTTAATGGTGTGGTTTCCTTCAGTCAAAAGTACTACTTTTAGTCACTGAAATTGATAGAATGACTAAAAAAAATAACATGGACCCAGAAAATACTTTCAGTTTTCCAACAGTTATTTTTTAATATTTCTTTTTAAATGTCCGATTTTGAAAATAAGGCGTGGTCTTTATGAGTCACAAATGATGCATTTTGGCGCATCTTTCTACCACGGTTCCACGTTATGATAATCAACAAGCGAATCAAAATTGCGCTCCAGGCTTGCTATCAACCATATCGTTGCCAATACACGTGAGTAAAGATGTGAATTAAATATTTTGGTCTATGAGTGGCAACACAGAATGGCATTTCATCGTTTGTGATGTCACACGACAGAAGAGTAAACAATGAAAGCGCATAGATTTCAGTAATTTTTTTTAAACATTAAACTTAAACAAATTATTTAAAAAACGGTCAGATCCTATGTTTTTAAGTATGCTCTTTCAGAAAAAAAATACTTTTAAAATTTTGGAAACGACTCCATTGAAATGCAAAAAATAAGTCTTGGCTCTCTCTATGCTGAAAGAAAGTTTTACATTAGATCATTCAACTTTTGCTTATATAGTAGAACCTCTCAATAAGGGACACTGATGGGAACAGACATTAAGTCCCTGAAATAGAGGTACCCCTTCTTCGTTGGTATTCTAGTTTATGCATGCAATGTGTTAACTCAGTATAATTTTTTTATGTACTTAAACTATTAACATTTAAGATTAAACACTATACATGATTCATTCACAACTCCTCTACACTCATCTTAATTGAAATGCAAAAAATAAGTCTTGGCTCTCTTTATGCTGAAGAATGTTTTACATTAGATCAGTAACTTTTGCTTATGCAGTAGAACCTCTCAATAAAGGACACTAATGGGACCAGACATTATGTCCCTTAAATAGAGGTGTCCCTTCTTCGTTTGTATTCTAGTTTATGCATGCAATGTATTAACACAGTATAATTTTTTATGCACTTAAATATATTAACATTTAAGATTAAACACTATACATGATTCATTCACAACTAAATAATATTCACACCTGATGAACTTTTTAAGTTTTTATTATTTTATTAATTCTAATTAAGTCAAAAATTTGGTAAGTCCGAAGTTTTGCAGCATAAAGCAATTAATTTGAAGTTATTCATTGCATGAATTTGCTTCATGTCATGTAATTTACAATGCAAGACATTGCGAATTACAATTAGTGTTCACAGCTCAATTTTTATATAAAAAGCTAGTCAGTTTCTGTGCCCTCTCCTTTGGCCATGAGCCTACTTGAATAAATATCTGGGTGGGCAAAACATGCATGTAACTTTCAGCAAGATTTTTACAATATATACTTGTTTCTTTAACTTATGTTAATCTTAAAATCTCTTCAATTTATTTTTAGAGGAAAAGTGATACAGTGAAACCTATATAAGTTGACCACTTGCGGTTCAGTACTTTGGTGGTCAACTTAGACAGGTGGTCAACTTATAGAGGGTAGTAATGAAAACTTTTTTTTTTTTTTTTTGTCATTTCTTGTCCCATGCATTTATTTTTTAACTAATTAGAATACTTTAAACTCACTTTCATTGTTTAACATTACTTTAAAACAATACGAAAAAATGTTGTTTAAATATTTTTAGAGATTATTTACCAGAACGACGCATAAAGTATCATACAAATTTAAAATTTCTGTGAATTGATCGAAACAAAAAATGCCTCGTTGCTTATGAAAAACTACTTACTTGATATTAACAATTCCTGAAAATTCATAACAAGTCAAAAGTGACTCAAATTCTTCATTTGATATTTTCTTGTAAATTTGTAACCATGGTTACCTATTTTTCAACAAAATAAATCCTTATTGAAGTTTGGCTCATTTTCTGGCCCTTAACATTAGCCCAATGTTTTTTGATGGAAACATAAATATTCATAGGTTTTTCTAAAATGTCTGGTTACTTATTTGAGGCATAACTGATGAAACTTTTAGTACAATCTAATGCTTTTGCCTAGTGGTCAATTTACAAAGGGTTTTTTACAATGCTCCAAACCAAAGCTGGTGTATATTAGTGGTCAAGATAGAGAGGTGGTCAATTTACAGAGGTTTTCCCTTATTACGTAAGATAGGACTAATTCCGTTCCTGACAAAAGCGGTCAACTTAGACAGGTGGTCAACTTACAAAGATGGTCAACTTTACAGGTTTTACTGTACTTCAATTCCAGTAAATTCACTCTTTCTCATGCACTTGTACATAATTTTTTGAATTTCTTTTTCCTCTGAGTTGTCCCTTAAATAGAGTGTCAATTAACTAGAGGCAAATACATGGAGGACCCTATTCAAAGGGACTGGGACCAGAAAAAAATGTCCCTTTAATAGCGGTGTCCCTTAAGGCAAAATTTAATGTATTTCAAATAGATAATGCTGAACTCTACTGCACAGGGACAACCTTCCGTTTATTGCAGAAGCAGCAACTTTTGTGTGTGTGTGTGTGTTCACGACGCATCTTTTGCATTGATGACATCATACCAAGGCACTGTTCTAATTTCATCGGCAGAGTAAAAAAATTTTAAACTGTGTTATGTTATTATGTTACTAAATGCAATACACAACACTTTTCTTCCTTTTTTTTAATTTTTTTTTCGAGCAATCATGATTGCTTATTGTTTTTATTTGACCGTAGTTGATGTCCTATCCTTGTTTAAAATCCACTTGCCTCCACGCGCGGATGCTTCTCTTGGGCGGTTGCGTGGGGCTGACGCCTTCGACTACTCGTTTTTGCCCACATCCCCGGAATCGAATGTCCGCGGATTTTATTTATACCCGACCCTCTCGAATTACACAATCGTTTTTTGACGAAAACAGCTCCAAGCACACCGCCTCCAGCACACAGTATCCGGCACACAACATCTAGCATTATTCACACAACATCTATCATCCAACCCGCAACATCTAGCATCCAGCTCCTGGCATTAATTTGAATTTTTACGCATTGAATTCAAATTTTGTTTTCGGCAAATATGATTGCGATAGGAGCCATTTTTAGAAGCAAGAAATTCAAAGAGTAGAGTCCTGTCGCTATTCGTAATTGCAAAAAACATAATTTGAATTCAAGATGTAAAAATTCAAATTTATACCAGAAGGTTATGATGGCCTTTAAATTATTTTCAGAGTACTGGATGTTAGATGTTGCGTGGTGTTTTTTTTTTTTTTTTTTTTTTTTTTTTTTTTTTTTCAGTTATATTAACAGATCTTGCCTCCTTTATATATAGAAGAAATGAAAATTTTAAAAAATATAAATAAACTCGCAAAAACTATAACTCATCTTAATTGAAAAGCAAAAAAAAAAAGAAATCTTGTTTCTTTCTACAATGAAAGAATGTTTTATATTAGGTCATTCATTACCGTCATTCACACAAACAATCTTAATTTTCTGCGGAAATTAATTAAGCTTTGTTGTTCTGACCTTTAATTAACAAAATCATACATTACTTCCCTACACATTCTTTGCTATCTTCAATCCCCTAATTGCGTAAAGACCGATAAAGCCAATAAAAATGCAAAATTACGGCTATCTTCCTAAATTGCTCAACTCTATGGAAGCTGCGGGAACATAAAAACATTTCGCAAAAACAGCTCTCTCAAAACATAAAATTCTATTTCCCCTTACAATTATTATTTACGCACTCTAATACGATAAGAGTTTAAACTCTGGGTAGCTATATTGCGCTGTTTATTGGTATTTTTTTAAACGTTGAGTCTGGAATTTATGCGCTCCGCATCGCGCGACGTTAACATTTCCTGCTAAATATTATTGAATTTAACCTTATCAACGGTTTTTCTTTAGGTATTCTGAAGCTCATAAAATATTGATACGATCGGGTGCATCGTTTACGGTATATTAAATTACTCTTTAGAGTTCGGCTCTAAATGACGGAGAATAGCTATTTGGAGCCCCATGTAAAGCTTCGGTGAGCTGTAAATAATAGAACCCACATATTTGACTAAATTTCTCGAGGTTTATTTTTAGGTCACATTTAAGAACGTAATCTGAAAGATAAATTATTTTAAACAAGTTAAAATATTTTACCTTCTTTCGTTTTTAAATATATTAAATTACTCTGTGGAGCTCGGCTCTAAATGACGTAGAATAGCTATTTGGAGCCCCATGTAAAGCTTCGGTGAGCTGTAAATAATAGGACCCGTATATTTGACTAAATTTCTCGAGGTTTATTTTTAGGTCACATTTAAGAACGTGATCTGAAAGATAAATTATTTTAAACAAGTTAAAATATTTTACCTCCTTTCGTTTTTAAATATATTAAATTTCTGTTTAATAAAATCTGTAGAGCTCGGCTCTAAATGACGGAGAGTAGCTATTTGGAGCCCCATGTAAAGCTTCGGTGAACTGCAAATAATAGGACACACTTATTTGACTAAATTTCCAGAGCTTTATTTTTAGGTCACATTTAAGAACGTAATCAGAAAGATAAATCATATTAAATAAGTTAAAATAATTTACCTTCTTTCCTTTTTAAATATATTAAATTACTCTGTAGAGCTCAGCTCTAAATGACGGAGAATATCTATTTGGAGCCCCATGTAAAGCTCCGGTGAGCTGTAAATAATAGGACCTACGCATTCGACTAAATTTCCCGAGGTTTATTTTTAGCTCACATTTAAGAACGCAATCAGAAAGATAAATTATTTTAAACAAGTTAAAATATTTTACCTTCTTTTTCTTAAAAAATATATTAAATCACTCTGTAGAGCTCGGCTTTAAATGACGGAGAATAGCTATTTGGAGCCCCATGTAAAGCTTCGGTGAGCTGTAAATAATAGGACACACATATTTGACTAAATTTCCAGAGCTTTATTTTTAGGTCACAATTAAGAACGAAATCAGAAGGATAAATTATTTTTTAAAACTTTAAATAACTTACCTTGCATTTTCAAACATATTAAACTGTTAAGGTCTCGACTCTAAATGACGGATAATAGTCATTTGGAGCCCCAAGTAAAGCTCTGGTGAGCTGTAAATATAATGAACGACACATTTGACTAAATTTCCGGAGCTTTATTTTTAGGTCACGGTTAAGAACGAAATCAGAAGAATAAATTATTTTTAAAAACTTGAAATAACTTACCTTGCGTTTTTAAACATAATCTTTAGAGCTCGGCTCTAAATTACGAAGAATAACTGCTTGGAGCCCCATTTACAAAGTCCGATAATAGGACCCACATATTTGGCTAAATTTTGGTGGCTTCTTTTTTTTCTGGTCGGAATTGACACAATTAAGAATATTGTTTCAAACAAAGTCCAAGTGCTTCGTTGTTTTTAATAAAAATGAATTTTCGCCATGTTGCTTTAATTGCATGTATTACTCGTAAATTCTTGCATAAACTGATGCTGAAGTACGAAAATTCCACCAAATATAAGTCCCACAACTATTGTGAAGTAGAGGAGTTTAGGGCAAAGTGAGAAATATGGGAGCAAAGTAAAATGGTGAAACATTTACTCTGTTTTTAGCACCACCTGTCCAATAACATTGGAACTGTGTAGTAACACATGTAGTCCGTTCGAATCAGGAAAAAGTTATCTCTGAAGATCTAAGCAGATCGCTCACTCCTTTCAACAACGTCATGTCTCAAAAAAAAAAAATATAAATAAATAAATAATAATAATAATAATATTAATAAAATAAAATAAAATAAAATAAAATAATAATTTAAAAAAAAAAAAAAAAAAAAACGTGATTTTTCAGGAGAGCGATTTTAAAAACTGAAAGTAAGATGTCATGTCGTAAAACTATATTTAAAGCTACTGATTGAACTTTTTCTTATGCATAAAGTCGTTTTCAAGAAAATCTGGTATTTCTTCAGTTTCATGAAGAAGAAGTGTAAAAAGTGTAAATTTTAAAAATTTGCTGTTTATTTATGACGTTCTTGCATTAAATTTCAACGATACTATTTGAAATATCTCAACACATATATCGTTATTCTTACTAATTGTTCTCCTTACAATACCGATAATACCGACACAAAGGCAAATAGTGCGTTCTTGATTAAAAAATAAAAATGAAAAGTGCCCTTTTTTTGTGTGCTATACTGTTTTTGGAATAAATAGTGTGTTTCACTATAAACGACACAGATGTTTCATGCTTAATAGATCAAGCATGACCCAAGATGTGACATTCTTGAAAAAAGCATTCCCAAATACTTGAAAATGCATATACGACACTTTTGCTCTCTAGTGGCGAAATATTAAGTTATAAAAATACGTTCTTGCAGAGATGTAAAACTCATTCATGGCAGCTCAAAAAAGAAGCAAAACTCAAAATCATTATTTTTTGAGATATGATGTTTTTGAAAGAAGTGAGCGATATTATAATACATGCTTCAAAAAATGATGCTCATATTGTAATATTTTGCTGTAAGTCAAAAAATATTTTTGCTATTTCTATTTGTTATTATTACTTGTTTATTAGCACTATGCTCCAATATCATATATTCGATAGAATGCTCGAATATCATAGACAAAGTTGGTGTGCTAAAGTTGGTGTTTATATATTTGTGAAACATACATGAAAGAAAACCATTAGGATTTAAGTAGGTCTAATAATGGAAATTGATGATACAAATTGAAGTAATAATGGTTCTTCCTTAGCCAACTTACGCGGTCATTTAGTGTTTCCAATATTTCTTTTTCAACTTATAGTTTTGGCTAATTTTCCAAAATTGATCTTAATCAACTGTAGTACCTTCATTAAACACAACTTTATATGTAAAAGTAAAATATAAACCTATAGACTTTCAATAAATTTCACAAATGAAACTGTTTTGTTTTTTGTTTTAAAATTTTCCGCAATACAGATTTAAAAGACAGTAAATGTCTCATAAATATATACATTTACAAAAAAAAACAAAAACAATTCACACTAAAAATTTACATACTTTATCACGTAAGACCATCTAACCCCTTTTTTAGATACGCTTCATTTAAAATACATAAGGGGGAGGTGACACATTTACCCCTTACTATGGGGTAAGTGGATCAATCCAATATTTTACAAAATATAATCGTTAAGAATATTTAAAGCATTATTTTAGAAAATAATCATGAACTTTTGTTTATTAATAATGCCCAAGATAAAATAAGACAACAAGATTTTTTTTTTTCAAAACTTTTCTATAAGATTTCAAAAACGAACTATTCTAAAAACGGGTCTCACTTACCCCAACCAACCCTAAAACTGTTAAATTGATCAAACGAAAATACCTCTATCCTCCCTTTCTCCATATTTTTTAAGAAATTTTCCTTCTGGCGAAATTTTCCTGAACATAACACGGGGAAGGTGCTGTTCCATTGACCACGTTGCAAAATTAAATTTTTCTTAGCTTGAGTATTAAGGCTAAATTTATCAGATATTCTTATTTTGTTGTAAATAGCATTCTTATTTTAATCATAGTTATCTTCTCAAAGTTCTAATTTTACTTTTATTTTGTTTTGTTGTATTTTTTTTAAATAATAGTTCTGTGGCCAAAGGTACAACATACCTTTGACCATGGCCTGTTGTACCTCTTACCAGGCAATTAGACAACACAGCAGGCGCAGAAAAACATCCTTTTATTCCGTAGCATTGTAAATAATTGCATGTTAAATGTGTACAGGACAATATAAGTATAATAAAAGTGATATAAATGATTTTTTAAAAATAATAGTACTGTGGTCAAAGGTACAACATAACTCTGACCATGGGCTGTCGTACCTCTTACTAGGCAATTTAGGCAACACAACAGGCGCAGAAAAAAATATCCTTTTATTCAGTAACATTGTATATAATTGCATGTTAAATGTGTACAGAACAATGTAAGCATAATAAAAATGTTATTAATGAGAGTATGTCAAGAATATTGTATTTTTCGCTTGCGACCTTATATGAGGAAAAGTCCACTCCAAATGGCAAAGATTTTGATTGCCGAGTGGATCCACTAGTAAATAGTAGAGTTTGGAAATTCAACCACAATGTCTTCTACATCATTATCGTAAAAATTTCTTCTCTTGTAAACTTGACAATTAAAAAAAAAATTGTGTGGAAACCGCTCCAATTGCCTTTTTTTTTTTTTTTTTTGCTTCTTGATCAATAATGTTATTGCCCTTTCAACGCATTTTTTATAAGTTTTCTTTCTGTTTTGCTTCTTAGCATTCTGTTCGGACTTCGTTCGAACTAAAAGATAAGAGAAACAAAAATAATTGTTCTTGTAGTAATTTAATATAAATGTATTCATAAATTATATATTTCTTTCAAGAAAGTTGTTACAGAACATAGATGTTAAATGATGGAAAAATCATTCAGGGGTGTTGTGCCTTTGACTTGATCAAAAGAACAGCAGTGAATCATGGTCAGTGGTACAACACCATGGTAGGGCAAATTCTTGGTAGGGCAAAGGCTTGTCTTTATTATCATGTTGAGTCTGACATACTTATTGGATCCTTAAAAACCATGCAACATTTTTATTTACCTGAAATTAAATTTTAATTATTTTTAGAGCTAAAGCAATATTGATGCGTAAAAATATAACAGAATAATGTCAATTCAGAATTATTTTATCTTAGAGCAGAATATAATGATTAAATACTAATAAGAAAGAGACCAGAATACTTGACATCTACACAAAGGAAAATATCACTTAGCATTAGGTGTTAATCCTGCAGCAAAAGAAATAGCTGAGAGAGAGAGAGAAAAAAAATCTCTAATCAATGACATCATTCACTAACGGAAGGGGACAGGGCACAAAAGAGATGAAGAGACAAGTCACCCCTTTCATTGATCTAGTTATCTCCGGTCTATTGACAAAGTCATATTCAACTGGATGAATTAACTCTACCTTTAGCTGCCAAAAGCCTCCTAACCGATAAAGGCAGGACTTCTTCTTATCTCCCCTCCCCCCTCCCCTGCCGGTCAAGCGTAACCGGACATATGAATCACGAAGAGTTGACCGTCAGATTCCGATAAGGTTAGTGTACGCTTTTTATCGGGATTAGGGGTCGACCAATGGAGAAGTGGAGGGTATTAATGGCTGATAGGGTGATGTATTTTTTTCCCTTTGCTTCCCGTCTTTTATTAGTTAGTGAAGGATAAGATTGGAAGCCGAGTATCTAATTGGCTGCCGATTGGTTATGCTGCTAGGTTTGATACTGAGGTAGAGCTAGGGACGCCATATTTGGTCTGAGCTTTTCGGGATGTTGCTGTGCAGACACTGCTTGAGAAGATGGGACAGTGCACGCCGGGAGATAGTTATAAAAATTTGCGTAAAATAACAGGCAAAAATAGTTATCTCAGGGGTAGGTATGTTACGTTATTTATTTCGTACTTTTTGAAATAATTTACTCATGAAAAGTAGTATCAAATGCATATGCAATGTAAAAAATTATGAGATACTGTAAAAAAAAAAAATAATAAGTATAAAATTTTGAAGTAAAGAAGGAAAAAAAAATAAAGTAATAGTCTTAATCAATGGTATTTAGCGGAGTGGGCTTCACTATTACAGAAAAAATGTGATTAAATACTTTTAATTAGATGATTGAACCCAGGGCCGAATTCAGCTCCATGCTGCTCCTAGCAGATTTGAAATCTGCCGACCCCCTCCCCTCCCTCTTAAAAAAAACAGAAACTCAAAAACAAGCAAAAAAGTTGTCCCGAAATTTAAATTGTCAAGCTTATGGAGAAATGATGACGCTTTACATTCAGGGGCGCCCCGATGAGAGGTCACAGCAATCTCTAAAAAATACTCCTTATTCGGTAAATTTTGCTGACGATTCAGAAAATTTAGAGATTACATTGCATCACATCCTTTGTCTTTTTTTTTTAATTCTAAAAATTGTTCTTTAATGATACCTAACGTTCCTTCTCATTAGATGTTATGTACATATGTATGATTTGCGCGTAAGCTCGTGTTTTATCATTCGGTAAAGTTAGAGTTTTCCTTCCCCAAAAAATTTTAGTTCGATGCTCCCCTGTTTACATTATTTAATTTTGTACATCGTTCATGGCTCAAGTACTGCTCTTTGGCAGTTTATCAAGCGATTCACATAAGATCAATATAAATAATATTTACAATATGTATATTTATTTGCAATTAGCAATTAATAGAGCTTTTTTTTTTTTTTTCATGGCTTTATAGTTTCATAAAACATGTTCTCTTTCGTTCTTTGAAGTTTCAAAACATTTCCTTGTAATGGCAACGCGGATGAATTACTGAAAAATGATTTAGTTTTGAGTTAGACCTATAAGGGAAAATATAATGATAGAAAATGGGGAAATAAAGAGTTACCGAGATTTTTTTCGAATACTAAGCATGTTAGTATGTTTCACATAAGACAGCATCTTTGTTTTCAGAAAAAAATAACCAACTTCTTTGTTGTTTCATTATTTGTTATTGTTTGCTCAAAAAGACATTTTGAATTTAGGTAGAAGAAAAAAAAAAACGATTCCATTCCGAATAAATTCTGTTACTTTTTAAAAAAGTTACGTATTAGTGCTCTTTTGATCGAAACTGTTTTGAAATCAAACCTAGTTTAATTATTTAATATCTATATCGCTCAATCTTTGATGAGCACTGAACTTTAATGTCTTGTGCATTAACCATGTTATCAGTTGTTATCTTTATTTATAGCAGCATCTTTATCCAGTTATATTTTTTTTCATCTACGAATCAACTATTTGAATAAATTCATCTGTTATTATGTTCACTCACTTGTGTTCTTACCACTCCTCACTGTTCAATGGTGTTTCATTAGTAAATTGTAACTGGATTACTTTTCAAAGAGTCTAAAGTTTTTGCTTTTGAAAACTGCCCATTTGAAAAAACCATATCATGTTTAAAATAAATTTTGATGACTCTTTTTTTGTTCTTCAGTTTTTAATTTGGGGGAGGGGGCATGCTTCCTTTATTTAAAATCCTTCAGCCTTTTCGCTCGTCGATAGTTTTTATTTCCCTCCGAGACTTTATATTAACAGAAGACAATTTTTGATCATTAATAATGTAAAAAAGAAAATAAACGTCAAATCACTCAAGAAACCAATACTGAGTAAACTTAAGTGTATCACTAAAATCTTAGTCAAAGTCCAATCCTGTTGTGACTTCGAGATAAACGCAAAGACACTTTCTGAAATTGACACAATCTTTTCGTCTTCACTTACTATTTTACGCTGATTAATTACCATGATTGATGAATATTTGATTTTCATAAGATGTGTGAAAGTAATCAATATTAAATGACAAGAAAAAATAGTATCTGTGAAAAATGGAAGAATGCTAATATTTTACTTTCAATAATAAAAAATTATTTTATAAAATGTGGTTTTAGCAAAATTTGCCGCCCTAGGCAGCAGCCTACTCTGCCTATTGGGAAATTGGGCCCTGATTGAACCTCAAATAGCGTTTCTAGTGTACATTTACAGTTCAGTCCTCTGCTGCGGGAAACACAGAACTATGCTACCTAAATGCATGTTGATTATATTTTTCGATTCTGTATCCTCCTAGAAAATGGGAAGAGAATATTCTAGAGAGGAAGAGAAGATTCCTTTTTTTAAGCAATCACGATTGCTTATTGCTTTCATTTGACTGTTTTTGGCGTGCTATCATTTTTCCCACCGGCGCGGCGGCGCCACCCTCTGCCAGCACCACCCGTCGCGTCGGCCGGCCTCACGATGCTGCTCCTCTAGCGAAAACCGTCTCCAGGTTGCGTCCATATCCTACGCACATACGCATACATACACGCATCAACACACACGCACACACAAACACGTACACACACATACCCCTACACACATACACAATTACATACACACACAAACACATACACACACGCATGCATACAGACGCCTACACATAACCACAAATATACACAACTGCCCACACATTCATGCCTGCACACAGACTCAAACACATATGCTTACACACACATACACATACCCCGCCCCCACGCACACAAACACTCATACACACAACTACCCACACACTTTTGACTGCACACAGACACAAACACACATGCCTACACACATACACATACCCCCCCCCCCCCCCACGCACACACACATACAAACACACTCGTGATTGCGAAAAACATAATTTGAATTCAAGATAACAAAATTCAAATTAATTTTTGAATTTTTTTTTTCTTTTTTTTCATTTAATGAGGTCCTTGTAACTCAAGATCAAATCGTTGAAAAGCCTCATTTATGCTGGATTTCTTCAAGTGATTCACTTCCGGAAGAATAAATACTCAACTTTTTTTTTTTTTTTTTTTTCGAGCTTAGAAAATCACCTGTTATAATAAAGTTATTTTCTCAAAATTCAAAAGATTCTCCCATTGAAAATTTAAAAAGTAAAAATGATATTTAAAAAAAGTCAATTTGCGATGACATGTTGTATTCCGTTGTAAAGTTATTTTGTAACAAATTTAAATACCTTCATGGTACCAACTATATGTAATTGATAAATTACTATTTTTAAACTGTTTTCAGTACAAATAATTATTAATTGTATTTAATTTTATCGATAGTTCTCCCCCCTCCCCTTTCAGCATAAATCACAATTTTCCCGTTAAAATGCTCTTATAGCTTCGGCAGAATGCTTGGAAACAAAATATATTTACAAGAAAGTATTCTGGAGATATCTAAATAATAATTAAATAAATTTTTGACTACTTAATGTTGAATGTAAAAATTTTATACGCATTTTTTTCCGTCGTTCTAAATTTGTTGCAAATTATATATATATTATAATGTATTTATATTATTTATATCCATGAATTTAAATAAAGAACAGCGCTGAACTTCTACGTAAAACTTTTTTCACGGCATCACGACTGCCATTGCAAAGAAAACACACTTACATGAGGAAGAAGCCGAGTAGAATCTTAATTTTTGTATGTAAGTTTAGTATCGGTGGCTTTGATATTTTCCAAAAATCTTTTTGTAGTTTCATTTAACATTTTATAACATTCTGGTAGTTGCATTGTAATTCTGGTATGCCTTAGTAGAAAAATATGCAAAAATTTAACGCAATTAAAAGTAGCCGATCATAAAATATTTGAAGACATGAGACAATTATTTATTTGAATTTATTTATATTATCTATATTAATAAATTCAAATTAAGATCAGTGCTGAACTTCTGCGTAAAACATTTTTCACGGCATCATGACTGCCATTGCAAAGAAAACAGATTCACATGAAGAGGAAGCAGAGTATAATCTTATTTTTCGTATGTAAATTTAATATCGGTGGCTTTGATACTTTCGAATACTCTTTTTGTAGTTTCATTTAGTATTTTATAACAATCGGATAGTCATATTGTAATTCTGGTATGCCTTAGTAGAAAAATATGCAAAAATTTAACGTAATTAAAAGTAGCCGATCGTAAAATAAGTGAAGACATAAGTTTTTCATGTGACATTTCGTTCCAATCAGGTGAGTCAAGCAATCTGCAGTTTCGATCAAGCAGAATATAAAGTTCATTTAAAATAATCCATTGTTAAGGAAACTCAAAGCACTTATTGCTTAATTAATAAGCATTTGTGGAGGTTTTTACCTTTTATTTTATGAAAATATTTAAAAAAAAAACAAAGTTACCCTATCAACTGAAAAAAATAGGCTCAAGTTTTCGAATTTACTTTTGTTTAACAAAACTTATCTATTACAATAAAAAAATTTCAATAAATTGGTTTTTCTAGATTAGGAAAATAAGCCATTAACTACAACTAAGTGTGAGAGTTTTCATTATTGTATTTAAATATTATTTTAATAAATAAAATAGTTACATTTATTAATTTTTTATGTTCTCGCATTACAAGGTTTTAATCGGAAAAGTAAATTTGTCTATTCGCGTGGAAATTTATTCGTTATTGTTTTTACAAGCTAGTTACATTTGAGCCTTTTTGTACACTATGGATTCGTTGTATTCTTAGCATATAAAAAACTTATTATTATTTAACATTTTGTTGCTAATACTTATACTTATATTTACATTTTACATACTTGTACTAGTCGACATATTTTCTATATTTGTTTTGAAATACTTAACAACTAAAAAAATTCATTAAAAGCGCAAAAATACAAGCGCAATCTTTTTGTATCATTTCGTCATAAATTCATTTCAGGCAAATAATGAAAGAAAACTGTTTTTGAAACTCTTCACAAGATTTTTTTTTTATATTTATGTTACATCTATTTGCACAAGTCTCAAAACAAAGTTTCGCGCATGAGCTTTCTCTCCCAATGAAATCCATTTTTCTTTTGCTACAACTTTCAAAATAATAGCTCCAGCACCAAAAAAGCACAAATATTTACGGACTACTCTAAATGTGACATAATAACTCTTTGGAGTGTCATGCAAAAACCATGCTACACAGTTGCAAATAAACATGTTCTTGTACTTCCTTGAAATTGTGTTTCCAGAATTGCGCAACGATACCAATTTATTAATGGCTTCAGGCAAAAAGAGCAGGCATTGTTTGCATTCGAGGCCATTAATTTCACTACATGCAGTCACGGAACGGACACGTACAATCAATAACGGTAACGGTATTCGATTTTCTGAGTGACGGTAACTGCACATGTGTATGCAATAAATTTACCTTTGTTACATGTTTTGGGTAGATAATTTTTGTTTACTGTAGTAAGTGGAAGATTCTTATTACTTGTCATTGGATTATGTTCATTTGAATCATTATATTGATATATTTTTGTGTTAATTTTAGATTTGAATGAAAAAAAAAGAAGAAGAAGAAGATGATGATGAAAAAGAAACACAATTAAAATTTTGATTTATTTTTAATCAACAAAGCATTTTAACTGAGTTTGTAAACTTAGTGATATCTTTCCCCTTTTTTATGGAAGAAATGAGCTGTCAAATCCAGTGTCATGCTGACGTTATTGGTCATAGAAGTTCGTGTTAATCAATTGGAGATATTTATATCGACAGTCACTAAAATTCTTTCTTACATTGGTTCAAATCAAGCTGGAAGTTACAGTAAATTAAAATAATTCACTCTTCATTGTTCAGCAATTCTTATAATTCATTATTACGCTTTTTAAACATTATATTTAGTTTTTGTTATTAAGATTTAATATTTTAGATGTCTACAAATATAATTGATTATTTAGGTTTCAATTCTTCATTCTCTTTATTTACTGTACTTTATAATACTCATCTCTAGTTGAAGGTAAATGTTATTGTTTATATCCATTGCATTATATTTTTAAATTAAGGAATAAAGGTATTCATATTTTTCCTCAGCCCCCACAATAAGGCAATTTTTTGCTACCATTTTCACTTCCCATTTAGTTATGGTTGTTACAATTAGAGATTTAAAAAGTCAAAAGAAGTATTAAACTTTCTTTAAGTTTAAAATTTAAACAAAGCTACATTTGTTGTTCTTTATTAACCGACTTCAAAGGAGGTTAAGTATTCGTATGCGTCTTTTTATGTATGTTTTCGGATTTCTCCAAGAGCCCTGGACCGATTTGAAAATTCTTTTTTTTTTTTTTTTTTGAAAGGGTATACTTTTCAGATGGTCCCATGGAAGTCTGGTTCTGATGAGGGGTCTCGGAGAAATCTAAGAAACTTTAAATTTCATACAATGTGACTACGTAATCCAACTTGCGTCAGCCGAGCGATACGTTTCAGGTCACGTGGTTTTGCCGTGAACAGTGCGTTTTCTCGACTTAGGGGTCTTGTCTTGAACTTCTCTCTCTCTCTCTCTCTCTCTCTCTCTCTCTCTCTCTCTCTCTCTCTCTCTCTCTCTCTCTCTCTCTCTCTCTCTCCCTCTCTCCCTCTCCCTCTCCCCCCCCTCTCTCTCTGTTGTTCTTTCTTTACTTTATTTTATTTTATTATTTCTTTATTTGGTTGAAATTTGCCATTCTCCCCCCCCCCCTCCTATGTAAAATATTCATTCCGTAATTTTCTGTCCCTGATCAATATGTCTCCCAATAGAGCTTTGAATGCCCACTTCAATGCAGCATTCGAAGAACATTCTCTTTTCCCCATATCTGAATTCAGTATAATCGGAATCCAAAGCAAATTTTACTACATGAAGTTAATAAAATGTTGATTGCAACGGCAAAGGAATCGGTCAATATACCCCAATCATCAAAGCAAAGAACTAACTTTGATCATATGTATCATCTTACTGTCACTATTTTCATGACAAAGCTATAGAAAAAATAAGCGTTCATCAATTGTTGAAGTATACAGTTATCACCTTATTCATTCATGTGTTTGCGTGTGTTCACATGTGTGTAATAGTTTTTATAAAAACATTGAGTAAACGGCGAAAGTTTTTGTTTTATGTGAAACATCGGGGAAGAGTTCAACTGGTGTCACACCTTTTCACTAGGGCGGTTCAAAAAACCCTTTTTTCAGCTAGATTCCTGAACACCCCCTATTTTTTTAGACTTAGTAAAAGTTTTAGCTTCTTATTTAAATTTAAAGAGGGTGCTCGAAAACCGCTAAAATTAACAGTAGCCGTAGCATAGAAAGTGCCACACATTTAGAAACATTTAAATTCCCCAGCTGTTTTTTTGTAAATAATTACTTTATTGCAATGTATGTGCATATTAGTAGTGTGTATATATATAGCATTGTTTTTTCAGTTCAATGCATTTTTTCAACCCCTCTTCCCGTACTTATGAAGTTTGGGGGATTGAGCAGCCTCTTTCAGTTGAAATAAGAAGCTAAAAGTCTTCCTGTATATTACTATCCACAAGTCTAAAAATATTGAGAGGTGTCCCATTTGCTAGGAGAAACTTTTTTTATATGTATTTTTGAACCAAACAACTCCTCACCCGGGTACGGCCTCAGATGCTTTAAGTCCTAAGTCAGGGTATCGAACAAAGATTGAACATAAAATTGTAACATTTAAAATTGAAGCTTTCGGAGTTTTTACCTAAATTGCCCAAAAAAGACACTTTCACATTTTGCCTCAACGAAGGATGAGCATGCGCCCGAAACGAAGTATCTTGTTTCCTTCACATCAATTTCCAAGAAAAACACAGCCCTGCACACTCGTCCCGCCCAGAATGGGCATCTTTGATCCAATATTTGCCCATCGTGCTGGAAAACAGTATTTACCAATTGGCTTTCGACACGAACATTTGCCCCGGATCCATTACTCAGAGTCAACAGATGCAAAACACGGATCTGGTCGGCCGGGACGAGTCATTTGCCTAATAGCAGACCCCGATGGCCATCGGCTGCTCATTTCTCATTGGTCACGCGAACGGGCCATCTCACTTTGTTGGGACGTGAGAGGAACAAATTTTGCATGCTGAGGGAATGGACGTAGATATATTAAATGTAAAATTTGTTGATTCTGTTCAAGGAGCCCACGAACGCAACTTTTTGTTGTTGTTCGTAAAGGCATCAGTGCATTAAGTTTTCATCGCTGACCGTTACAAACGGATCATACTGTGAATTAAGCAGAATCGTAATGTCATTCCGAAATTTGTTACAGATAGTATTTTTCTAATGTTGTGCATTCGTACTTCAGTATTAGCGTATAGCAGCGGTTTCCAACCTTTTATGTAGTGGCCAATCAGTTTTATAAAAGCAAAACTTGAGGCCCAGTAACTTCCAAATAACTATACAAGTACATTTTTTTTGTGGGAAATCTAACTTTATAATGGAGCGAGACCGTTGAGGTTGTTTTAAAAGTGGTTTTAGAGTTTGTTCCTGCAATAGTTTAACAAGTATTTGTCATTTGAATTTAATTTCTATTTCTTATGTAGTTTTCTTCAAATGGAGTCCTATTCAGTAGACTTCATCTTCTATTTTAGATAGTTCTCTTAATTTTGAAAAGTATTTTTTATTGGCAAACAGTCACGGAGAGCTTTTGAGTGAAGCAGATGATCCGAGCTCCTATTAATCGAAATTTCAATTATTCAAGCATATTGCTCTCAAAAACTTTTTTTTCTTTTTTACGATTTAGTACACAAAATCGAAAGCATTATTCCTATGTTCAGAGAATACAAATTTAGAAGAAACTGAAGAAATCAAGGTAAAGAGACAATAGAAATATATGCCCAAAACCTCGATAAAGAACGGGAAAAAATTGTGCGTCATTTTATGCATTCAAAAATATACATATCAATCATTTTGACACACAAAAGCATCTTTGAAGTTTCTTATCCAATTATTCGAACTTTTGGTGCTCTACTGCATAAATTAATTAAAAAACGGCTGGAGCTACAATTTTGATGCCAACCGAAATAAAGTATTTTCCTGCATAAAATGGAATTTATTTGGAGCTTCTACAATAACTAGTACATTTTACCCCTTTTCCTTTCTGAGCTGTAAGGATTGCTTATTGTTTTCACTTAACCGTAGTTGATGTCCTATCATTTTTGAGGACCTCTGACCTCCGCGCGGGTACTCCATCTGGGCACCAACTGTAACTCCTCTCTGTCTTCTCGTTCGTGTCCCTCGGAATCGACTCTTTTTATACTCGGCTGTCTTTTTTTAAACCCGGCTCGGGTCTTTGCACAATCTTCCTTAGACAAAAAACAGCATCCAGCATCCTGACTCAGGCATTAATTTGAATTTTGGCATCTTGAATTCAAATTATGCTTCTCGAAATTATGATTGCGATAGGAATCATTTGTAGAATCAAGAGACCCAACGACTAGGGTCCTTTCGCAATTCGTGATTGAGAAAAACATAATTTAAATTCAAAATGTCAAAAATAAAAGTGTTGTTGTTTTTTTTTTTTTTTTTTTTTTGCAAATGCTCTGTGTGAATATCCTGGTAACGTTTATAGATGATAAAAAAAGAGCTATTCTATACTTTTCATTAACGATTTAAACTTTTATAGATATATATTATATACATGTTACAATTTTTTGACTATTTGCATGTTTCCTGTGTATCATTACAACTGTACACATTTCTTACTAAGTAGACATCTTCATCCTTTTTTTTTTTTCTTTGATAACGATTGTTTTGTAGAAAAATTTCGGGGATTTTCCGACTTCCTATCATTCTTATCGTATGAAATTCAGTGCGAATTAAAAATGCAAAATGGAAGAATGAAGTAATTAATGCAAAACTAAAGTTTAGAAACTTAACGTATTAAAGCACAAAAATTCAAAATGAGAAAAAAATTATAAAAATACTGTTTTCAAACTAATGCTTGATTTCGAAAACTTGAAGCTGCCAGAAGGATATTATTATTATTTATATTAATATTATCATTATTATTATTTATATTATTATTATTATTATTTATATTAATAATATTATTATTATTATTTATATTATTTATATTATTATTATTATTATTATTATTATTATTATAAATGATTGTGTGCGCGCGCGCGTGTGTGTGTGTGTACGAACGCGCTCAAGTATATCAACGGAGTACTGAGTCAAGTGAATGTTTTAGTTATTTAATTTCCTCTGAAAACCATCAAAGTAATACTTACGTTGAGGTCCGAGATTTCCCCTTATTGGACTTGGAACTTAGGAATTGATTTTGTAGATATGTCGGGACGGAGTGCATCACTCTTAAACCCATTTCATAAAGTCCTGCCCTACCGCTAATCTTTCGCCCTTCTGAATAAGATGCTACGCCAGCAATAGGGAAGTTTTCGATTTTTCAATTTTTAGTTTTATATGATAGAGTAACATGTATGAATATCATAGGTGAAAAAATTTTTGCGACACGATAGGTAGTTTTTTTTTAATTAATTTTTAAAGTTCAAGCGCTTGTGACGTCAAATGACATAGGAATAAACGTCATGCGCTCTTCCGATAGGGGAGAAGCCGAAGGTCACACATTCGACTTCGAAGACGAAACATAAAAGACTTATCTCCTCGCATTTAACTCCTCGCGTTTCTGGAACATTAAACCTCTCATCCTCTCGGAAATATTCGAATATCATCATTGATGTTACATGAGGAAGATGATTTAGATTGTGCTTTAACGAATCCGGTCTCCATAGCGTGTTCAAAAGGATTATTGAATTTCTAAAAAATAAAAATATCAGCGCGCTCAAAATGTCCCTAGCGAAAACAAGGGATCTTCGGCGGAAAGCTGCCCATTAGTGCCCTGTGACGTTTCAGGAGAGCGTACTTTTGCGCTTGGATGTTTAAAAATTCATTTAAAATCAATCACGGTGTTTTAAAATTCGGCGATGGTGAATTTTTAAGTTTTGAGGCTCAATTAACAATATCCAATAGCCAAAATATGAACATTTAATAGGTTGCAACTTCCCTATTGCTAGATAGCGCCGCTGAATAATGTGCTGTTATTAAATAATAATTGATTTTTTTAAAAAAAAACTTATATCTTCATTTAAAACTAGCATCGCCTTCATATACAGGAAACTCCCGATTGTCGGCAGTCCGATTATCTGCTTGTCTTTTGGTTTTTTTTTATTATATATACTTTTCTTTTTTTTTTAACGCTCATTAAATGTTTTTACTTCCTTTTACAAAAAAGGAAGTATTGTATTCGTGAAAAAATTTTCACTCAAAAATCGGACTTAATTTCTATTTTTCTCACCCCCGAATGAATGTTGAGTTTTTTTTTTTTTTTGGATCCGACCACACGTGGATATATACCTAGGAACGTACACACACCCGAAACATCCATTTTGACGACCCTCGAGTTAATTACAACGAATTTTCTCGTGACGTCCGTATGTACGTATGTATGTGTGTATGTATCTCGCATAACTCAAAAACGGTATGTCCTAGAAAGTTGAAATTTGGTACGTAGACTCCTAGTGGGGTCTAGTTGTGCATCTTCTTTTTTGGTTGCAATCGGATGTTCCTAAGGGGGTCTTTTGCCCCTTTTGGGGGGAAATCATTGTTAACGTCGATGTAAACTCAAGTTGTGTTATAATTTGCCGGACACTTGGCGATATGTCGTCAGTCTTTTGGTCGCCAAGTTTTGTCGCCAACTTGGCGATTTTTTTTTTTTAATTTGGTTTCTATTTGGCCACTGTTGGTGATATTTAGAGAGTAAACAATTGAATTACATTAAAATTGCCAATAATGGGGAAATGACATTAAATTGGAGTAAAAGGAAGTCATGTGATGCACACGTCAGCTCGTTTAAACTCATGATTGTGTTATTGTTCGTTTGTAACTTTTACATTTATTTTTTACACTCAATGTTAGTAGATGCAATGTAGCAATGTTTGTAGCAATATATGTGTGAGTGTTACTTATATTTTTAGCTATTCTATACACTAGTATCGTTTTTGATCTAATATTTGGATTATCCAGGAATTTCATTTATCCGCGGTTATTTTGCAACCCTATTCCGCGGATAATCGAGAATTTACTTTAGTTTATTTTTCTTCCAAAGAGAAACGATGTGCTTCTCGGTAATTAAGCAAATTCAGTTGTCTTGGAGAATGCTGACGATTTATATACGGGGGCATCCCCCCCCCACCCCTGTCTGAAAGAAACAAAAATGTTCGTGAAATTTTGAGCTGAGTTTTAAATCACGTGGGTCACCATTCTCCCTAGTTTCATTAATCTGACGGTTTGTGTGTGTGTGTGTGTGTATATGTGTGTGTGTATTCGTGCTTCAATATTTCTCGCTCTCTCTTTGTGTGTGTGGACTCAGGTATATATTCATATTAAATTCATTCAATCAAAGTAAACCCAAAGTTCATTTCCCTTTACTTCATAGAGAAAAAGATACATTCCTGACTACCGTTCATTATGACGACACTGCAAAAATTTGAAACAGTTCATTAATTCAATAGTTATTTATTTATTGCGAAAAAAATTTATAAACTCTCAGAAGATAATTTTGATTATCATACAACATACATTCATTAGATCTATAATTACCATTCCAAATTTTATTAGGAAATAATTCAATATCTAAAGCACCTTAAGAGAAATTTTTAAGCAAATTTTCGATTAAATAGTTTGAATGGCCAATTTTTTGTAATATTTGAAAAATGGCCACTATTCGTAAGACTTTACTTCTTACGAGGGAGAAAATATATATTCTAATGCTTACACAAAGTATAGTAATTAAGTTTCTCCGCCGCTTCCTTCTTTTCTGAAATTACAAACTAAACTTACGTGAATTGTTGTTATCTGTCAATAATGAGCATTTAAAATTATTTTAAAATTAGTAGAAGAATGTGAGGCAAGGGGAAGTAGTTAAGATAACTTTTTCAAAATGAACAAATTTTAAATTTGTTTTGAAAAGTGCAGTACACATAAAGAAAGAATAATGAATTTTATAATAAAACTTGTATTGGTACATTATTTTTCATTTTTTGGCGGTAAAGTTGTATGTGCCCTCCCCCCCCCCCCAAAAAAAAAGGGAAAATTTTCTTTCATGTGGCAAAGTGAAACAAATACATATTTTTTTCTAATGAAATATTTTTGATCAAATAAATAAGTAAATAAAAGACTGAATGAATTAATAATGAAACAATAAACGAATCAATAAAAAAAATCGTTAAAATATGAGAAAAAATAAAGAAGTAAATAAATAATAAGTGAATGAATGAACAAATCAGCTAATTAATTAGCTAAAGCATAAGAGATTTAACGAAAAAATGGGTAAGTAAACCAAACAACTATTTAATTTTGCCGTATTTGCTTTGAGTCTCGTGTACCCGACAATTTTCATTAAACGTTTAAAATTAAAACATGTCAAATAATAACTAAGTAAGCACTACTCTGCGATTCAGTAGATCTCAGTTAATACTTAAATTGTTAATTTATAAAAACGGTATTATTTTATTGCAACAAAAATTATCTTTGACAAAGCAGAAAACATCAAATTTCGAAAATAAATTGTATTATTATACACCTTAATCTTTAGAGCTATGTATTTTTTGACTGGAATCAACCAGATAGGTGGCGATGCAAACGGAAAACATTTTACTATTTCGCTTTGCCCGTAATTCCCCACCTTTTGTTGCATCCTCTTTCATAAAAGAAACGGAAGAATATCGAAAATACAGTTGACGCTCGATTTTACGGACTTCTAATTTGCGAACAGTCAGGATTTTACGAACAGTTTACCAAGTCCGCAAAAATATTTTGCAGAAACAATGCTATTGGATAATAAGTGATCTTGATTTTGTGAACAATTTTCATATTCCCAAGTTTTGTCTTGAAATGTTACAAAAGATTTAATTCTCTTTCTCAACATTTTCTGATTTCCTTACATTTTTTTTTTTTTTTTTTTTTTTGATGATTATCTCAAGTTACTTTGCATAACTATGAATATGTTGCTCAATTTATTGAAACAAATGTTCATTTTCATATAAACATCTTTTTATTTACATATTTTCATTATGGATAACAGAGTATTATTGTACAATAGATAACAAAATATCAACACAAGAAATATACAAGGTGACACATGCTTCAGAAGTGACAGCATGTTTGAAATCATCAGTATCTTATATAAAAGTTTGAATCAGCTTTTGATAAACATTTATGGCTTTAAATATTGTGTTATTTGGAAAAATATACAAAATTTTAGTCAAACGAAAATAAAGTATTCATACAGAAAATTATAGTGCACGGGAAAAAAATACTTGAAAGTATTTGTTTTAAACAATCCGCTTTTCTTTAAAAATTGTTAAAATACCACATTTTTTAATTGAATGAATTTTAATTCATGCTGTGAAGGTTGATGTAATAAGTTTCGTAAACTTAAACAATATTAATCAAAATAAGTAGCAATAGCTTCACATGACCTTTTACTAGTTATAATCAACTGACACAGCAGGTAGCAGATACCTCTTGGTTCGTAAAAGCAATAATGTGTTAAAAGGTCGTTAATCAAAAAGAAGTAAGCTCATTTTCTTAAATGTATTTAAAAATCATGAAAATGAAATAACATTCGAAAGCTTGAATGGATTTTCAGTGAAGAAAACAAATAAGTCTTTTAATAAAAGTAAAGTGTTTCCTTTAAAAAAAAATAATAAGTGCTATAAGTGAATTGAATAGTTTCAAGAAGATGCAAATGTAGAGAAGTAAACATGATTACTTAATTACCAGTACTTTTCCGTTATAGGTACGTCACATTTTTAATATTAGAGATTATTTTTCATTTTCTTCATTTTTGCCACGTTTGGTCAAAGTTAAATTGAAACTAGTTGTTTGGAGATACCAAATTATTTTGTCTTTTCAGTAGACTTTTAAACAAAACTAAAATTTCCTTCAAGGTGAGAATAATCCGATAAATAGTTAAATTAAGCCGTTATCTTTAAAACAATCCGCCAAATAAAAAAACAAGCTTTTGAATAAAAGTCCCATTGAAATGATTCGCCAAATGAATAAAACAACTTTGAATCATCCATTAAAATTTATAACAATCATCCAATAAATGTACCCAGATAAATATTAAAAAGTTTCGACGAACTGTAAAAAGAAAGAGAAGTGCAAACTTGGCGGTGATGCGAACGTCATTTTTTTATTTTCACTAAGATAGAAAATAAACAAGTCGTCAAGCCAAGTGGTGTAGCTATAACGGAAGAGTACCTAATTACTTTACTTCACGTTTAGTTTTCGAAATATTTTCACTTAAAATAGCTAAATAGCTAAAATTCGAATATTTAACATCAAAAAGAAAATTTCTTGAAACTTTTCTTTAGAATTCAATACACGTCAATGAGACTATTGGACTGTCAAAATCGTCCAAAATGCAAGCGAGTATTTTATTTTCACGCCTTCATTTCTGCTTCTAAGAAAATTTACTTTCCTTTAAAATTCGACGAGGGAAACGGAAAAATATGATAAATATTTCCTCACTAATAAAACATAAAATCAAAATTTCTTAATGTGAAAGAACTTAATTTCCTTGAAAAACTGATAAATTTGAAGATTTATTCTATGCGTATTTCCTGCATGAAGTCGACTCGGAGAAAAAAGATCGAAGGCAAAGATTTGAAATCATTTTTTGTGAAAACCTTTTTTCCTACAATAACCCTAACAAAATATTTAACCCTTTTAAAATTGAAAGAGCATTTTCCATTAAAGCATTTCCTATGTAATTCATCGAATATCAGATATGACATACGAGAGGCATAGCAATTACTTGAATTCTGCAAATTGTATCCAAAATAATTCTGTAAATTCTCTAATAAAACATTTTAAAATTTCAGTGTGGTGCTTTTTTATGACCTTTCTTTTTCTGTTCAATTTTTTCCCCAAAGAAGCATTATTTTTCCTTATGTCTGTTTTTAGTCTTTACAATTTACGAAAATTCAATAAGGCATATTTCATTCTCTTTAAATGAATTTCTCCCAAATGAAGGACTAATGCTCTGTATCAAAAATAAGAACAGAAAAGGCATTGGTGTAATATTTACACAAATAAAAATTTTATTTTATGTGAAATAAAACACAAAACTGCTTTAAGCTTTTACTTCTGTTACTATAATGATTGTTTTGCATTATATTGATCTAAAAGCAATTTTGGTTGATGTTAATGCAGAATGGGGAGTTGGACTACATAAGTTTACTCTGTGAAATTATCACTTTCAATCTGATTAGTGTAGTTGTATCAGATTAAAAAAAAACATATTTATGCATAGCAAAGCAGAAAATATTAATGTAATTGGTGACTATCATAATTGTCGGTATAATTAGATAAGAAAAGCACAATTTAGTCTCACTGATTTCTATAAGCTAAGTCATCTATACGTATTCTGTTTTCTTTAGAAGTTAGAGCATAAAATTTAATCATTTTATTCAAATAATCTTAAAAATGAACTAAAAATGACCAACTATCAATGAATGGCTATAATAAATGAATTAATTTCATCTTTGTCAAAAAGAGAAAGAATGATTAAAAATATTTTTACGTAAGTTATTCAAGACTCATCATCTAATAAAGCAATTTTTGAGTTCTGTAATATAATTAGAACAATGGTGGGTGGTGGGGATAGGTTAGAATAGTACTTACAATGCTTTTCAAAAAAAATATTTCAGTCCTCACACAATTCATTAGCTGGGTAAGTTTAGAACAATGGTCAGTTTGTATTTTTAAAAAATTATAAATAAATAAGTTTAAAACATTTTAACATAATTGATGCATTGATTTTTTCCATTTTATATTAAGCTAAAAATGTTAACTCTTCCTTTCTCGTAAGGCTATAGTTTGTAGTGTCACTTTTTTTTTTTCATTTAGTTCTTATTTGGAACTTTTTTTACAGAAAACTTGGGCAAAAAAGAAAACATCATTAAAAATCATCATGTAGACATTGGCATGGAATTGCACAACCAGAAACATATGGAGTACATAAATAACGAATTTCTTGAACATGGAATTCCTATGAACTTCGACTTCAACAGAGAACATTAGAGCATCTAAAGTTGTTACGTTTCGTCACTTATTTAAATACATTTTTTACTAATGAGTTCTCAGTTAGATCGTTTGTTCAAAGCTGTTTTATAAAACCTGAGGATAGTATTTCGTGTTTCCACTCATTGGGTAATGGATTCGCTGTTTTAGAGAAACAGTTTCAGCAAGCTCGAGACTTGGACTTGACATCATTGAAATTACAATCTGGCATTTGTATTTACACCCTTCCCTGTTCTTAGCTAGGCAATTCAGCTGTCTTGATGACTAATCAGTTTCAGTCACTCCACTGGGGCTTCTTGATGGTACTTTTTCTAGCCACGAAGACAAGAAGGTAATATTTCATTTTTCACCTATTTGAATAATTTGTTTTGACGAATGGTGCAAGAGTTCATTGGGGACAGGCCGTAGCCATGGGAGAGGGTACATTACCGGAAGTTGACGTCGTATAGAATGGATAAGGAGACATAATAGGTCCTAAAAAGGGTCTTGACACAGGAATTCCATTTGTGCCTATATGGGCTGGTGGTGGTACTCCAGCAAGAAATCCATGTCCGCCAAAGCCAAAAGAAGGGATCAGAGGTCTAGCTGCCATTCTCAATTTCTCAATTTCTGCTTCCTTGAGACGCTTTTCCTTGGCTCGGCGATTCTGGAACCAAATTTTCACCTGTGTCTCCGTGAGGTTTAATGAAGAGGAAAATTCTGCCCGTTCAGCGATAGATAGGTACTGTTTCGAACGAAATTTTCGTTCCAAAGCTAATAGTTGCTGAGTTGTGAAGGGTGTGCGGGGCTTTCGGTTGCTCTTGTGTTTACGCAACTGACATTTCACTGCAGGGAGTTTCGGTAGTTCACCAGGTTCTGGAAGAAAAAAAACCATTAATGAGTTTTTTGATTCAGTGACATGCTTTTCGAAAAGCAAAAAAAATAAACAGAATGTTTTTGAATTTGACTGCTATTTACACAAGAGACGCATTTAATATGTCAATATAACAGGAAGTACACTGTACAAAATACTACTAACAGATTATCTTCATCTGAAAGTGAGTATCAACTTTAAACTTTACAAGGGCAACTACCTTCTTTTTCAGAAATTTGTAATCACCATTGAAATGTTACCCTGCAAGCTGATTTTCGTGTTATTTGGTTTTGCCGTTTTGCAGGTAACCAAGAAACGTTTCATAAAAGTTAAAGTGGTTGCCACAACGAAGGGGAGGGCGGATGTTGAAAATGAAAAAAATTATTTTTTAAATGACATACTTAAAATTTGGTACCCTGATGTATTTCTAAATGAATAAAGAAATCACACTTTTTTTTTTCAAAAATATCAAAAATTTAAAATATTATTTAAATTTTAAATTCTTTTTAACAGAATCTAAAATTTCTCCCTGCGTCGCAAAATTTAATTAAATTTCATTTTTCTTTTTTTAAACCATAATTTACATCTAATAAAACAAAAGTTGCTTCTTCAACATAAATTTTTAACAATAGTTTTTTCATAAAAAATTTTACATCAAATTTTACTATGTTTTTTATGAAAAATATTGACTTTTTGTAGTAAATAGCCCTGAGAACTCATAATATAATGCAGATAGAGCCATTAATGTAAGCAAGATTTATTCCTAACATTATTGATCTAATTTGAGCCAAATTGCAAGAATATTGGACAAAAAGTTTTGCGCATGGAACAATTTGAAAATTGTGCAGAGTGTAAAACCTACTTTGTTGAAAAAACAACAATTTATTACTTTATGGTGCATGGATAGAACAAATTCAAGTCCAGATTTCAAATATCTTGACACATTACTTACCTTGAGTAAATGTGGTACCATAAAAATATATTTAACATTAAACAAAAAAAAAAATGATTGCATTTTCAACCAATTAAATGTAGCAGTCCAGTTTTCGAAAAGAAAAAAACTTTCGTTGTTTTTCATCGGAGACTCAACTGGCAGAGAAATCTTGTTATTGAGTGCATATATGCTTGCATTATATTTAAAAAGGAACAATAAAATATGATTTATATGCTCAATGACTTCTGTATTAGTATTCAATTCTGTACTCAGGCATGTTTTTGTTATATTCAATTACAGTATACACTTAGGTTATATTCAAAATGGGCTAGTTGTACCCAAAAGTAGTTTTATTCGTGGTCAAATCAAGTAGCTCATCGCAGCTTTCTTTCCCCAAATCTCTTTCTGCGGCAACGCATTCCGGACAGAAGACAGTAGACTTAAGATTTCGTAGTCAATGATTAAACCAGTCAACATGTCAATAACTATACCCATTCCATTTAATGACGTATGGCCTCGTTTTTGCCATGTCCCGTCATAGGAGACAAAAATGTCAAGGACTCCATCATTTTCAATCGTTCCGTTTTCTAGATTCATTCTGCGAATGTCATCTCTCGAGGCATTTAAGATCTTCTTCTTTGTATCACTCGACTCATTTGAAAGCGTGTCTACATAGGCTGCAAAGGTCTTTTTATCCATATTTGGTATTCCCAAAACCATCGAGAAAGTTTGCAAAGCAGCATAGCTTCTGCCGATTGCCAAAAATGATTCCACAAGTTTTTTATTCAGTTCGAATTTCTTCGACATACTCTCTCGTGGAGTGTTGAAAGCTGAAGAGTAGCAATGATTACAGTTCTTGCAAAAAATTGCCATCTTGCATGCATATCCAAACTTGCTGCTAGTGCAAACATTCAATGATTTATTCCCACATTCAGTGCATGGCAATTCACATAACAGAGGGCTCCACATTTCTTTTGACATCACAGTAAAGTTTTCGGGCATACTGCTGCTGGGCGACTGTACAGCACATTCAGAAGAATTAGGTTGATCCACAGGGGAACACAAAATGCTACTCGGATATTTGCTTGCATTTTTACGTTTAGCAGCATTTGCAGCGCAAGCGGCTCGGGTATAACTTTAATATACCCCCCCCCCCCCAACAATTACGCGCCAAATCTGGCACTCTCTACGGACTTTTTAGGGCTGCAGGTTCTTACTTTGGTGTTGCCAATTTAGGTTTTTTCAGATTTTAGGTTTTTGTTGTTTCCAAATTTAGTATTTTCTTGTATTTTGTACCATTTTTTGAGTTTTTTTTTTCTTTTTTTAAGTTTTGTGGCAACAATTTTTGGATTTCATATATGTTTTAGCGCCATTTCATTCATTCGCCATTTCTTTGTGAAGTGATCAAGAAGATTTCTGACTTGCCGTATTTTGCTGCAAATCTGGTAGTATTTTCCAATTATACTTTTTTTCTATTAAATATTTTTATCTTTTAGCTTTCAATATGCCTACAGTATGTATTGTTGTTGAAACGTTTCAGGGAATTTTGAGCCATAAAACAGGTATTTTGCTTGGCGAGAAAAAAAAAGTCGCCAAATTTCCGATTTGGGAGGTATATCAAAGTAGTTCCGCGGCTCGTCGCTTAGAAGGGCGACCTTCAGGCTTCCGGTAACGTGAACTAATCAAGTCCATAACTTATAAGAAATTAAAACTATTCACCAACAATCAATAATATAGGACAACGTAACAGATAACAAGAAAAAAATCAACAAATTACAACAAAAAAAAAAAAAAAAAAAACGGATATCAACAACAAATTACAACGAAACTTGGTTCAAAAAAGAATGAAAACTCGCAATCGCTAAATGTAAACAAATTGTCGGTTATATCAGGAATACGGTTACAGTTAATTAGCTGCAAAAGTGCATCTTCTTGGAATAAAATAATTTTGTGTGGCCTGTCATATAAAGTGATGAAAATCAAGTAGTAATGTGTAAACAAACAATTTAAAGGGCATTTAAATGTCCACGGCGGCCATTTTGAACCATCAAATGGCAGCCACGTTTGGTTCCTTTCACAAATATAGTTATAACTTTTTAAAATGTTGATGTAATAGGGAAGTTTTCGATTTTTCAATTTTATTTTTATGTGATAGAGTAACATGTATGAACATCATAGGTGAAAAAAAATTTTGCGATACGATAAGTAGCTGTTTTTTAAATTAATTTTTAAAGTTCAAGTGCTTGTGACGTCAAATGGCATAGGAAGTGACGTAATGCGCTCTTCCGATAGGGGAGAAGCCAAAGGACGTGCATTCGACTTCGAAGACGAAACGTAAAAGGCTTACCTCCTCGCATTTAACTCCTCTCGTTTCTGGAACATTAAACCTCTCATCCTCTCGGAAATATTCGAATATCATCATTGATGTTACTTGAGGAAGATTATTTAGATTGTGCTTTAACGAATCCGGCCTCCATAGCGTGTTCAAAAGGATTATTGAATTTCTAAAAAATAAAAATATCAGCGCGCTCAAAATGTCCCTAGCGAAAACGAGGGATCTTCGGCGGAAAGCTGCCCATTAGTGCCCTGTGACGTAAGCTCGTGACGTTTCAGGAGAGCGTACTTTTGCGCTTGGATGTTTAAAAATTCATTTAAAATCAATCACGGTGTTTTAAAATTCGGCGATGGTGAATTTTTTAGTTTTGAGGGTCAATTAACAATATCCAATAGCCAAAATATGAACATTTAATAGGTTGCAACTTCCCTTTTGGATAATTCTTTTGGATATATGCAGTTAAAAAGTCTAAGAATATAATAAAATTTAACAAAAAAAAAATTTTTTTTAATTATTTTTTGATGATTTTCAACGTTCACACTCCCCTTTTAACAACCATTTTTCAACGTTTATATGATGAAGTTTGCTACATGGATTATTTACAATCAAATTGAAAACAAAACCTCGTGATAGTAAAAAACAAACTATGTTTTTTGCGTATAATATCTAAAGATAAACAACCCTAGATACGATAGTTCAGTTTCTTTTTCGGGGGAAGTCACCTGAACAATAAAAATATTACTTATGTGGTTCGAAGTGCTTCCACGTTTCGTTACGGATTATGAAATTAATTTTTGAAAAAATATTAATCGGAAACAATATTACATTTGAACGTAAAATTAACTTTTGTACTGACATACAAAACTTGAGTTTAAAATATTCGAGCTAGTTTTGCTGTGCTGAGAAATACCTTTTGCTGACCTTTTAGGAACCATCTATCATCGCTTTAATCAACTACAAGACTTACTGCATAAACTGCTCGTATTACATTAAAACGACAGCACTGTTATTTGTGAAACAAACAGCAGTTCCTAATAACTGTTCAGTTTCTCACAAAAAATTGTTAGTAATAATAACACAATTAAACGCAGTTATGCAATAAAGCTCTTTAGTGGTAAACCTCAGTTCCTGTAGGTCTGAAAATCCTCAGGTATGTCCTCAAGGGAATTTTTTCCTTCACGCCTTCCATTGAGCACAATGACACCTATTTGTCAGGGAGTCAGGTGTTAAATTTCCCGAAATAAGTGCATTTGTTGGTTCATTATTTTCCTTGCCCATTTGTGTCTCATAGCTTAAAGGGATTTTCCAGGGCTAGATTGCATCGTATAAAGAGTAGGTTAAAGGAAGTATTGTCCCTTTGTATTCATAGTACGCCTCTTCCTTTGCAGTATCTCTTCCTATTCATAGTAACCAAGTGATACAGATACAGTAAATCTACTCTTTTAAAAGGTGGACGAATTGGTTTAGGCTTCAACAAAGGGCGTTTGGCTTGTAATTTATGGGCCAAGATTGGTGGGAGAGATTGAAGCAAAAGAAATTTAACTATAGCAGAACAACCACACACACACACAAACTCTTACTGAAAGTTCTTTGTATATTCTATTTAAATTTAAATTTAATTTATAAGCGATTAGAAATAAAAGCTTTCTTGTTAGGTAGTTCTTTTAAAAAATTTAGGAGTTACTTGTTTCGTACCATGGTTGTTTTTAGACAGTCTTTAAAGAGTTGTTAAGGTAAATAATTGTTCTTATATGCTTTTAATTATATTAATTCATTAAAAAAGAAGAAGAAAACTCCTTTTAAGATTAATGCTTCTTTAGGAAAAGAGCTGTTCTGTATTGAGTCGACAAAACATAAATTCATTCGCATGTGCAAATAAAACATTTATGGAATTGGTTCAAAACTGTAATACAAATTTCAAAACTTAAAAGAGCTTTCTAACAATAAAAGAATCAACTCTAAGTATTCTGAGTTGTTTTCAAATCTGTTTCTAAATGTTTCATTAAATTTTCTTCTCGTAACCAAAGAATTGACACATATTTTGCATTGAGACTTATGACTGGAAAAAGAGAAAGAGAAAGAAAGAAAATCTTATCTTGTAACCTTCTAAAAATACACTCTCTCTATCATTGTTAGTAAGATAGGAAAGTTTTTGCGCTATTTGTTAGTAAGTTTTTCCCTATTCGTATCCTTGTTATGTTAATTCCTAAAGATATAATCTCTCGTTTCTTCACACTGAAAAGTTCTGTATCCGAAGATATTGATGCAGAATAAACCGAAATGTGTAAGTAAGTTATTCAAGAAAAGTTGAACTATGGTGAAACGACACACTTGAATTTCGGACACATACGAGTATATCAAAATAAAAACTAATAACAATTACAGCAACGGGTAACTTCCTAATTCTGACATTGAAAGTAATATTAAGTAAATTATTGCTTTTAAAATTGGTTTCAGAAAATGTGGAGTCCGAAATGCGGTCCAAAACCAGTAAGTCCTCCGTGATGGATGCTTTTCTCCAATCCAAACCAACAAGCTCTTTCAACTTCTCCTGTTTCCAAGCGATGTTTCATTCTTAAAGATAAGATATGTCTTGGTCGTAAAAGTGTCATCATATATCACATTTTAATTACAGCGGGGATCCTTCCTTAGTCGGACACCCCGGACTTTTGAAAGGATTTCAGAGAATGCGGATAACGAAGGGGTTCTGCCGTAGCTTTTTCTCCGTAACAAGTCAATTTACTGCGAAACGGGACCAAGGCTTATCAGTCGCGGTTGTCTTTCTTTGAGGTTGACTTTCTGTCGGTTTGTTTAACTAGATTGATATTTTTGCTCATGCCAAAGGTAAATGGAACTGAATTAGTTAACTCAGACTGTAACGAATAGCAAGGAGTGATAGGGTAGGTGTTCTGGCGCCGTTGGGGAGCTGAAAATTTTTTTTTTTCCAACATGGGAATCAACAGTTGTCGGGCTCAATTACGACATCAGGGGGCCCTAGGTCAAACGGTTTTTCATAACCCCTCTGTAGTCAATCCTTACAGTTTTAACCATTAGCTAAAACTGTTTAGGGCATTTAGGGGCCCCTAGGCCACGGCCTAGTCGAACTATCCAGTAATCAGGCCCTGTAAGTTGTTGAGTTATCGAGTAGATGCTTAAGTTAACAAAAACTGAATGTATGCGTTTTTTAAAGAATTGCAGATTATACTAAACGCAAGACCCGATAAATCCAAAGTAGTGCTCACAAGTCCTGGCGAAATTTGGTGTCCCTCACAAGAAAACTCATATCTTTTTCAAAGTCGGTGTTCTAAAAAAAGCAGAAAGAAAGAAATTTACACTGTTTTTCAGTAGTAAATACTGAAAAACATTCTGATAGATACATGTCTACCATTCTGGAACTGACACGCATTTCCTTTTGAAAAATCACGTTAATTTATATAATTTTTAAGATAATAATATAACAGAATGTTGGTTTTAATTTTTGTTAACTGCTGCAAATATCAAGATACTCGTAATTTATACTGAAGCTAATGCAAATTAAAATACATTTTTCGTTTCATTTTAGTTGTATTAATTTTTTCTCCTTCTTTTTTTTAAATGTTATTTATTTATTTATTTTTTAATTTAATTTTAACAGTACAACTCTAGGTTTCAGTTGGAACCTTTTCCGTGTGTTCTATGGAGCTGTTTAATGGGTTCATGAAGATTTTGGTTTTTTGAGTGTTCAAATAGTACCTCTTTATTCACTCAAAATTTGCACGTTGCGTGAAAATATAAATATTGCAAAATCGGGGTTTGATACGACAATAAACACAATGTTAGAACAAAAAATACTTATTTCAAATTGCGTAAAATATTTTATGTATTCAAATTTCATTTCATTTTTATTGTTCAATAAGCTGACTAGCTGCACTGACCTGCTGGGAAAAATGAAAATAATGGTAAATTATTTTAAAATTTGAAAATTCTTGTAAATAGCCCGAAGTTTTACCTCTAAATATTTTTCTCTCTCCTTATTTCATATTCCTTCTGTTCACGAGAAATAGGTACACAGTCCAAATAGAGCAATTTCTCATTCATTTCAAACTATTCTCAAGCAAATTCTAATCCTGGAAACGAAGTGTAGCAATTTAGAACTGAGCTTGGAGGACGCACACAATTTAGAATTGTTTAAGTCTTTTGCTCTCCATTTAGCCAAAGATTGATGGAAAATCACAGCCATTTTCAACTCAATTGAGGTAAGGAAGCCCTAGAGGGGAAATGTCAGAGGACAGTGGAGGTTCATCCTGACAAATGAGGGTGGTGTCTCAGCGTGTCGTCCAGAGCCCTACAGCGAAAGTGTCCACGCTGAATGAGGGGTGTCACTGACTTTAAACGCTGGCATTCTGGCACAGTTTATTTCAGTTTACTGTAGTAAGTGACCATAAATCATGCTAGCAAAGTTGCTAAGTTCTGGTCAAGACAAAGATTCACAGTTCCGTTGCTGTATTTTGTTCTCATCGTGGTCTTCAATTAAATGAAAATTCTTTAAATTCCGGAACATTTTCAAAAGCTAAGAACTTCCGTGCACAATGGCGCAGCGAAAGGGGGGGACCCCCCCCCCCCAGAGCCATTGGTTTTAAGATAAAGTCAAAATTCTGATATAGTAGTTTATGCATATGAAAGGACTCTTTTGATCAAAAAAAAAAAAACTTCGGAAGGTACTTTTGAAGGTACTTCCGAAAAGGTAAATCCCCTCCAAAAGGTATTTTTTCATCAAAAAAAAAAAAAAAAAATCCCTCAAGGAGGTATTTTTCATCAAAAAAACCCCTTCCAGGAGGTATTTTTGATCAAAAGTCCCTTCAAGAAGGTATTTTTGATCCAAAAACCCCTCCAGAAGGTATTTCTGGTTGCGCTAGTGTCCGTACACATATATATTTTCTTTTATTTACTGCTGGTTCACGCAACTATGTATTGTACTCAATCATATTCTATACCGCAGCGTTTATTCATGAAAAATTTCTCTTGATTGATCTCTCGTTTACCTCTACTCAATTTTGATTTAATGTTTATGAAACGTTTTTTTTTCCCTTACAGCGAAAGCATTTTAACTTCATAATTGTAATACAGTGAAACCCCGATTTTACGTCTCCTAAATTTACGTTTTCCTTGCATTTAACGTATTTTCATCGGGTCCCATCATCAGTTTTTGCTGCTACGTAATTCTCGCATGTTACGTTTTTGAAAACCAGTCCCTTGAGAAACATAAAATCGAGGTTTAACTGTACTAAAAAGTTTTTATATGTTGTTGTGCCATCTATTGAAGAAACTATTCTTATATTCCCATATTTTTTCAGATTTTTTTTCTTCAAAAAAGAGGTTGTTGCAAGGAAAATTACTTTTTTCTTTTGCTAGGACTATTTAGTTCAGCCATCATGTATGTCTAATGAGCTATTTTTATCAAAGCTCTGAAAGACTAGAAGAAATTAAAAACTAATGTTGGCATTATAGATTATTTAGTGATGACCCACGTTAAGCGTAATTAATATTTCGTTTTGAAATATGAAGTATACATTCTAGAGCGTTTTTATTGCTTTTTACTTTTTTTTTTTTTTTGAATAGAATTCATATTTCTGAAACACAATTTGTTCCATCAAATCTTAAATAACTCCTTTAAAGCTCTTTAGTAGCAGTTTAATTGATACTTCAAAAATTTCTTAATATTATTTCGGTTATTTCAATGCAAAAAGTGAGTCTTTTTTTACGACGATAAAACACCTATAAAAAGTGTCTCACTTTGTTTAGTTTCATATTTATTTTCATCAAGAAAGCAATGAAAGAAGAAACAACAAAATATATTGTTCAAAAAATTAATTTAAAAAGATCTGCGTCATTAATTTTTTTGCAGCAAATGCCCGCGATCATAAAAGCAAGCTTTTAATTTACTTTTTTTTTCCTCGTATTTTTTTCAGTTTTAATTACTTATTGTTAAAAAGCAGCAAAATTGAGAATAAGTCTTTAAGAAACAAGCTTCAAAAATGATTATAATATAAAAACTCTCATTAATGTTCTTACATTCACTTCAATATTTTTACCTAAACGCTTTTTCATATTAATTTTTTAAACAAAAATGACAATAACTTTTTTTTGTTCTTGAGCATTTCAGTAATTAAGTTTTCAGAATTATTTAATAAGGTCATTTAAAGGGATTTTCAGAAAATTAATTGCATTTATATATTAATTAAAAGTGCTAAATTAAGTAAAAGTGCATTACTAAAATGGTTCCAAATAGCTAAATTAATTTCTTTAGTTACTATTATGTAAAGAAAAATAATTCAAGTATTAAAAATTACTAAGCATTTAGCAATTAAACAAAGCTGTAATAATGTGAACATTATATTTTCCAGTTTATTTCTCTTACTTTTAAGTAATATTTTTAACACATTTTGCAGGTATTTTAAAACTATTAAGCTATTATCATTCTCAGTTTGATTTGTTAATTAGTTTTTAAACTACTCATTTAATAGCTTTTTTATGCTAGTTTAAAATTTATTCGCATAATCGTAAGGGCAATTTTTCCGAAGTGTTTGAAATATTAAAAATTGCAGGTGGTACAGATATTGAATTGAAACATTAATTGAATCGCTTAACATTCAGAAAGAATTCGCTAAAATTTATTTTTTACGTCTATAATTTTTAAACTGCATACAAAGTAGCGCGACTTTGTGCTGCCTACTGCTTTATGCGTTTTTATTGAGTCCTGGGTGTATTTTCTTATGCTTTACTTCTTACATTAAAGTTATTCGACTAATGAAGTTGATTTAGGATTCAGGATTTTCTAATTCTGGCTTATTTAGTTACCGAGTAAAGTGAACTACTGAACAAAGTACCACAACTTTGCACTGCAGACTGCTTTATGCGTTTTAATTGAGTCCTGAGTGTATTTTCTTATACTTTACTTCTTACATTAAATATTATTCGACTAATAAATTGATTTTGGATTCAGGATTTTCTAACTCTGGCTTTATTTAGTTGTCGAGTTTGGTTAACAACTGAACTACAAACAAGGTAGCGCAACTTTACTCTGCAGACTTTGCTTTATATGCGTTTTTATTGAGCTAAGGAAGTATTTTCTAATACTTTACTTTTTACAGTGAATGTTGTTCGACAAATAAATAATTCATTTAGGCTTCAGGATATTCTAATTGCAGCTCATTTAGTTATCTATATAACGAGTTTAACTACTGCACTACAAACAAAGTAGCCCAACTTCGGTTGTAGCCTTGATTTATGCGCTTTTATTGAGTTTAGAGAGTATTTTCTGATACTTTACTTATTCGCATTATAAATGTTCCTGCTTACTGCATCATAAATGTTATTCGACTAATAAGAGTTGAGCTTCAGTATGTTCCAATGGGGTTGTTTCCTTCAGTCAAAAGTAGTACTTTTGTTACTGAAATTGATAGAATGAGCAAAAAAAAAAAAAACATGGACTCAGAAAATACTTTTATTTTCAAAACAGTTATTTTTTAATTAATTTTTTAAAATGTCCGATTCTTCAAACAAGGTGTGGTCTTTATGACGTCACAAATGATGCATTTTGGCTCATTTTTCTTCATTTTTCCACGTTATGATAATCAAGGAGCGAATTAAAATTGCGCTCTACGCTTGCTATCAACCATATCGTTGCCAATACACATGAGTAAAGATGCGAATTAAATATTTTTCGATGAGAATGGCAACACAGAATGGCATTTCATCATTTGTGATGTCATCGGCAAGAAATGTAAACAATGAAAGATTACCGATTTAAGTATTTTTTTAAATATATTAAACTAACCAAATTATTTAAAAAATGGTCAGATCCTATGTTTTTAAGCATGTTCTTTCGGGAAAAAATACTTTTAAAATATTAGAAACGACCCCATTCAGAGTTAATTAATTTGTAACAGTCGGAATAACCTAAAACATTTAGTTTTAGGTTATTAACTATATATATATATATATATATATATATATATATATATATATATATATATATATATATATATATATATATATATATATATATATATATATATATATATATATATATATATATATATATATATATATATATATATATATATATATATATATATATATATATATATATATATATATATATATATATATATATATATATATATATATATATATATATATATATATATATATATATATATATTTATTTATTTTTTTTTTTTTATTTTTTTTCTTTTTACATTCAACAGTATTGCTTTGAAGCAGCATCTAAATTTTCAACAGAGTTGGCTAAGCAATTTAACTCGACGCTGAATTGTTTGAAGCAACGAATAGTTACAAACCACTTTTGAATGAGAGCGAATACGCGAAATCCCTTATTACCGAGCTCTTCAACTCGGAGGACAAAAAATTTTGTTTCAAATATTATCTTCACATAGCCTGTAAATACGATGCTTTAGATTCAACAGCATTGCTTTGAATAAATGTCTTTATATTCAACAGAACTCCCTAAGCAACTCAATTCAACGCTGAAGTGATGGAACGGATAGTTACAAACCACTTTCGGCTGAGAGTGAATTAACGGAATCCCTTATTACCGGGCTCTTCAACTCGGAGGACAAATCGATAGCGTTCTCACCTTCCCGCCCGAGTGACCGAAGCGAATCCCTCCCATTCCGATTCTATTAAAAGCGCTGCCCAGAAAATGTGTGTATACTTGTATTTATTTCAGGGAGAGCATGAGTCATTTGGTGCAAATGTAATTTGTCACGGAAATCGGAAGCGCGAGGCGTTAGTCAAGGGTCACGCGAAAGGCGACAAGGGAGCCTAATAGCCTTGATTAGGCCCAATCACGATAGAGGAGCTTGATGTCTTTATTTAAAGCTCAGAAGCCTCCCGCAATTCGAGTATGGTCTTGCTTTTCAAATAGGACACGAAAATTCTTCAGTCATTCTCAAGTCGACATTTTTTTGTGCGGGAAAAGCAATGCTAATTGTGCAATGCTAATTTACGCCTCAACTATAGATCAAGATTAAGGGTTTCCACACGCCTCCTGGCGACTAAATAAAAAAAGTGGCAAACTGAAAATTTTAGTATCATTTGCCACCCGGTAGCAACTTTCCTCAACTCCAAATATTGACTAGCGTGACTTCCATTAATTACTAATACAGTGGGTTCGCTTACAGAAATCGCGTTCGTTCTAAACAGTGTTGATTCAGTAAAGCGGCTAATTCAATAAAGCGGCTATAATTCAATAAAGTGGCTGTAATTCAATATAGTGGCTATAATTCAATAAAGCGACTATAATTCAATAAAGCCGGAGCTAGTTCTGTTTTTGGTAAAAAGCGGTTGATTCAATTAAGCACTGATTCATTTAACCAACGTCCACTGTACTAACATTATTTAAACTGATAATTTTTATAGTCTAATAGCAATTTAAAAGCTAGTTTGCCGTTTAGTTACTTATTTTTTGGCTTACAAAAAAAGGCTTGGAAAAAATCTAAAAATATTTTTTTTACGCGCCACGACCCCCAAAAAAATTTTCCTATCTTCATCTTCGTCCTCAACCATAACACAAATTCCAAATAACTCCTCAGTGAACGTCTATGGAGTAATGACTATTCCAATTAAATATTTCAAATTAAAAGAAAAAATATAATAGAAAATATCCGTGTGTAAAATAGGTTCTGAGTTTGTCCTAGCGTTTTTCTGAGCTTTGAGGCGTCAGAATTAATAAATCTACGAAGGAATTCAGAACCGAAATTCGAATTTTATTACTTCAAAATTGAAGTCTGGACACTTTCAAAATGAATTTAATCATTTGTTCTACAAAATTATTTCTGTTATAAAATTTTATCTTCTACTTCTTTCATGAAAATGCTATTGCTGATTCAGTGCCATCCAGGAAGGAATACAAATAGCTGCCATCAACAAAACGCTTTACCTCTAGAACCACGGTATAGATAGAGGTTCTAATTTTCAATTTTGAAGTTTTTTCTTTTTTTTAAGCTGTAATCTTTCCTAGAAATCGAATGAATGCTGATGAATGATGATAAATCGCCTTCCACTTAAAAAAATATATATATAAAGTTTCCTCTCATGCAATAGTTATCTGAAAATTGGGCAGGAGCTGGAGTTAACCTAACTTCTATGAAGCGAAAAAAGACTTCATTATGAAAGGGAATGGAACACTAATTTGTAAGGTAAAATAACTCGTTTGATTTAATTAAAAAAAAAAAAAAGAAAAGAAAGCATTTAACGCAATAATCTTGGTGACAACTAAGCTCTGAAAAAAGAACAAGTCTCGCCAAGAGAAGAAAAAAAAAAATCCGTGTAGAACTGGAGGTTTTATAAAATTATTTAACACCCTTCAACTTGAAACCTATTAAGACCTTCGCTTCATTACAATCGTCAATTACAGTAAAAACAACTTAGATGCGGTAACGCCATTTTCCTTAGAAGGAAAGAATAGCATTAGTCAAACAGTTTCTTGTACGGCAGCAGTGGGAAGAAACCATTGAAAAGAGACAAAATATTTGAAGTGAGGACTTTCTTTCGGGAAGCAAAGACCCCATGTCACGTGATGGATTTTAAAGCAAAGCATTAGAAGAAATCAAGTTTCTTTCGCTGTGTTTCACGCAAAACGTGTAGACCATTTGTCGTTCCTGAGTCACGTGGCTTGGAGTCTGCTCAACTTTTGCTATGTTAACTTTCTACCTCCATTTACTAATTGCTGCTCTAAGGAAGAAACTCTGTTTGGTTTGTTATTGTAAAAATAAAGCAAAATTAAAGTAAGTTGGTTTCAAACCACCTCTTTTAAATAAATTAAAATTGTGTTTTTTGATGAAAAGTACATAAGTAATCAGAACTGACCTTTTTCGCCAAACAAAACTCCGTCAACAGTGACACTTACTCTATAAAGAGAGATGTGTTACTCCAACTATTTTTTTTTTCCAACTTAGCATTAATAGTTGCAGTTGGAAAATAGATTTTCTCCAACTACAGTAAACATTTCACCCGAAGGAGAAAAAAAAATGATTGCGCTGAATGAAGTTACGTATACTTTCAATGCAAAGTACGTGTTTTTTGGCTTTATTTTCAGTGAAATTGAAAGCTGTAGCTTTTAATTTAAATAATTAAAAAGAAAGAAAAATTCTGAACTTAATTCTTTTCCTACGTGTGGCTCATGCAAGGGGGGAGCAAAGGGGGCAACCGCTGCCTTACCTCTAAAAGTGAAGAGGTACCTTTCCACTTTTTTAAGTTTAAAACTAACGACTGATCAAAAAGTGATAGTGGTGATCGATTCACATGCATAAAGAACGCAAACTTGACTTCAGGTTAAAACTTCGTAAAAATTAAAGTGGAATTAAGTTGGAAAGATGGAGTCTATTGTGGCCATCTGCACCGATCTTTGAAGTCATGTTCCGAATTTTTTAGATGTCATTCAATCAATATTAATATGTAAGTCCAGTAATATAACTGAAATTTCCAAATAAAGAAGGAAGTCAGTCTTAGAGCACCTACCACCTAACCTGCCTCCCCCTCCCCCTCCTTCACATCTCCTTTTGACTCCCCACTTTTTTGGTAAACCAGCCGCCTAATGCACTTCTCAATTTTTTCTCAGTAATTGTTGGACGTTCTTCCTTCGTACAGAATGACTTCTCTGAACCTCAAAACATGGAATCGCGAAATCATAAGAACTCCTGCGCGTCAAAGAGAATGTAAGAATCAATTTTGGCTAAATTGAATAACTAAAAGAACAGATACTTTGACTCCCAATGTGTCCGATCCAGAATTAGAAACATTACTCTACTCCTATTAATATGAACTTCAATTTGTAGTTAATTGTTGATTACACAAGATAATCAATGCGAATTCTAAGCATTTTAAAAATTAAAATGCAAACAACATTTGCTGGTAAAAACTCATTATCAAAGATACCGATTTTTAGAGTTAGATTTTTTACCATAATGACTGCAATTGCATTAGAAGCTCATTCAACTCGAACAAAATTCGATCGAATCGAATGCGATCAGCCAGTTGCGCAGCCAAAAAAGTTCTTAGCCAGACTCAGAAGGAAATTTCTGGTTGACACTATGGTAGTTAGGAATTCGATCGAGCCGAACAAAATCGAGTTGAATTTGTCCCTTAAATTTAAATTTTTAAACATCGATGGGAAATACATATTTCTTAGAAGACATCAAGTACCTTTTTTGAATAATTTTGCATGTTTTCAAATATATAAAATGATAACAATAATAATAATAATAATAATTAGAGATAAAAAATGAGAAGAAAAAATTTGCCAAAAAAAACTGTATCTTTTAATGGTAGAAAACCGGCAAATTCCCTCGAAAATGAATATCCTGAGAAGGGGACGAGTTAAATATTTTTTTCAAAGTTATTCTACACTGATAATTTTAAAAAAATGTTCAGGGTATGAATAAAAAAGACATTAAAATGACTACATAATTAAATTATTATCTTTTATTTGATTTCTTGTTTACTAGCAATTAAAATTGAAGACAGGAAAAGCATTTTTAAGGTAAATCCCCCAAATTGTGCCTTAGCTTCGTGAAAAAACAGAACATATGTGCCTTTTTTTCTGACAACACATATATGGTTTGTCATTAGTTGTAAAAAGGATTGATATTGAAAAGTGTAAATTAAGAAGTTTAACTTAATCAATAAATTGTTAATGCTTAGAATATCACTTTGATTCTTGTGCACATTTCGTTTGTTTTTAAATTAAGGCTTTCGTAACTTTAACAAAGCTAATATGACTAACCTGCATCTCGTATAAATGAAAATGCATTGTTATTACTGTGCTTAGTGTTTGTAGAGCTGTTTAAGGTCGAAAACCTTTAATTTTCAACTAATTTTAGGTTTTTAAACTAAACATTTCAGCAAAAAAAAAAAATTTAATGTCATAAACAAAAACTAAAAACACTAAACAAATTGACTTGATGTTTTGAGGTTTAAGTTGCATAAAATGTTTTTTTAAACACACAGATTTTTTTTTAAGGGAACACAAGTTTGCATTTTCTCCTTTTAGCTTATCATTTAACTTTCATGTAAAAGTATTGTTTTCTCATATGTAATTTAGATTACTCAACACGTTTCTTCTCAGAGTGAAAATACGAAGCTCAAATGTTTTTCCTTTCACTATCGCAACCAGGAATACCTTCTAGAGGAGGTTTTTTGATCAAAAATCACCTTCTGAAAGGGATTTTTTGATTAAAAATACCTTCTGCATGTAGTGTTTTGATTAAAACAGCCCTTTCATATGAACTAACTAATGTATTAGAGTTTGCATTCATGTTAAAACGAAATTATGAGGTTCTCTACAGGGCCTGGTTAAGATTTGGACAGCTCTAGGCCAAACACTTTTTTAGGGACCATCTCAAAGCAAGTCTTGCATTTTTAACCATTGTTTAAAACAATTTTTGACAATTGTATAGGCACCTAAAAGCATAGACCTTGGGCCACGGCCTAGTTCACCCAATCGTAATCAAGCCCTGAGTTCTTATTTAAAATGTTGATAACGTGATTCTATGGATTTTGCAATAAAGTACTTAAAATGAAAACCAAAACAAATATTCAAAGAATTCTGCTCTTAAATAATTAATTAAAATACTGCAAAAAACATTAAAATTATCCAGAAATCTCTTTGTTATAACTCTAAAAGTAAAATTATGCTTTCTTCTCGTTTAAGTTCTGTAACTACAGTGCTAGTTAGGTTGATCAATAGATTAACAGAAATGTTTGAAGCATTCAGCAACTAAACTATCAAACATTATATTCTCTGCATCTGTAAAGCTTTTTAATCAATTAAAAAACATGTTACTCATCTTATTTTAAATAACAAATAACTTAGAATAGCGATAAGTACATTAATAAAAAAAATTAGGTCAAATATTTCAATGAAACTATAAAGTTTATCAAGCAAACTAATGAACATAGAATAATAAATCATCTGCATTCGACAATCATGCCAGTTCCTATAAAATGACATTGAATGTGTTTAAAAAGAATAGACGAGCTGACATGATTTTTAATCTCCTTTGAAAGAAGTTTTAAATATTCTTGAAACGCGTCTGAGTTTCAATTTAATAATGATTCATGATGCACAAATGTTGATATAGTTGTTATTTTGTTCTATTTCCATACAATCATACAAACAATTTTTTACAAATTAAGTATTCGTCATTTCCTCATTAACAAATAAAGACTATAGACATTTAAATAGTTAATAAGACTATATAAAGTTATCTTATAGTCATAAGATATCGAAAATAAATCTTGAAACTACAGAAAACTTTCAAGTCTTATAAGTTTAATCTAAACCTACAAAGTTTGAACAAAACATTTACCCTAAGCGTCTTTATTTTACTGTCCGAACACTTATCAAATTATCGTTTACCATTAGTACAGAAAATGTCTCCACCGACAGAAACATAATGAAATATACTTACTATGAATTGGGGACAGGGATCTCGTCATTTGAAACCAAGGCAGAGCTACACTGAGGGGGTGACTCCAGGGAGAAGTACTTAAGTTCGTTTCTGGATGTCCTAATCCCACATTTTTTGTCACAGATGTTGGTGGCAGGCAACCTGGACTCAAACCCGTCGTTTTCATTCCATGGTCTAAAATTCTGTCCACGCTGAATCTTCTACTTAGGATATCGGACATGACTTGACGACTAGAGGAACCATTTAAAGCTGTTTTGTTGCTATTTTCAGACCTAACAGAGTCCGGACTAGAGGATTTCCTGTCTTTTGATAACAAAGAGTCCACAGAAAAGGAAAAAGTCTTGGACGATTTGGTTATTGCTTTTGTGGCTATTACATCTGGACTTTTTGAAGGCGATCTGCTTTGATGTCTGGCCGTCATGGACAATCGCGAACTTAGCATACCAGGTGAAAGTCTGTGATATTCTGTGCTGTTTGTCGTTTCGTGAATGATGTTGCCATCAGAACCATTAGGCGAACTGAGTTGCATTTTGCTTTTGTTGAGTTCAATTGTGACCGAATAAATAAGGAAATGTACGTACAATAGTCACAAATGAAATCTTCAGTTGCTTGGAATCTCAGACTTTCCGCGCCATTGTCAAACAGTATTATCCAATATACGCTGTTTCCTCAGCTTAGTTCCAAATGATAATGCAAAATGAAAGGGCTTTAACCATCGGGAAATCGGCAATCTCCAGGGCACTTCCGATAATTACCGGACAGTTAATTAGAGTCAAATGAAGCGATCACCAGAGGTCCTCGCACACCAGAGCTAATTCCGTAACAAGGCGAGTCTTCGGAAAGGGAACAACGATAGCCAATCCTTCAACTGGCTAACTGGGAAATGGATAACACGTTATCAACTTCTTAAACAGCTCCGGTTCATTCTTTTGACTAAATGCAAGGCAAAAGCCTTCCTCAGGCACGTTGGTTTGGGAATAGGCGGAACTCCGTCCCACCAATAGAAAACGGCGAGTACGCGATGCCACGCCCCTGTCGTCATGACGACGGGAAGAGGATAGAGTGTAGGGGAATAAAGAGTGGAGTGTCTTTTCCGTAGCATCCAACAGCTGTCCGCATCTCCTTTATCGATGGCGATTTGTCAGCTTGACTGCGGGATAATCGTAATCACTTCTGGGCCTCCCGGCATCGTTTAATGGAGCGGGGTGCTAGAATTTTCCTTCCATCGCTACTCTTTCTCTCTCTCTCTCTCTCTCTCTCTCTCTCTCTCTCGCTATTACATCCTCCGTTCTATTTGTTCGGAATGGAAAACCTTTCCTCTTCTTCCGCCTTCAATGACTCCAGTCGAAATAGGAAATCTAAACATTTTCTTCATTTTTCTGATTTTCTTTAAATTGTATTGTTTTTGGTAGGGTCATTATGAGTAAAAATTTCTTGTAGAATTATAGCTAATGTGCTTTACGAGGTTACGGAAAAAAATGAGACATACAAAATTTTCAAGGAGAAAGAAACAAGGGTTTAATTTGTACTTAACAAATTTAACATTTCAGTCGAAAGAAGAATCCAATTTCTGCTTTTATAACCACTTCAAACTATGCTTAAATGTTCGATTTTATTTTTGAGTTCCATAAACTCTTTTCATAATTTTGAATATTTTGTTATTTTTTTACTTTAGAGAGTATTTTCAGCGGACGTAAAATGATTTTGGATATTAGATTTAACTCCCAACTGTAGGAAAACTTTCTCAATTTAAAAGCAAATGTTTGAACATCAATATCTGTCTTTCGTTCAAATTGGCAATATTTTCTGACAAAATGTAAAATAAATTATAATTATGTTATATAAACAGTTAAAGTTTCTTAATACTATATTTAAGAATTTGAAAACATGTACTCTAATTAGTTGAAAGAACATTAAATGGAGGCTATCAAAATCAACGATCAATAGCTAACTAATAGAGAATGCTCTTAATCTTTATGTTGGCAAATATTTCAATTGTGTTCATATTCATTCATGTGAACTATTATTCCCAAATAAATCAAGTTAAACTTAATTTTGCCCAAATGCAAAATTTTTTGCCCAAATTATGCAATCAAGTTAAACTTAATTTTGCCCAAATGGACAACTTCAAAAGGGTGGAACTGTAATTGTTTAGCGTCTCGGTCATTAAAAGCTTTCAAATTTTCCAGAAGTGGATGAATTATGATTTTACCATCTGATTATGTATTCTAATAAAGTCAATGACTTATCAAGAACATAATTGGTTGAACAAAGGACGCGTGATGCTATTAGTTTAACAAATAGTGAATGCAAAAAAAAAAAAAAAAAATCTGATGTTGCAGATTTATGTAGCTTTCTTTTTGATTTATTACTTTTAAATGCATGAGAAAGTAGCAAATAAAATACTTTGAGTGCACTTAAATGGTTACAAAAAGACTTTTCATTTCTTTAATGCATTCTGAAAAAAAAAGAACCTGTATTGATTTGTTAATTAAGTGAAAAAAAGTACAGTTGTAAAAGAGTAAAAGAATATTTTTAATACATTTCTTGGTCCCTCCTCTCTCTCTCTCCCCCTCTTTCACTCATTTTTGTTACATAATTTCGTTGCGGAAAAATATTTTGTTGAGTACTGATGTTCGTGTGGTAAGCAGACAAGAAGAAAAACTAAAAACATGATAAACTAGCAAAGTTCTGAACTGTAGGTTAAATATTTTCTTGCTACAATATACAACTAAAAATTTTCAGGTATATTGCAGTGTAATCTTTACTAATAATAAAGCTGAAAGTCTTTCTGTCTGGATGTCCGGAGGATGTCTGGATCTCTGTGACGCGCCTAGCGCCTAGACCGTTCGGCCGATTTTCATGAAATTTGGCACAAAGTTAGTTTGTAGCATGGGAATGTACTTTTTGTATTCCAATTTTAAGAACAAAACTATCATAAAATGGACGAGCAAATTACGAAATTATCATAACGTGGAACCGTAACATGGGCGCAAGTCAATTGGCGAGATACGAAATTATCATAACGTGGAACGTAACATGGGTTTAAGTCAGTTGGCGAGAAAATTCACCATACATTATTTGTAAATGTACAGGCGAACCAAAAGACCTTTTAATTTTTCTATTACGGGCAAAGCCGTGCGGGTACCACTAGTATCGTAATAAAATGTAATTCAGAGAAAAAAAAAACTTTAGAAAGCACGACTGAGTGCCCAAGAATAAGATTTTATTTATTTTACTTGTCTGTGTGGTTGCAGTCATTGTAAACAGTGCGTAATTTACATAAATTTTGTTTATTTTTTTGCCGCTCTGAAAACATAATTTAAAAAGTTTTCTCTGTGGCTCTAGATCTTTTTCTGTGAGGTCATCAAGCAATTACTGTAGATAAAGAAAGAACAATATATTTTATAATAAAAATAGTTGTGAAACATACCTTTTTATTTTTGGAAGTAAATGGATTAATAATTTCGAAGCTTTTAAATGTAGTTCCAAAAAAAAAAAGGTGGAAAATTTTCCCTTCTTTTTTCTGTAAGAAGCACAATGACATTCTTTTTTTTTTTTTTTTCGCATTTTGGGTTCGGTTAGTAAAAAAAGTTTTTTTTTTTTTTTTTTTTTTTTTCAAAAATCTATTGAATATCAATTCAGTATAACAAGAAAAAATAACTTAAATGGCTTAAGATTTTGACGCAAGGAGCGTGCAACATTTAAAAAAAATTAAAGCTAACTTGTTTTAAAACATTAAATTTCTCTTAAGGTATCAAAATATTTATCTTCTGTTAATTAACATTGATTTAAATAAGAGCATTTTATAACAGTTATATCAATAACTAAATTTTTTTCTTAATCCAGAAAATGTCCACTAGTCTTAACAGTTACCCTATTATATTTCAATTACAGTTATCCAGGACAACTTTGATCCACAACTTCTGCATTTGTAACTGCCTCCCCCATTTATATATGTTTTCGATGTGATTACGCCTAATTCTGATGAAACTGAAGTTAAACTTTTAAAATATTGCACAATTATCTAAAGTTAAGAAATAATGATTTTAAAAGCCCTTGAAAATGAACTTCTAACCATGTTCAAAGTTATAGTGCCACTGTGGATATTTTTGAACTGTGTGAGAAATGTGATGTAGAATAAATTAGGGAAAACCTGTTACAAGAAATACCGATACTACGAAATATCTCTTTCAGCGAAATAAATGTTTAGTCCCATTTCGATTGCCATTACATTGCTTGACTTCCATTAAAACGAAAGACCCGTAAAAACGAATAAAATTTGTGTCCCCTTGAAGTTTGTTGTAAAACAGAGAATTTCATAGCATTTCAATAAAAGTAGTACAACTGTGAAACAAAAATATATCAAATATCTAAATGTTTAAAAACTTCACATTTTTAATTCATAGCACAAGATTTCTATTATTTCTTGTTTCTCATAGAGCAGTGTTTCTTAATTTCTTTTATTAGCGGAATCCTTTTTAATGCTCACTTTTTTATTGTTTTGAAGTGAGCTTAGGTTCTTACCTGAAACAAACAATTAACTATTTGTCATTAAATCGCTACTTAAATATATTTCATTAACGATCATGCTAATTATTGATTACTGCAAGTTATTATTTTTTATTGTAAAATTCCAATGCTCTCCAATTTGTATTTTTAAAGGGGACAAATAGTATTAGAATTTCTGAATGAGTTATATGATTAACATTTTTGTTTTAATTAGGAAGAGAAATACTAACGTGTTTTACCTATACAAGAGCGGAATATTTGAAAATGACGTCAAAAATCGTAATTTTAGGCAATATTTGGTAATGTTGTAATGAAAGGGGTTTGATCTGCCTCCCAAAAATTTTTCAATATTAAATCACTTTTAAAATATCTTTGGCGATATTAGGGGACTAAATGCATCTTCTGGAATTTTTTTGAAATAGAACTTTTTAAAACGCAATTTTAGGCTAACCTATCATAGGAGACATCAGGTGAGAGGGAAGTGTTTTGGGATTGATCTAGGAAAAATTATGAAATTGAAATCTTAATGGCACAATTTCAGGCTTTTTTTATAGTCTAAGATTTGCATTATTTTAGGCAACAAGTCAAATAGTGACAAACTCTGATCACCTGATAGGTAATAACGCTCAGATTAGTATATGAAAGTAAACTTGTTTTTAATTTTGAAAGTAGTAAATTGGTTTTTAATTTCGAAAAAGTGTTAGTTTTATCGATTTTTCAAAGAACAAATTTGAAAGGTGTGAAAAGAAAGCATGCAAGTCTCATGGAACCCTTGAGAGATCTCCGTGGAACCCTGGGGTTCCGTGGAACACAATTTAAGAAACGCTGTCATAGAGTTTAGTATTGCAATATAGGACGAGAGATTTCAACTATTTCAAGTCAGCATTCAAGAATAACTTCCAAGCAGTAACTTCAGAGCTATAGTGGATTATGCAATGAGCTGTGTTCAGCTCATTGTACGGGGATCATTGCCGACTTATTTTGTGAGAAAAATAAATAAATAAATAGAAATCTGACAGTATAATCTTGTCAGTAGAGAATATTTTATTATGTAAAGTTTATTCTTGTTATATAGCGCGTTTAACTTCAGTTTTTAGTTAAACGTTCGGTTTAAAGATTATAAAATTATTTTTAACTTCAGTTTTAGTTTAAGGAAAGTATTTTTTCTTTTTTTCCTTGTAAATATTATGAAACACTAAATTGTTTGCCCACTGTTTAGTAACCAAAATAATTTTAAAAAAATAATAATAAAATGAATAAATAAATAACAATAATGTAATAAATGATAACACAGAATTTACCAACTGGCTGTTGGAAAACAATAATTATAAATCTTTATAAACAATAATTTTAACACCCTATACACTAATATTTATATTACGAAGAGGATATGGGAACTGCTCACATGTGCCCCTACATGTTGAGTTCACAAGTTCCCCGTCATCTACCTCAGAACTAATTCTAAAAAATAAAGAAATCTTAACTTAATTAAAACAATTAAACATTGCCGTAAATGTTCATATAATGGCTTGCAATAATTAAGCTTTACTTATTAGTTAGTTTAAAATATGTTTTCACTTGAAGAAGACGGCGAGAAAATTACATACAACACCTGCTAAAACAAAGAAGTTGTCACAGCGGAAACATAAACTGGTTCATTGCTCTAAAAGTACCAGGCTAGTTACTGCCATTACTAAAAACGGCTAGTATTGTCCAACCACGGATTATGGAATCTTCAAACGTCCAGATTTAACGAATCTGCCTTAATGAGAGGGAAAATTAAAATATTGTTGCCCGTATACCGCTCATCTGAATGAGACTCTGCTTCTGCAAAAGCTGACATCACTAAAAATAATAGATTCGTCCATTTTTGGCTGTAAAACGGATGTTTGTCTTTCCATGCAATCCGTGGTCAGACAGTACTGCCCTTACTTGAGAATTTTTCAGGATTTTTTACTTGACGTTATCCTAGTAAAGCATACCACGTTCACATGTGCCCCCCTTTCCCCTATATTGTATTAACAAAACTAAATTACATAAAATTATTGTGTTTTAATTGCTCTACTTCACAGCCCCTGTTCTGAACTATCTTTCGACACCGTAATATCCAAGATAATAATACCTTTTGAAGTGTCACAAGAGGTATTCTATCCCATTTCTCCCGAACAGCTTTCCAGAGTCCTGTAAGGATTGTGAGACGACGTTTGGATAATGCAGATTTTAAAAGTCCGAAAGCACAATAAATCCATAGGTGATACATCGGGGATTTAGTAGGGGTATCAGTGAAGGATTATGGCGTTGGTACCGATTTTTTTGTTCCATTTCTTTTTGAAATTTACAGTGGATTTTGAAGTGTGGTTGCTAGCTTTGTCTTGATGGAGCTCCACAGATTGATGGCAGTGTGGGTAAAGTGATTTTATTTCATTCAGACAAATAGGCGATAAAATATGTTTCTGATAGTATTTGGAGTTAATCTTGACATTTTTTTCCATTCTCTTTACTTTTAATTTGCCATTATATGAAAAACCAGCAACAATTCATGAATCTCTTAGAAAACCTTTCTTTCCACTCTTTGAACTACATACTTAATTTTTTTCTCCCCTTTTATGGGAATAAATGGCTCCCTTTTTTTGCTGAAATCGTTTAAATACATCAGTGGCGCACACAGGAATCTTGTTATCCAAGATCGGAAGTCTCTTTCTCATATCATACCCCACTACGTCGTCAAGCATATTGACTTAGTTTTGTCGATTCTCAAGAACGGAAAACAATAAAAAATTAACTTTTGAATTAATAATTAGTATTATTTAATGAAATATACTTTAATAAATTACCAGAAAGCATAATAATATACGCATTTACTTTTCATATAATAAAAAAAAAGGATTCAGCAAATTCGCATATGATTATAGAAGTTCAAAGAATCTCATTTTAATCTGTAATTACATGCTTCCTATATAGGCAACTCGTTATAGGTAAAGTGCACAATATTTTAAAAAAAATTTTAACCTGAGGATTTTATTTTTTCACTTATTAGAACTGAAATTTTTGCTACTTTTGTTTACCTTCGTAAATTATTTTACATACAAAATACATAGAATCGTAATCAATCGGGGGAAAAGCAAGACTTATGGGAGGGATCCGGACCCCCTGGACGCCAATGTGTGCGCCACTGAAATACACACATGGTTCATCTATTGGGACTTTTTTTTTTAAATTTTTCTTTGGATAAGTGTTTCTTCCATAGAATTCTGCTGCTTGTCCTGCGTTCAGCGATATGCTTTGGAGAAAGACGATGCACATTGTGTTTTTTCGCTTTCTAAAGATTTAAATCAACGTTTATCATTTTGTTTACAGTGGATACCGAGCATTTTAATGATTTTGCAACTGTTTTTTGACTGAGGGGATTTTTTTTAACATTAAACAATAGTGCAACCGTCGTACAGCCTTTGCAACCGTCGAAGGTGTCCGTTTTTCCCTTGGATACTTGTTTGAAACTTTAATCTGGTTTGAGGCTCCAATTTGAGGGGTTTTTTCCTTTGTTGTTGACGATATTACCTATCGGCGCTTTAGATATCATAAAACCATGACTCTCACATCGCTTTTGGTTAACAAAATATGAATATTTCTCTTCGGGAAAGAGTATAAATATAGCCATCGAGCCACTGCTTCTTAAAAAACGCCATTTTGAATAAAAAACAAATCTCTCAAACCGCAGACGATAATTTTGACTTTTAAAAACATAGTAGGGGAGTGTGGGGCGCAGTGAAAAAGCGGGGCAAAGTGATATGGTGAAATATTTACTCTGCTTTTAGCGCCACCTACCAAGTAATATTTTAACTATGTAGTGACACATGTTGTCTATTCCAGTCAAGAAAAACTTACCTCTGAAAATCAAAGAATATGATACTACAAGCAATTTTCAAAAATTGATACTCATATTTTATTATTTTTTTGTAAGTCAAAAATCATTTTTGTCATTACATTAAATAAGTGATTAAGTCCTTGTTGTTAACATTTTAATATCAATTGAGGCCTACTAATATTCGGTGCAGTATTTATTTGTTTAATATTAAGCTTAGTTGTATTTTAAATACTTTGTACAGTTAGCCAAGTGCATGCAGGCAAAGCGGATGGGGCAAAGGGAAATAGTTTATTCCATTTACTTATTCAATCCTTTATCAAATTACTTACATATTCATTCATTAATTTGTTCATTTACATTTCTTCATTTAATAATTCCCTTATTTATTTATTCAGTCACTTTTTTTTAAAAATAATTTACTATTTTATTCATTCATTTACTTTTTTCACATATTAAGTTATTTATTTATATATTAATTTGTTTATTGTTTTATTTCCTATCATTTATTCATTCTTTCTTTTATTTACTCATTTATTTGATCAAAAATATCTTTAACAATCGAGTAGAAAATATTTCATCAGGATTTTTTTTTTTTTTTTTTTTTTTTTTTTCACTTTGCCCCATGAAAAAAAGAAGTGAAGAATTTCCATTTTTCTTAGAAGGTACAAATTTACTGTTAAAAATAAAAAATAATGTCTCAATGCAAGTTTTATTATGAAATATATTGTTATTTCTTCATGTACCATATTTTTCAGAGCAATTTCTAATTCCATTTCAATTTCCAATTTGTTCAGTGAAAAAAAAAAGTAAGTATGCTTAACTATTTCAGCTTGTCCCACATTCCACTACAATTGCAATTATTTCTTTTTAGCTGCAACCTATTTTTTTATTACCACTAATCAAAATCGTCTTAAAAAATGTGCGAACACCCTCCATTAACAGATAGGTTCCGCTAGAAGCAGAGTAAATATTTCACCATTTCACTTTGCCTCCCATTCCCCTACTTTCTTTTTAAATTTTCTTAATTACAAAATCCACTTCATTCGAGTGCATGCTAATAAAATGCTGCTTTTGGTCAGTAGCTTGCACGGAAACAATTTTCTTATAGTATTGTTCAACATGAATTAAGTTTCAATTTTCTTCCAATTAAAGCTTTCTTAGTTAAGATAAAAATAGAACCATTACAAAAATATCAATGAAGTTTTCAATGTCATAAGTGTAAACTCATGCACACCATAATATCAAAGCTATACTTGATTGGCAACACGTGGTTTCTGATAAGTTGTTCCTTTCGATAAGAATGTAACAAAAGTGGGAAAACGAATCCTTGAGTCATTAAATAGCTATTTTGTATATTAAGCAATAAATTAATACCTTTGCGCCGAGGAATAACAGGAAATATCTAACGTTTTTTAGCACAAATAAACGGATTCTAGACGTAAAAACTGTGTCTTTATATCTAGAAACTCACACCTTGAATTGAAAAGGGGGTTCCTTGAAAAACCGAAACACGCGAATCCTGAAATCTGTTTACTTGTGCTAAACAACGTTGGATATTTTGTGTTATTTTCTATATGTTGCAACACACAGGATTCACGTGTTTCGGTTTTTAAAGGAATCCCCTTTTCAATTCAAGATGTGAGTTTCTAGGTATAAAGACACAGTCTTTACGTCTAGAATCCGTTTATTTATGCTAAACAACGTTGTACGTATTTTGTATATGTTTTAAATTTTTAACTATTAATTTTAGATTTTCTATGTAAGTTTTTATCGTTGAATTTCCTAAAATTTATGCCACAAGTCACACAAGACTGGAACAAAATACTTTTGTCACGAATATTGGATGGCAATCTAAGGCAGGTTTTGAAGACCCTCTTCCAAAACCTAGCAGCATCATTAAGATGACTATAGCAGCTAGTCGATGAATCATTTATCAGAGTTTGTTTTAACAAAATTTCAACCGGGTAACTTTATCCCCACGAATTGATAAATACAGATACGTGAGAGTGGCTTTGACGCGGAGAAAGCAAATGAACCACGCCCACGCACTAACTAGACAGATGACTCCATTACAATGATAGCGAGTAAAAAATGATGAAGACAAGACTCACTTTACCCCTTAGTTAAGTCTTAAAATGTTATCAGAAGTAGCCCTCTTCATCAAGTTGGGTAATAAAAATAGACACAAGGGGTCCCATGAAACCTGGTCACCAGCAAGGGTTTGGCAGACGACCTGCTGATTTTGAACACCCCGGAGGACGACTCGCACCCCCGATCTATCCCCAAAAAGACATTACGGCCTTTTGTTGGGCACAACAACGCTTCTTGGCCTGCAAGTATAGATTACCAAGGAGATGACTGGAAGCATCGTTTATCACGTTCGCGACAATGCAAGAGGAATCAGTTCGAAGAATGCACCATTTGCAACGGATGGTAAACTTTTAAATGAGGGCATAAATCTTGGCCAGCTTGGGCCTCCTGTTTTCTACGAGAAAAAAAGAAATTAGACGAGGTGGGATGGTTTTCTTTCCCAAACAGGCAACGTAATGACCAGGGAAATGTTTAGTGTGGAGAGAAGTTAATTTAAACAGGAAGGGGGACGAACAACGTTGAAGACCCAGGTGGTTCTGGAAGGCTCGGTTCTGAAAAGATCAATTTTTAGCAATAAACTGTTTTTACGCTTGTAAAATGCAAGGAATGCTTTTATTCTATAATAATCTATAGGCTTTCGATTCTAAATCACTGTTATGTCTATTGAAAATTTTCTTTTGGATACCGTTTCAAAGACATGCTTCCCTTTTAACGTCTTTACTACAAGTGGAACATTCCTGAGATATCTTGAGTCCATTTTGTATGTCTTGGTTAATATAATAACTGTTAGAAAGGATGATGACATCATATTTATGGAACGGAACTCCAAGACATATGTTTTTAGTAATAGAAGTGCGGGTAGTACTAGGAAAACTTCTGAAGCGAAAAGGTTTTGCACTATAATTTTATTTTGGGCAAAGTGCTCGGATTGGACTTTTTTTATGACATCTTTGCATAATTCAGTGTGTGGATTAGAGTTAAGTTTCCTCTATACAACTCATCAAAACCGGCGTTTTACTCAATGTAATAGGTTTAAAAAGTTATTTTTGAGCAGGATTTTTCAAATTTTGATTAGAGTGACTTTGAAGCCTTAATGAACCCTCCACCCGTTGTTCAGTACGTCTACTCTTAAAAAATGGCCGGCTGCTAACAAAGACAATTTTTGTCTTCATATTATGTTTCTCTCAGGCGTTTTCCATCTCCTTTGCGTCTTAGAGCATTACAACTGTCTCTCAGAGGATAAAAAACGTCAATAAAAATACTTGTTTTAATTTTGCAACTAAATAATATTGTTTGAAAAAAAAATGTTTTAGTTAATGTTTTCACTTCTATGTTTAAGTAAAGTAGCACAATGCTAACTATAAAAAAAAAAATCTGCCGCTTCGAATAAATTTTAATAAAAATGAGCTGATGTGTGCATCACATGACTTCCATTTACTCCAATTTAATGTCATTTTCTCAATATTGGCAGTTTTAATGTGATTCAGAGGTCACGAGAAAACTCGTTGTAATTAACTCGGGGATCGTCAAAATGGATATTTCGGGTGTCTGTACGTTCCTAGGCATATATCCACGTGTGGTCGGGTTGAAAAATAAACTCAGTATTCATTCGGGAGTGAGCAAAATGGAAATTAAGGCCGATCTTTGAGTGAAATTTTTTTCGCGAATACAATACTTCCTTTTTTGTAAAAGGAAATAAAAATTACTGTAATTAAATAAAGTTGAATTTTAAAAAAATTAATGAGTAAGTACATATTTTGATACAGTTTATGGAATTTATGCATTTGTTTATCCGGTTTTTTAGAAGAATTCTTTTTATACATTTGTTGATAACAATGCAGTATAGCACCGAAATTTTTATAATTGAGCACAGCAGGCTGTACAATACACCTTTTAAATGATTTTAGCACTTAAACATGCAAGCTTTTTGAGAGAGTTGTACCTCTTGCATATTTATTATTAAGACAAAAATTCTAACTAAAGTCTGAACTTAATTGATTTTGGAAAGTAGTACCCGAGTTGCATTAGCGCAACTGTGCGAAACATTTGTACTCGAAATTTGTAGTCCTGGTGTAAAAATGCCTCGTAAAAACACCATATGCAAAAATTTACAACATAATTGCCACTTTGATTTTAAAAAGCAGAGAGTATTCCTATCCCATTAATTTTAACGCCTTAGGTATTATTAGGGTTTGCAATACCGGTATTCGGTATTTAAAAAACGAAATACCGGTATTAATGCCGGTATTAGAAATTTCTCATAACAGCTCTCATTAAACAGCATATTTTTTTGAGCAATCACGATTGCTTATTGCTTTCATTTGACTGTTTTGATGTGCTATGATTTTATTTTCCATCCAGCACCCTCTGCAGCATCACCGTCGACCGGCTCCTCACGATGCTGCTCCTATAGCGAAAACAGTCTCCAGGTTGCATCCATATCCTACACACACGCGCCTACACACACAACTACACACACGCACACACACACATACACACACAAACACATACACACACAAACACATACACCTACACACACATACACAAACACATACACACACGCATACATACAGACACCTACACATACACACACAAACACATACGCAGGCACATATACACACAACTACTCACACATTCATGCCTGCACACACACAGACACAAACACATATGCCCACACGCACATACACATACCCCGCCCCCACGCACACAAACCCTCATACACACAACTACCCACACACTCATGCCTGCACACAGACGCAAACACAGATGCCAACACACACATACGCATACTCCCTTCACACAAACACACATACCCCCCTACACACGCGTGATTGCGAAAAACATAATTTGAATTCAAGATGACAAAATTCAATTTTTTTTTTTTTTTTCTTTTTTACATATTGCACTTTTTTCACAAAATTTTGAAATATTTCTCTTTTTCTGAACTAATGTAAAATGAAAAAACAAATGTCGTCATTGAAAAATCAAGCCTGAAACTAATTTTAGTGAATAAATTTCCTGCAGTTTAAATACTGACAAAGTTCACGTAGGTCGGTGGTACTGTTGGTAATTAACAATTACACGTCCTCTAATTGACTCGAATTCTTTCATCTTAAAATATGTTTGTCTCTCACGTTTTTATTTTTGATACATCTTTTGTGTGTGTGTTTGTGTGTTTCGTTTGTATTTGTGTAGTTTGTTTTAAAATTATTATTATTATTTATAGCTAGTTGTAATTTATGTTCGAGAGACAATTCTTTGCGAATATTGACATCATTATCAACGATTTCTTCTTGATCAGGATGGGTTTGTGTTTGCTTTTTATAACCGTTTAGTTTGAAATTTACGATGAACTTAACTAAACCTGATATTTTCTTAGTTTCTCTTATTTGTTTTCGTTTTCTTTTCAGAATTCTTTGAACTTATATAAATATTTGAAAATATATTACAGTTGATTATGCCTTTCCTCCATGCAAATTTTAAAGCTCTATATAATTGCTAAATATTATGTCGCCAAGCATGAAGCTAAATAACGAGACAGGACACTACACTAATACCGGTGACCAACAAATATATATACCACTCGTTATAATAACTTGAAAAATTTTTCTCAAAATTCAGTACAGTTGAGACAAAAAATTTTCAAAACATAATCATAAAGCAATTGATAACTGGAAGAAAATGTATATGGCACAAACACATTCGTAAATTTATTTAAAACTAATTTTCCCAAAAGAGTAAGTGTGTGATCAAGGAAATCAGAAAAATAAAAACATGGTGGACAGGACACATAAACGCACGAAAATGCAATTCATCTTAGCATCTAGTAATAAAAATAACATTCTGTTATCTTTCTGCCACTTTTATTTATTGATATTCCTGGTAAATTCCAGCGGTAACGGAAGGACAGATTGAACAAAAAAAAAAAAAAAAAAAAAAAAAAATCGATGTATTTCTGTCTGTGTATCAAAAAATATATTTTTTCCAAAACTGATGCATAGACTTTTAAGCACATCATAGTAAGTTGCTAAAAACGCCAAAGCCAGGAATTTGTTGCCAGTAACTTTTTTTACAAATTAAATTTAAAAAGCGGTAACGGAAGGACATTTTTGCGACATGATTTTCACGCAATCATGTTCTCCCCAAAAGTTCAGCCAAACTATAAAAGGGAAAAATCTATAAAAATTAGAGCACTTACGGGAGTGTTCAATCAACAATTTCACCTCTAGTTTTAAAAAATAACTATTTTAAGCATATAAATTTTTTATTTGTTAAGGGTAACGGAAGGACAGTAACAGAAGGGCAAGAAGTCGAAAACAATTTAACTTGGTAAATTTCAAATTACAAACATTTATTCAGCTAATTTCAGCAGTCTGAAACAATAACATCTAATACCTGAGCCATCTGTCACAATTCTGAATTCTTGAAATACTCAAAAATATTATCAGAATCCGTAGAACATGTATCTTCTTTGTCAGGGAATACAAAGGTCATTTCCACATTATTACGCATTCTCAAACAAGATATTTTTACTGCCTTATTTTCTATATGAAGTACTTGTCCAACATTGCCCTCTTTTAATTTCTTTCCCTTCCATTCAATTAACAAAATTTGTCCAAATGTTACGAATCCTTTCACATATTCTCATTATTTGGTGCTTTTGATGCAGCTGTATCTTCTTTTAAATATTATTTATAACAGTCAGGCTGTTGATTGTCAGTCTGAAGTGAAATCTCCTTCGATTTGTTGAAATACTGACTTTTTTTCAATAACATAACTTGTTACAGGGTTCAAGTAATGCATATTTTGTGGGTCAGAATAAGAATGGATATTACTCCATCTTTTTGAAAATTGATCTTTGAATTTACTGATCTCTTCGCAGTATGTTTAACGGTTAAACTAATGCTCTCATGTGACTTGTGTTAACAAATCTGAAAGCAATATTGTATTGTTCCAATATAAATATCAAGTTTGTAAGCAATTGTTTCTGCTTAAATTGGCTTGTCATATCACAAACATGTCATACCAAAATGATTTTCACATGCTTAGGAACTTTTAAGTGCAGTTTTCATGATTTTTATCACATACAATAGAATGAATAAAATCACAAAACATGTTTTTAAAAAATCAACTAAAAGTTTTTTTTTTAAATGAAAGCACACACAATTTTTATACAAATATTACTTATATATGTTTCAAATGTGACTACTAACTTTAAACGATAGTTTGTTTTCCATTAGCATTCTAAAATTTTACCCTTTACCAGCTTATTGTTAAATGTCCTTCCGTTACCGTATTTTTTTTTTGTCCTTCCGTTACCATTAAAAAACATGTAAATTAAATCTATATTCAAATTCTAACTGAGCCTCCATGAAAAGGAACGTAATTCTGCTTTGCATAAAAAAAACATTCGTTTCTATACCCAATAGGTTCTTGGTGAACTAACTGAGATGCAGTATTTTGGTAACGGAAGGACATCAAATTGTCACCTTAGCAATAGACCTATTTCACGGTTGGAAAAAAAAAAAAAAGAAATTTTAAATTACTTACAGACACAAGTTTAACTATAGACATTCAAAAGATAAAAGTTAACCTAAATATTATATGCTGATAACAAGTATATTAAAATTACAATGTGTAACAAAAAAGGGATTTTTTGCTCTGTAAAAACAGGAAGAGAAAACTTGATTTTGCACTTGATTTTATGAAAGTCATCAAACTATTGGGAAAAAACAGGTTAAGATTCAATAACTTCATTTATTTCTAAAAAGAGAATGGCAAGTGACAGAACATTAATTTTTAAAATTCAAGAGTCATGTTCCCTTTTTCCAAGAATTCACCTTCTATCAATTTGTGCTTTTGTGAAGCCAATTTTGTACATCAATAGATTTATTTTGATACTGTCTCATCGAAAAAGAAATGTATAGTTAAAATAACAGTAGATATCTAACAAATTAAATTGAAAAATCTTTAGTTAAAAATTATTTATTATTCAGCTATTACCGAAAATACTGGTATTTTACCTCAGCAAATACCAGTATTTCAAATTTGCAAAACAGCTAGAAATACCGGTATTCGGTATCCCGATTTACCGATATTGCAAGTATTACAGATGAAATGATGCCCGCTTTTCAAATGCCATAAAGACAGTACTCGTGCACAAAAGGACTCGAAACCTGGATTGTTAAATTGGAAGCCTAACGCTCTACCAAGGCCTAGATTTTTGCAAGGGCACCCAGGGCCTGTGCCCTTGTCTTGTCATGGAATTTCTAAGGGGCAGAATTTTTTCTATAACAGTGGAAGTTTTTCACTTTTTTGAAAAACGTCACTATTTGAAATAGTCACTTTTTGAATGAGTGTACTACAGAACACTATAAATTATGTGTGTATGTGTTAAGATTGAAGTGAATAATTTGGTTAACATTAATCATAACTGCTAGTAGTTTTCTATAATAACAAATTAGTACAACCATTGACCATAACTGATGTTATAGGGTACTAAAGGTTATCAGTAGAAAAAAAATATATATATCCTTATATATTATTTCTGTAGCCTGTTTTTTGTTCGTACGCGAGATCTTTCTCAATTCTTGATTGGTTTCTTTGATTTACACCTTATTTTAAAGCTTATCGTGCAGGCTAATGACGAAAAATAGACCTACGGAATAAAAATTGTTGTTTTCTGTCAAAAAAAAAACCTGTTTTAAAGCACCAGAATGAGGTTTTCGGTTAAATTTATAACTTTATCTTGCACTGTGACCGACAGAGCTGAATAGCTCGATCGGCAGAGCGTTCGACTGGTAACCAGAAAAATGAGTGTTCGGGCCCAAGTCCGGACAATCTGCATCAAAAAATTAGAGAAGTATCACACATTACATGAACACTTAATTGCAATAAATAAAAGATATGAGGTAATAAAACAAATGAGATTGAAACGCTCCTTGCTGTTATGAAAACTTGATGCAATATGATAGAGCTTAATTGATTCTTAATTGTAAGGTTTTTTTTTTTTTAAGCTTTGGTTCCGGTCAGAAAACTAAAGCATAATACAAGCGAAAATATAAGTATCAGGTTTAAGATTAAAGACTACAATGCAATAGTTTTTTTGTTCAGAAAAAAAAATCGTATATTTAAATATAGATTCTTCTAATGAGTTTTTGACCCTTTGTACAGATAAAAAAATTACTACCTTTAATTGAAATTACGCTTTTCATTAAAAACTAAAATTTTTTTTTATATAATACGATGTAAAACATTAAAATTATTAACAACTTGAAGGGTAAAATTTATTATTTTTTTTCCTATTCTTTCGGCAAAAAACAAAAAGCCTATCACATTTTTACTACATTCGAAAAGCTTCGCTTAAAAAAGAACTGTATTTTGTATTTTAACCGTGCGGTTAAATGATGAACACGTGCTGCCATCTAAGCCATAACGGCCTGCGATAAAAAATTGTAAAAATTTCCAAAAAGAAAAATACTTCTCTTCAATATCTTATCGCATATATTATTTCTGCGGATTTTTTTTCTGTCATCATGCGAGATCTTTCTTATCTCTTGAAGAAATTCCCCCCCCCCTCCTTTTAAAACTTATCAGGCAGGCTAATGACGAAAAATAGACTTACAGTCTAAAGGTCAAGTTTTCGGAAACGCCTCTTGCCGTTGCAAAACCTTGATGCAGCCTGTAGTTCTTATGCAGATTTTTTTTTTTTTTTAAGCAAAGTTCTAATACAATTTTCCAATTTTTTGCGTCGCTTTCGGCAAGAAAAAAAAATTACAATTAACCTGTTTTTTATATATATAATAAAGCTTAAAAGTACTGGACTTAGTTGTTCGGTTAAATTGATAAGCTTTTTTCGGTACGCGTTCGGCTATAAATTATCTGAACCTCGGGCCCGCCTAATAGAAAAATTTAGATTAATATTACGCATTACATGTACTCAAAACATACAACAGATAACACACGTAAGACAATAAAATAAATGCGGTAGGAATGCTACTTGATGTTTCAATTTCTTTATGCAGGCTACAGTTATTATTCAGATAAGTTGACTGTTAATCGAAGGGTGTTCTTCCTTTTTTTTAAGCTTTGACTCCGTTCAGACCACTAAGCACAATATAAGCATTAATAAGTATTAGATTTAAAAATTCAGAACTCAAGGGAATCTTTTTTATGCAGAAAAACTTTTCCATTGTATGCTGAAATGTAGATTTTTCTAATAGCACTGTTCGACCTTTTGTACAAATGAAAAAATAATACGCCAAATTGAAATTATGAGTTTCACCCAGTAAAACTTTAATTATTTATTCGAATACGATATAAAGCATTAAAATTATTATCAACTTCATTAGTAAGAAATCACTTTCTACTCCTCTGCTTTCGGCTGAAAAAAAAATGCATTTTGTCTATAGACAAAATGCGAACGTATACGTTCGAAAAATTACACTTAAAAAACGCACTCAGTTCAACTGGTTTTGGTTTTGAATTTTAAATGTTCAATTAAATGAAAAACATGTGCTGGCGTTTAAGCCGTAACGATTAAAGCAGCCGGCTATGGGAAATTGTTTAATTTTTAAGAATAAAAACACTTATTTTCAATCTAATTTATTATTCCTCTAGAATGTTTGTTTCAATCGCTACGCGAGATCTTCCGCATTCTTTAATAAAATTCCATGTGTTACGAATAATTTTAAATCGTATCATGCTGACTAATGACAAAACATAGACGCATGATCTTATTTTTTTTTTTTTTTTTTGGCAAAAAGCTTTAATGCTGTTTTTACTTCCTTTTACAAAAAAGGAAGTATTGTATTCGCGAAAAAATTTTCACTCAAAATTAGGCATTAATTTCCACTTTGCTCACCCCCGAACTAATGTTCAGTTTTTTTTTTTTTTTTTTCAACCCGACCACACGCAGATAAGTGCCTAAGAACGTTTAAACACCCGAAATATCCATTTTAGAGTATATAAATCCCGAGTTAATTACAACGACTTTTCTCGTGACGTCCGTATGTGCGTATGTATGTCGCATAACTCAAAAACGGTATGTCCTAGAAAGTTGCAATTTGGTACGTAGACTCCTAGTGGGGTCTAATTGTGCACCTTCCCTTTTGGTTGCATTTGGGTGTTTCTAAAGGGGTCTTTTGCCCCTTTTTGGGGGGAAATCATTGTTAATTTCGATGGATACTCAAGTGATGTTATAATTTGGCGGGCACTTGGCGATACATCGCCAGTCTTTTCGTCGCCAAGTTGTCGCCAACTTGGCGACAAATTTGGCAATTTTTTTTTAAATCTGGTTTTAATTTGGCCACTGGTGTTGATATTTAGAGAGTAAACTAATGAATCACATTAAAATTGCCAATAATGGGAAAATCACATTAAATTGGAGTAAAAGGAAGTCATGTGATGCACACATCAGCTCGTTTATTACACATTCTTTTAATGAATAGCATTCGAAAATGAAAACGCAATTGCTAGATTTGTTGGAGTGTCGTGCTGTTAATCAGAATGGCGTCAGTTCGAATCTGCCAATAAATACCTCTTTAAGTTTCTTTTTTTTTCCATCAGATCTCGCATGAGCAGGACTGTATTTGCCACAATCCGTTTTTTCACATGCACAATTACTGCTTTTCACGAGTCACTCAGCCACACTTTTAATGATCTTTATGTTTGCATTGAAAATACGTACAACCAAAAGCTGAGCGATGATCAAATTATCACAACGTTGTATTTAACGAGGTTTTGTTACTGATGTCTTCAAATTACATGCCTTCTCTTGTGCGCTTACTTTTTTCCGTTTACTTCAAATCCGTTTACTCTTTTCGGTTCTTCTTACAATGTTTTTTCACTGAAATTTTTAAAGAGCGAAATGCCTCATGAAACGATTCGAAGCACATTTTGGAGTTCCGCACGGGTTGACTAGTATATATATTATTTTAATTGCTTATCCTTTGCGAAGAGTTTAATTTAGAAATTTTAATACAATTAGACGTTTGGTCAAATGCTACGTTAAACAATACTATCGAAGGAAGCGCTGCAGAGTTGAAAACGTCAACAGTTTCTGTCATTTCATAAACTACAGCAACTTTACTAGAACAAAACACTAGGTATAGCAAAAAATAAGTTATTTTGATGTTAAAAATCACACATCTTTATATACGTTTTGTATCGCTCTTTCTTCTAAACATCGTAACTAGCATATTGAAACTACATATTGCAGTAATTTTCTATATGGCCTATAATTTTGAGGGTCATTATATAGGCTGAGGAGCCGAGAGGCCCCCGGTCTGGCTCTAATGGCAAAGAAAGCTCTGATTATTCGTGTACATGTACATTTATTTGTAATAAATCTAAATTTTTAGGGTATATAGGAAATTTAGAAATGCCAGTCAGTTACCGAGCTGTTCTAATAACTATGATTTGTTTTATTGTAGTAATATTTCTGAGACCAAATGCCATATGCCGAAAGGTTATTCATTATTTCTTGATCCCAATTTAAATTTATGAATACATAATTCCTTTTGCTTTCAAGAAGAATCTCTTAATCAATCTATTTTACTTTTCTCGCAGGCTGCTTGTGTTATACATTCATTCATGTATTCATAAGTTTTGCTGCTTAATTTTGAACAATTGCAATTGTATTTCTAGAAAATTTCAGAAATGTCAGTCAGTTACTTGGATGTCAAACAATAATTAAACTGTTTTAATTACTGTAATTCTTAATTGTAGCAATAATATACAACTCAAATGCCATAGGCTGAAAGGTTGTTCTTTGATCTTGATTTAAATTTAATAAAAATTTTAATCCGGTGATCGAACGGTTGGGAGAAATCCTTTCGGCCTGACAACTCACAGAAAAAAAGGGCAATAAAATAGAACAAAAAAAAAAAAAAAACATAGCAGCTTTAAACACCTAAAATAAATTCATCTTGGAAAAAAAAAACACACACACACACACACACACACGCGCGCGCAGAAAAAAAAGTTTATATGAATCTTATGCATAGGGAAAATGATTTTGATCTGTTTTTCGAAAATCGTATTAACGGATTTTTTAAAAAAACGTAACGTAAAATCCGGAATACATTTTAACATTATTAGTACAGCAATCTTCCTGGACCAAAAGAAAATGACGTCGGAAGCGGGAAACGTGTGAAACGGACAACGTAAAATCGGGATTCCACTGTAGCACAAATGTTAAATTTATATTTTTGTTTTCGCTTCCTCAAACTCAACTCAGAATATTAAGTTGGCACACATATTACAAAGACCACAAATTTGCATAATAAATTTTGATTAAAAGTATACATCTTTTATTTCAAGAGGACAACTCAGATGCCTGGATACATTATTTTTGAGACATCTCACGGGGAGGGGGGGAGCTCTAAAAGGCTTCCCCTTCAGAACTCCAAATACCAGAACAGCAACAGTCAAGTTGCTCACATCTGGATCAGAAACCTTCTCCGATGATTTAAATGGATGTTTTCACTCATACGTGTTCACGAAATAGTTGAGGGGGATATCACATCCAACGATCTGAAGCACCTAGGTGGCCACCCCACTTCTCACGAGAATAAAAAACGATTTTACACGGTCTTACAAAGTTACAACCGAAAGTAATTGAGGGACTCAATGATTCCCCATTCATCGAGTCCATCGTTACTTGGATGTCCTTTTGTGCACCGATACCTCCGCCGCGGATATCAAAGGACCCAAAATGGTCCGTAGTCACAATAACATAACAGAGGGCGATCAGTTCCAGCTTATGAAGCCGCTTTTATTGGTGGAGCCAGGTGATGTATCGGGATGTATTTTTATTGATTATTATTCCGGATTTCCCCTACGGAAGTCTCAGAGAAATCCCTAACTTGCAAAATGGGCTCAATACCATTTATGGGGAGTTAGCTATGATATTAGAAGGATCTGAAAGTAATGTCTTGTTGTTCTTTCAAACAAGTAAATTTTTACAAAGTTTTTATTTTTAATCCATGCTGTAACTACCCTCATTATCAACATTCACCAGAACCTCCGTGGCTCTGAGATATAAGCTTCTATTTGAATGCCAGAGGTCGTGAGACCCATATCTTCACACCCCCTGTGAAGATATGGGGTGTCATTGCCTCGAGAGGATACAAACAATCAACAAACAGTTGTGTCAAACTATGATACGACAACAACAGCAACGTGAACATCCTTTGCCTTCTAAAGCGCGAATTTCCAATCCTGGTTCGATAAAAATTAAATGCATGGTTTTCGTTCAAAATATCGGGCGGTGGAAATGTGGATATTGTCACGCTTTTGTCATTTAGAAAGCGGTGCAGCGATCGGAACAAATTGAAATTAGATGGTGAAATGTCAAGTGAGTATATTCTCAGTAATTGCCAACAGAAAAGACGCGATTTTGAAACATGGATATGCAAGGTCACACTGCTCAAGAAGAACCCTGGAAGTAAAATGAATTTCGGTTAGTTGCCTTACCCGTCATTAGGGTATGTCATGCGTTAGGATTTTTTTTTTTTTTTTTTTTTTTTTTTTTTTTTTAACATTGACTTGCGCATTTGGGATATAATGTATTTGCACCCAAGAAATTCATTTCTGTTATTATTTTTGAAAAATACTAAGGTTTACCTCCCGGGAAACAAGTTTCAAAGTTTGGAGGAAAGGTAAAAAATGGTCAATTTCCAAAAACAATTTATGAAAATACAAAAGTTTAAAATTCTTGTAATGATACCATTCAAATGTTTTCTTTTAACACTCTTTTTACATGTCTTTATGATTAACTACATTCCTTCAGTGTTAGTTCGCGAATAAAGCGTACATTTTCGTAAAATTAACCAAAAATAGATTTTTTTTAAATATTTTTTTATACATTGCAATAGTTTTCCTTTTATATTCCAGTAATATTTTTTTCGCAATAAATTTGCACTATGCATCTTTTTGCTGGAAATGGAAATATATTTTATTGCATTAATAGCTGAGAACCTACTACAAGGCTGTATTTCATCTCTGCCCTTCCATCCACCCAACCAAGAAGAATAGTCATTCCAGGGCTTACATTTACACTTACTATACGATTTTAAACGAATTTCAATGTTTGGACCAGGGTTTGAAGTTGGACTTATGACTCAGTATTGGCATTATGATCGTAAGTATTAAGTTCTTATAAATCCATATCTTGCGTTTTACCTGCTTTTTTTCACCTTATTGCAAACAAGCAAAATTTGATGACATTTTACATCTCATAATCTACAATATGTATGTATGTGTGTGGGGGATAATATTAAATGTAATGAAAAATGACACCCAATTTGGCCTAATTACATCGAAACGCAGGTATCAAAACTATACTGTTTCAGTATACTATGTAACAAGGGGAGAAGGCACCAAATAAAGTTTGTGCCCTGTGTTCTCAAAAGTTATAACTGGGACCTAAGGTTCTAAATATGTCCCTAAGTAGGGAAAAAAGAAGCCCGTCTTGTACCTTTTCCATTTTTTCAATAACGACAGTCGCATAGCCCCAAAGAAGTCAGCAACATCTGTCGCCAGCCACCTATTACTTTGGGAACTCTGGCCAATTATGAAGAGAACTGCTTCGTTTATACCAACTTCATAATTTAATGCACGCTTGATCGAGCATCGCGCCGGAAACTTTTGCCGGTTGCAGTCAAAAGACCCCTTCAATGGGCCTGATTTAGTGGATGGTTTGACAAGCATTTTGCTATCCACCGACCAAGTTTGATAATGTTCACACCACACTACAATGGAGAGCGAAGTGTTAGCGATCAGGGTTGCTTTCGGGGGGTTGCTACGTCGCGAAGAATCTCACAATAGTCAAAATGCCAACTCAGAGCCAGAAGAAATCATTCATTTTAAATACCAATACTTAAAGTTTTTTTTTTTTTTTTCGTTTATGATTTCCATCGACAGAAGTTAGTAAATGATTTTTCACATAATAAGAAGTTGGGTTGTGTTTTGGCAATTGTGTCGAAACTTTTTTTTCCCCGGAAATATCCTAAAATTGCCGTCAATAGAGTGCTTATTCGTTCAGTCGTCCTATATGGATCTGAAACTTACGACTTAAAGTGGGAGTGGTTCTGAACTTTTAAGAATTTGGGAAGGAAAAATTCTTCATAAAATTTCTAGTGTCATCTGGGACGATGATCAATAAAGAATTAGAACTAATAAAGAGTTACGGTATAACTTCAATTTAACGATACCCGATTTAACGATTTCCTCAATTTTATGATATATCTTACTGGTCCGAACTTAACTGAACTGAATGTAAAGTATAACTTCGATTTAACGGTACCCGATTTTACGATTTTCTCAATTAAATGATATATTTAACTGGTCCAAATTTAACTGCACCAAATGTAAAGTATAACTTCGATTTAACGATACCAGATTTAACGATTGCCTCAATTTTATGATATATTTTACTGAGTCCGGATTTGACTGCGGTGAATGTCTATGCTCTTCGATTTAACGATATCCTTGATTTAACGATAACTTTTTCCAATCCCGCGACAATCGTTAAATCGGTGTTATACTGTATATGATAAAGTACTGGATATCGTTAAAAAATACAAAGGGAAAAAAAATTCGATGGTTTGGACATGTAGTGAGGAAGGACGGGAAAAAAATTCTAAAAAGGTTATTAAATGGAAAACCAGAAGGCTCTAAATTAAAAAGATCTAGAGTCATGTGGAAAGAACAAGTTGAAGACGACTTGAAGCTCCTTGGTGTGTCCAATAAGAGTAAGACGCCAAGAGTTCCTAATACAGACAAGTATGCATTGAAATTCTTCCTTACTGACTTAGCGAGTTTTGTGCAAGTGACTGCTTGAACAAGATTCTGCAAACTGAACTTTTCAACGTATTCGCTAAAAAAAATCCCTTTTTTCTTTTCATCACAGAAGCAACTGAAGTGTCAGTGCGCAATTATCTTTCCATTGCTTAAATATTCTCCAAAATTTGTTTAGATTATCTTACGGAAAAAATCCCACGTCGTGAAATTTTATATGCAGATTAGTGTCATTAGTTCAAAAACGTTCATCATTAATTTTTCGTCATTGAGTTTCACTTTACACCTCTCTTTCACTTTGAAGAAACAAATCTATCTTGTTTTTGTACACCTCGTCTGAAGCCTTTTGAAAATTGAATCGTTTATTTCAAAAACCAGTAAAGTGACAAAATTGCTAATTTTAGGAAAACATCTCTATCACCATATTAAATTATTCAATGATGATTTAAACATTGTTTATTGAAAGAAATATACCTAAATATGTATCCCTTTCAGTTTAAAACATTGTAATCTTTATGCAAAAATTTTAATACGAAGATAAAAATGCTTTTTCGAAACTTTAGAGTATGTTGCTTGACTGGTTTTTAAAATAAAGGCTTCATTTGCAGTACATAAAGAAAGAGCAATGTATTTAAATATAAAACCTGCATTGAGCCATTTTTTTTAAATATTTTTGGCAGTCAATTTGTACCTTCAAAAAAAAAAAAAAAAAAGGAAATTTTTCGCTTTTTTTTATACTTATGGGGCAAAGTAAAAAATTAAATATTTTTCAAATGAAATATTTTTTAATTGATTATTCATTTTCTTTTCTTTCTTTCTTTTTTTTTTTGATCAAATAAATGACTAAATAAGGAATGAATAAATGAATGAATAAATAAATAAATAAATATGTGGGTAAAAATAAATGAATGAATATAATAGTGAATGAATAAGAAAATAAGTGCAAGAATGAATAAATAAATGAATTATCAAATGATGGTATGTAAATGAATTAAATAACAAATGAATACGTAAGTGATTTAATAAATGAGTGAATAAAATAGTGAATGAAAAAGAAAATAAGCAAATGAATGAATAAATAAATGAATTATTAAATGAAGGAATGTAAATAAATCAAATAATAAATGAATACGCAATTGTTGAACAAGTAAACGAAATGAACTGTACTTTTCTTTCCCTCATCCACTTTGCTCCGCATGCACTCGTCTAATTGTACGAAACGTTTAAGTTACAAGTAAAATAAGCTTAATATTAAATATAAAAAAAAGTGTACCAAATAATGATTGGTCTCTTAGTACTTAAAATCTTTTAAACAAGAACTGTATCATTTTATAATAACAAAAATAATGTTTGATTTGCAACAAAATATTACAATCGAAGGATTAAATTTTGAAAATTGCTTGTATTATCTATCATATGCTTTGATCTTCTTCCTTACTGAAATAGATGGAGCGTATGTGTTACTACACTGTTAAAATACTACCAGAATACCTGTGTGCATGAAAAGTAAAAGTAAGAAATTAAAAAATGCGGAAAAAGAGGTTCCTTGTAACCCCAAAACACGTGCATGCAGTAATCTGCAATTTTTGTGCAATTATACACTGTTATTTCTTATTTTTAATTACCAGATTGGTTACGATAAAAACAGAGTAAATATTTCACCATTTCACTTTGCCCCACATTCCCCTGAAAAACATGTGTCCTATACGTGATAGAATTTGCATTTCTAGCAAGGGCGGATTCAGGGGAGGGTCAAAGGGTCGGCTGACCCCTCTGTGGCATGAATTTTATGATAGTTATCAAACTTCAATAATTTAGATTCAAAAAAAAATACATGAAGTCAATTTTAACCCCCCCCCCTTTTTTTGCTTGAAAATATTTTCTCTTAACGCGTCTGAATTCGAAAGATTGACTGGGTTTGTTTACTGGTCTGTTGTTATTTTGATATTTTTGTTCATTTTCAAAAGAACAATGTATTCAAAGCTTACGGCAACGTGTCCAGCTTATTTACCTAAAGAAGTATGACTTTTGATGAAAATTTGAGGGAATATGATTCATGACACTGGTGGCGCCAGTGTAAAATTTAGGGGAGAGCGAGGGTTCATTTCAAAGGGTTTTGATCTCATTTTTGGAGAGGGGATACTCCGCAGCATATCAGGTGGTGCGCCAACCTTCGCGGGGGGGGGGGGGGCACTCCTGCTGGGGGAACTGATACTAAATTTTTATGTTTAGGTATAACGTTGGCCATTGAAACTTGACTCCCCTTACAAAAATTTCTGAATCCGCCCCTGATTTCTAGGTCTTAAATATAAAATTAGTATCAGTAGTAGAAATATAAATTAGTGGTTGGAATAGAAATAAACTGTGTATTGAAAGGAAGAAAACTGCATGTTAACGTAAATGCTTGTTAATAGGCTACTATAATGCATGCTAAAATATAAGAACTACTTAAAATGTTGTTATGGAGTGTTATGGAAATGATGGTATGGCACCGTGTGGGAGTAGAGAGGGCCCAAAAGAACTCCAGGTTCAGGGCTCCGCTGTTGCTTGATCGAGCCCTGCATAATCTGGGCCCAATTTCTGCTGTGATTAACTTGTGTTCCACCTTGGAATACGTAAGAAATAAATATAAAAGTAATCCAATTGGAAGTATCTTGAGCCCTTCACAGATGCTCGTACTTTGAGTATTTTATGCAAGGCCCAATTAAGATATCTGGTCGCCCCCAAGACAAAGCTCGTTTTCGAGGAACCCTGAAGGCAAATTTTGTAATTTTAGCCAATGGCGAAAACAATTTTGCCATTCTGGGACGCCATTTTAGCCATGGCTTAGTCGGCCTACTCAGCAATCAGGCGCAGGGCCTGATTATATGCAACAATAATATCAGAATATAATTAAAAACTGAGCGTATCTATGTATGTCCAAGCTTCTTCTCCCGAACGATAGTGAACTGACCATCGAACCAGGTATCGATGGATTCGTTATCCTCCCGTCTTCATGTTTGGCTATTTAACATAATCCTCCGATAATAATTAGCGGAGATATCAATTAAAAATTATTAATTATGAAGCTTGGATTTCGACATAAAATCCCTATTTTTCAAAGGCTTTCCTTCACACATTCAAATTATTATTCAGTGCTTCATCTCAACTTCCCGCAACAACGCTTTTATCAAAATGTATAGCGGGTGAAGAAAATCATTGAGATGAAGATCTGTTACCATTTTTTTTTTCGAATATAAACAGGTAAAATTCTTGTTTTTGTTTTGAGGCTTTTCCTGTAATCAGGGGATTTAAAATGTTTACTTTTTAGGAGTTTTCCACAATCTGCAGCAAAATTTCACTGACTTTTTTTTTAATTCAAGCCTGAGTGTTGAACTTGCGTCACTTGACGTAACTTTTATTTTCGAGGTGGACCGTGCAAAGCCAGGCGACGCAGCTAATATCAGAATTGACCAGTGATGTCGCCAAATGTTTATTCAGCCAGGCGCCAAGCGTCATAACCACAAGTCTCGAAATTGTGCTGAAAAGATTATCCTTGCATTAAACTTCTTCACCATTTCAATACCATTATGATTTTTCTTTCTTCCTGGCAGTTCTCAACTCACCGTGGTCTGGCTCCTTTTCACTCACCTACCCCCGTATCACCATTTTGAAAGATCTGTTCCGCGTAGCAGCGAACAAGGGCCTAAGTGAACTCGGAAGTCTATCAGCAGGGGGCACACACAATACGACAGTCGCTTAAGGGGGCGTGTCAGAAAAATCAAGAGCTCTTGTGGCTCTTGAGAGCTGACCCCCTCTAAACACTGAAGGGCTGTCATTGGGTTCTGGCCTTTCCACAATACTTCTGTTACAAAGCTCCGTTGTACCTTTTGGCAGTGGCCCGCGTACAATGGACGGTTTCGATTGCTCTCGTTTAATGACTACACGGATGACTTGCAAGTCGAACGGGAGCTACTGTTCCGTTTTGTTGTTTCCCTCACGAGCAGAGTCAAATCTTTTGTGCGTGGTTTGTGAAATAGCTTTATAAACCTTTTCGGACGATTATTTTGCTCTATAAGGTCGGAAATTTCGGTTAACCTAATTCGTTTTCATTCAAATTCAATCATATTTCATACATTACTTTTATATATCACTAGCGGGGACCGCACGGCTTTGCCCGTAGTAGAAAATTAAAAGGTCATTTGATTCGCCTGTATATTAACAAATAATAGATGATGAATGCCAATTTGCTATGTTAATGTGCTCGCCCATGGTCGCATTATTGTAGTTTGCTCGTCCACGTTATGGTAGTTTGCTAGTCCACGTTATGGTAATTTGTTCGTCCACGTTATGATAATTTCTTCGGTGAAATGTTCTTAAAATTGGAACAGAAAAAGAACAAAATCGAATTTTCGAAAAATCGCTTCAAGGTGCTCACCCCTATGCTACGAACTGATTTTGTGCCAAATTTTATGAAAATCGGCCGAACGGTCTATAGTGAGGTGAAGTAGCTGAAAGTTACGCCGAAATATTTCACAGCTGGCTACCATTGCACCCTTTTGGATTTAGATAGTACATGGTTAGACGAGTCCAAAAAGTCCGGGACACAAATTTTTCTGGCCCTCTAGCGGCGTTGATGACGTTATCAATATGGCCGCCAAATTTTGTAATGCGAGTCTACATTTCCCTCTGTAACTCGGGATTGTATTGGATTGTATTTTGATATTAACATATATATATACATATATATATACATATATATATACATATATATATATATATATATATATATATATATATATATATATATATATATATATATATATATATATATATATATATATATATATATATATATATATATATATATATATATATATATATAAAGATGATGATGGTGTAGAATTTATATAGCGAATTCAATTTATCAAATTGTTAAGGTTCATTTTTCAGTAAATTTCAACCCTTAATGAGGTTCCTATTAGAAACACTTTAAATTAAGCTTTTTGCTCTAATAAGAGCATAATTTTACCAGAAGCATATTAGACAGAGAACGGAATTAATAAAAAATCTTCTCCTACATATAACTTCGAATCTGAATATGCAAAAAATTAGTAAACATACAAATAAAGTAATTACAACTTTGATATATACAACACAAAGGCAGCTAATATGTTAACTTTTCTATCAAAAAAAAAAAATCTTATTCGTTTGCAAAAAATAAAATAAAGAAAAAAAAGAAAATTAAAATTGTATCAAAATAAATAACTTTTATCTGAGAAAAGGTAGTCAGTAACTCTCTCTTTTGGGTCAAAAAAATGCATCACTCCCGGATTTATAATTTTTTTCTTTTTTTCCATTGCCAAAACTGTTTAAAAAACTTACAATTTAGAACAAAAGTAAAAATAAGTAATATGTCTTAATAAAACCTCACTTAAATAAACATTTTTTATCAAAAACAAAATCATCTGTTACTCTTTCTTTCATGTAAAAAAGCACTTCGAATTTCTCTTTATTTTCCGGTGTCAAAAAGGAAAATTATTTTTTTAAGAATGAAAAAAAAAAAAACTATCAACAGTTACTTGTTTTTATAATAATATCATCTGCTCTATGAGTTTTTTTATTTGATTTTGATTCAGTCAATCTGTAGCTTAGGTCAATCTCAAGTGTACGAGAGATGTTATTTCCATTTATATAAAAAAAAGTTTTTTCCTTTCTCGAAACCAAAAATGAAATTCAGAATCAGCACACATTTCCCGCTTCTTTTGGTATTAAAAAAAATAGTTTTTAGTGTTGATGGTATTTTAGATGAAAAATGTTTGAAATTCACCTACAATGCATTACGCCCTCTTTCTTAGTTTTTCTTCTTTCTTTTACTGGAAAGTAGGTTCAGTAAGAAGCATGAAAGAAGGCTTAATGCATGTTAAAATGTCGTCTGACTCATATCTCATTTTTTAACTGAACACGTTTTCAATTCAAAATCTTTTCCAACGTAAACACCTGAAGGTAACTTTAGAAGCAAATATTGATCCCGACGTAAAACATATTTGCTTATAACCAACTTTGTTGAAAAAAACTTTTGACGAAGAACATGTTCAAAAACAGACATTCAAAAAACTCCAAATATTTTATCTTAACGCCAACTAAGTAGGGGAGGGAGAGGCACAATCAGACGAAGCTTCTTTTTTTTTTTTTTCAATTTTTTAGTTATAATCGGTAAATGGTGCTAGGTACTCAAGGATCTGCAGCAATTGGCCGGGTGGATTCTGGGATATAAAGTTGTTGCTTGTGTGCAATCAAATGATCGTTGGCAAGATTTTTTTTTTTTTACTCTCGCATGCATCCATCTTTTTTGAATAAAAATTAACCATTTGATAACTTTGATTGTTTTACCTATGTAGCTGATTATCATTTAAAACATTTAGGATGATCTCTAAACGAACTCCTTAAAATGTTGAATTAGAAGAAAAAGACAGAGTGGGTACAATGAGAATGTCGTAGCTGGGTTAAGGTGAGACTCCCACATCTTGAATTCTGATTAAAAAGCGACGTTTTTTTTAAATTTATTTTATGATTTAAGAGTTTTCAACTTGCTGTTTATTTACTTTACAGGCATTTTTACATCATCAAAAATGCGAATTAAACCACATAAGGCCAAAATAGGGACATTTCATAACGATTCCATAAGAAATTCATTTTTACTAACCGGATTGCCAGTGGCATTTCAGATCAAGTAGATCATAATAATCCGTAAATTAGAGATAAAACTTATACAAAAGAGCCATCTAGATCTAGTGTAACAGTGAGTGCTTTCCTAGGTTCTTAGAGTTTCAGAGGATATCCAAAAAGAGAAGAAAAGGTTGAGTAATGAAGAAAGAGTATGAAAAGGGCAAAAGTATCATTGCAGGTGATACTCCTGAAAAACAAATTTTCGATAAAGAAAACACAAAAACTAGACAAATGAATAAAATGTCAAAAATATATAAAAAAACTGTACCGTAAACGCGTGCTACTTTGGCCCTAGAGTGAGTCCTTCTTTGGCCAAAATTGAAAAAAAAAAAAAAAAAGATACAACGTTCTCTGTAAACTTTCAAGAAGCAGTTTTGAAACTTATTTTAACAGAATCCGTTAGAGAACAGCCTCAAAGACTCAGTAATGTATACCAAGCAGTTTTATAGTTCTCCACAAGGAGCAACACTGCTGGTTTTGTGTTCCTTGTGCTCAGACTGTTACCTGTAGAAGCAGTTCTATAACAGCTAAGAGTTTGTGAAGTACCTATTTATGAATACGATTCGATACTTTATGTAGAGGCATTGTTGTACTTCTAATTTCTGTTACGGTTTTTATTTAAAAATGTTTACAATAACAACATATCTCCTATCCTAAAAATAACGACCTACTTTGGCCCAGCATAAAAAGTTGAAAAAATCCGTCTTAGAGATTTGGAAAAGAAAAGAAAAGCTGAAATTAAAACTCCAAACAGGAAAAACAAACACACACACACACAAAAAAAAAGGAATTTTCAGCAACGGATTAAGAGAGCGATTATAGACTCCAAATCATCATTACTCAGTTACATGGCTTTTATTATGGAAGATGAAGAGGAACTAAAAGTTGCTGATGGAAGTTCAGAAAACGTTGATCCAATTGCATCTACTTATAATTTTTTTAAATGTTAAATTTGTTAGAAAGTTCACAGAATTTTGTTATTGTGTAATGGAACGAGCTCGGGTTTTCAGGAATGCAAAAGAAGAAGGAGATAATACTCACAGCACCAAAAAGTTTTGGAAGTGACCGAAAATGTAGGATCCTAATGTTTTACGAACGGTGTTATCTTTAAAAAAGTATTCAACCTCCGAAACTGTTAAAAATATGACTGTTCTCCAACAGTAATGTCTGAGACAATAACTAGGTATAAACACACACATTTTAAAAAAAAAAAAAATAATTTTCCTTGAAACAAAAATGTGTGACTCAAACTTGTCAAAAAAAAAAAAAAAAAAAATCAAATAAACAGTTTTTAGGTTGAGCACACATCTTTCTTTGGCTCTAGTTACCTCTACAGTGATGTTAAACAGCGAAAACCACTTTAGGAAAAAGTATCCCAAAAGTAAGGGTAACATTGGCCCAAATTAAAAACAATTAAAAAAATAATAATAATATTAAACCAAGTGATCAATATTTAAAAATTAAATTAAGAGAACTCTGGCTGCGTGCTTGAATGTATTAATAGTTACAAAATTGTTGAGAATAAATGAGAAAAGTTACAAAATGTGGACCTAGCCAGCATTTGCGGTATAGGCTTATTTGACACAACTGATGAGGCAGATGAAATTAAATGGGGGATCTGATATTTTATCAGACCATATTGACATGTACGAAAATCTACCTTCTGGGTTTAAAGAGCTAGATCGCGAGGCACTTGAAGGAGACTTTTTTCTGATAGAATTTATCATCAAACAGAAATACTTTTAAATTGGAAATGTTCTAATGGTTGCTGATAACGATAGAAACCAGTACACATTAGTTTTTGCGTAAAAGTTAAAGCCATTTTGGTTGTTTTATTCGACCATCTGTACCATATGCTGCATCCGTTCCGAGTAAAAATATTAAATTGTTGATAACAGCTCCTACGAAAAGAAATGATACAAAGCAAAATCAATCTTTTTTTTGTGATTTGAAAATTAAATTTTTATTTAGATTTACGATGAAACTTGAATTTTTTCCCCCCTATGATTTACTTTTAATTTTAAACGTTGAACATATTATGTTTCACTCAACCCTATATGCTGTCTCTCTGTGCCTTGTATGCTGTCTCACTGTGCCTTGTATGCTGTCTCACTGTGCCCCGTATGCTGTCCCACTGTACCCCATGCACGGGGTACAGTGAGACAAAATTTTACGTTTTCTTGTTTTATATTATCTCAAAAACGTTAAATAGTAATGACATTTTTTGTGTCGGAAAAGTTTGTATACTTAAGCTGCAGAACAATTCCACCTTAATTTTTTTATAGAGTCAAATTCTCCAAATATTTTGAATTTTATATTTTCGTTTCACTCTGCCTTACCCTCCCCTAATTTAAGGCAAATATAAATCCCGAAAAAAGACGGATTTTGAAACAAACTTTGAAGTTTTTGATGAAGAACTTTGACGAAGAAACGTCTTGACGAAGAAACTTGTTCAAAAACATACAAAGTTTTAAATATTTAATACATTATGCCCACTACAGAATTTCAAATACTAATACTTAAAAAGCAAACTATGCTAAAAAGTATTTTTAGCATCGAAAAGAAATGAGAAACGCGTGCAGATTTTTAATGTATTCTTAAATTTTGATTTAAAGAAATAGGAAAAAGGTTATTAATAAAAATCGAAATATGTACCATCTCTCCAAAGTTAGAGATTGATTGATTGAAGGAACATCAAGTAAATTCAAAGCGCAAATGATATTAAAGTGAAAAAATGACTTTTTTTCCCCCCATTCTTAAGTTTTATATTAACTTTCTTATTTTTGGCAGCGGAATATCAAAGGAAATTCGGAGTACTTTATTCTTTTGCTGGAAGAAAGATGAAGAGACAGTTTAACTTTTTATAAAAATCGTTTAATAAAGTGTTCTTTTTTTACCCATGTAATTTATTTATTTCTATTTTTATCTATTTTTTTCATTTACATATTTTTATTTTTTAATTTAATTTAATTTTTTTTAGTTTCTGCAACGGAAAAAAGGAATAAAAAGTAGTGATGTGTGACCCAAAAGTGAAAGCTAGACCCATTTATTTTTTACATAAACTATTTATTTTGATTCACTTTATTTTTTACTAATGGTACTCACACGGCTTTGCCCGTAGTAGAAAATTAAAAGGTCATTTGGTTCGCCTGTATATTTAAAAATAATGGATGATGAATTTCTTGCCAATTTGCAATGTTCATTTGCTTATACCCCTGTTACGGTTCCTGTTACGATTATGATAATTTGGTAGTTTATTCTTCCACGTTGTGATAATTTGCTCGGAAATTTTTTCTTAAAATGGGAATAGAAGAAGAACAAAATTGAATTTTCGAAAAATCGCTTCGAGGTGCACACTCCCATGCTATAAACTAATTCTGTGCCAAATTTCATGAAAATCGGCCGAATGGTCTAGGCGCTATGCGCGTCACAGAGATCCTGACAGACAGACAGAGATCCGGACAGAGACTTTCAGCTTTATTATTAGTATAATAATATAAAGAAGAAAATATTTATTTATTTATTTATCCAGTTGATGCACTCGCTCTAAATAGTGCAAGTTTCTTCATCTATCGTGTACCAGGTAAGATAATAAGTATTTCCTTTTTTTAATTGATTTATTTATCTATTTATTTATTTATTTTTTCCATTTTCAGTCATTAGTGTTTTTAACCCATGGCCACCCGCTTGAAAAAAAATTCACGCATTTTGCAATAAAAATAGGCCGTGAATTTTGCGTATGTTACGATATCATTGTGCATTTGGACAACGCATTTCTATAAATGCATGATTTTTCTTCACTAGCTCAAAGAAGAGAGAAGTGCTCATTTTATTTTCGGTGTTCTTGCTGAATAATTGTGTGAATTGCATTAGTTAAGAAACCTTTGTCCAGTAGCATTCCGTTTCAACGAATGCCGATACAACGAACATCTGTTTCAACGAAGCAAGTTTTCTGTCCAGATTTAATTTCTGACACATTGCTAGAATTCCATTATAACGAAATTCCCGTTACAACTAACAAAGCTTCCCTGAAATTCGTTGTTACGGGATTTCACTGTATATGATTTCATTTTGTTATTAGCATTATGGCACTAGCTTTATAGCATTGCTAGCTATTAGCTTTATAGCATTGCTAGCTATTAGCTTTATAGCATTTTTAAAAAATACTAGCAATGCTTTTTTTTTAATGCTAATTTTCTTTCCAAATGCTAGATAAGATTCTTCCAACTTTCAAATTCAAGCGCCAACTGTATCCTTAAAAATGCTAAATTGGCAACATTGGCCTTATCCCCTTATCCAAGAGGTAGGTTGAGAGCAGTGGTTGGAAAAACTACATTTTTTTTTGTAGCGAACTACAACTACAACTACTTTGTTACAAATGTAGTTAACTATAACTACAACTAATTTTTTCAAAGTGTAGCAACTACAAATTACTTCTGAAATGTAGTCGCTACTTCGCTACTTTCCAAAAAATAAGTAAATACAAAGCATACACAATAGGTTGTCCCTCAAAAAATGAAAGTCAATATTTCAAATTGCATACTCTTGTATTTTTCCTCTTGTGTAAAAACAATCGTGAAAATAAATTACTTTTAAATTAAAAAAAAAAAAAAACACCTTTAAAAAATACCCAGGAACTAAAAAGCAAAAAATAACTGATTACACTTACATTCTATTTCCTACCCAAACATAGAAATGAAATTTATTTTAATTAAATGAAATTCCAGTACAAAAATCAACTGAACTAAACACCGAATTATAAAATAAACACTGATTTAAATTGTTATACGATGAATTATTTTAAATACCTAACTAGTTATATACGATCTCTTAATTTTTAATAACCTTTTGAAGTCGGGGCCGCCTATAAACAGCTATACATAATGCAACTGACAGCCCACCGAACCCTGAATTAAACACTAATTCAACTATACGCGAAATTGGTCTTGAAAACTAAACCTACTCAGTTATGTTATGTAGTAGTTTATAGGAGGCCCCGATTTCAAAAGGTTATTAAAAATTAAGAGATCGTATATAACTAGTTAGGTATTCAAAATATTTCATCGTATAGCAATTTAAATCAGTGTTTATTTTATAATTCGGTGTTTAGTTCAGTTGATTTTTGTACTGGAATTGTAAAATAAATTTCATTTCTATGTTTGGGTAGGAAATAGAATGTAAGTGTAATCAGTTTTTTTTTTTTGCTTTTTAGTTCTTGGGTATTTTTTGAAGGCGTTTTTTTTTATTATTTAAAAGTAATTTATTTTTTGCTTGTTAGTGGTGTAAATAACACGGCGAGCGTCTCGGAGACTTTCGACGACTGTGTAGAAAGGCTTTTGCAAATGCGTAACTAATTACAAAAAAAAAATTGTCTCCATCATTAGTTGTTCAACTTTAATCAAAGTTTGCTTTCCGCAAGCAAATGCACGAGTCACTTAAAAAAAAAATCGCTTTGAGTTTAAATTTGTAAAATTGTAAATTTTAGAATTGTAATATTCTAAATTGTAATTTATGTTTCACAATACGTGTCATGTAAATCGTGATAAAAGTCGCATGTTTCTTCACATGGCCCCACTATAAATGAAGTTTAAAAATTCCACTAGAATGAATTTTATGTTTGCTTCAGAGAATCCTTAATTCAAAATTTTCATTAGCATTACTCCTAATAATATATTTTTTTAGTACTTTCTTTGCCTATAGGTAAAGAAAGTATATACCTTTGTTTTATGGCCTTTGTTTATCAATGGGTTTTATATTTAATCGTTTGTGAGGGAAATTGCATGAAATTTATTGTTTTACCCTTAACTTTTCCCTAAAGAACAAATAGGGTAAATCAAAGATTTGGAACCTAAGTTAGACCACCCCTAAACAAAACCACCAATAAACAAAAACAAAAAAAAAAAAAAAAAAAAAGCATAAAAGCCGGTTCACTAAGTGAGACGATATACAAAGTTAATAAAGTACAAATCGATTTAAATGTGAGTATGATATTTGAAGATTTTCCTCAATTTCATCAAACCTGAACTTGATGCCCAATAGACCGCCAAGGAAGTATACCGTTTCAAACAAAAAAAGAATTTTCCTTATCGATACAGGCAGGGGCGTGCATAGAAATTTTGGAGCCCATCATAAATGATTTTTCCGGACCCCTCTCCATATTGTTAACCCTATATTTCACCCTTAGTTATAAAAATATTGGGCCCCCTTTAGGCTCGGTCCCGGGTCAACAGGTGTCCCTCCCTCCTCCCTGTGCACGCCCCTGAGTACAGGTGTCTTCGAGTATTTACGGAACATTGTACAAAGGAAAAACAAACCCGACGAGTTCAGACCTCCTCCTTTTTTTTTTCTTTTTTTTTTTGAAGCCTGCTAATTAATATAACCCTAATTTCAAATTGAACTGGCGGCATCGTGAAATACTAAATATAGAATATTGGTCAAACTTCAGAAATCATACACAGTTATAATGTATATTATTAAAGAACATAAATTAAATCGTGGGGGAGGGGTGGTCTGTATTCAATTCCCCGCAAATGAACACTAAATATATCTAAAAACTGGAATATTAAATAAAGAACATTATATTTTGGTGCCTAAATAAAGTTATTTATTAGTAAATAAAATATTAAGGTAATTGATTCAACTATTAAAGCAGCAAAAGATATTTAATTTATTGCTTTGCTACGCAGTAATAAATACATTAGTAACACCTATAATAATAAATTAGCAGGCAGCACAGCGTTGCGAAAATTAATCATCCATGTGTCGCGAGAATTAAATATCGTTCAAGAGAAAGCCAAAACCTTAAGGCTGCTCTTCAGTGAGGGAAAACTTTGAAGTTAGGGTGTAAATGACTTTCTTCCTTGAACGATGGGCGTGAACCTGAATCAAGTGATTGACACTTCAACAGCCAATGGAGTGGACGGTAATCGATGTAAGGCAGGAACACGTGACCTGTCACAGCTGTCATTGTTCTGGAGGGAAAGAAACCCCTAAATGACCCCCGTCGTGAAGAGCAATCAAGGAAATTAGCTGGCGGCCGAAACCCCACTTGAACAGTACCGATGCGAAGGTTGAACAGAACAGAAAATAAAGTCAGTACCAAAGGGTCTGCCGTAATTTTTGAAACAAAGTTTTTTTTTTTTTGGATATGCGTTCCCAGATTTTATATTCATGAAAAATTTATGAATGAAAAGAAAATTTATCATAAATTGAACAGGAAAAACGATTGTCTTATTTTTTTTTTTTAAACGATGTTTTCAATTGCCACGTCCGAATCTTATTTCGTTCATAAAGCTAATTAGTTTCTTGTCTGATGTTTAATTAAAGAATGCAATTTTTTGCGTTAGGATATGATTATATATATATATATATATATATATATATATATATATATATATATATATAAAACAAGAGGTATAAGCTTAGTGTAAACCTGTGGTGTAGTCCCGGAAAAAAAGGGTGAGGGGTGAGGAGGGAAGATTACATATCGGTTATCGGATATTTACAGTCAAGAGGTGGAACGATGCTGATTTTATTTTTAATTATTGTGAGAACGGCAGAAATGTCGTAATCAGAAAACAATTTCATATTAGGATATGGTTACATTTCAAAGAGGGGGGGGGGGGATCCCGCTATTTTTAGTATATATGTATATATATATATGGTCGAAAAAGGAATACTTCTGCAATTCGATGGAGGATATGCAACGCTGAACTGACATTTTTGTTAATTAATCAATTACTGTTTTAGATATTTATTTATATTTTTCCGGTGATTTATCATGCGCAGGGCTGCATTTGTTTACTATCAGTAAACAAATCATCCCGCAAAAACATAGATAATCAGCATGGTGACTAGAGCAGCATACACAAGACTAAATGATTAATATACTTCTTAAAATTGAAATTCTTTTACAAAAAAAAAAAAAAAATAATAATAATAATAATAATAATAATAATAATAATATTTTACGCATTAGACGAAAAGTGCAACAGGCTATAATAATAAGTAGTTGGTAAGTCTTTTATTGAAGTGTATTTTCGAAGCAGCAGTTATATGATGTTTGAGAACATTTGAAAATACATTTCGTGGGTGGAATTACACGAGCAACAGGGAATTACTTGCAATAATGTACTTAAATTAAAAATACAAGCTGCAGTTTACTTGCAGTACACTTGGAACAATGTACTTCGACTTATTCAAATGCAAAATGTTAGGAGGAATAGAATAACTTTTTAAAACTTTTGATTTTTTTTTCCTCTCAGGTCTTTTTTTTTTTCCTAATGGTTTTCAATTTTTGGTTACATTAGTTATGCATTGCTTTCTGCGATTCAAAATATTAATAATAACAATAAACATAATCAGAAATGCTTTCCTTTCTGCGGATACTATGGTGAGAAAAGCAACGGCTAAAAGCATAATTTTCAGAAAATTCATTCATGCTCGCATTTCGAAATTAAATGAAACCTCTTTATTACCACACAATGTTGACAGCTTCGTGCAAACGAAGTCCTAAACTTGATAGCTGCACTCAATCAAGCTTTCATTGATGCAAACTATTGCAATCAATCAAACAATCGTAACAATTACGTGGAATATTCCCTATTTACGTCAATTGTTTGCTTGTAAGAATGTGAACAATGTCTTACATACGTAATTTATATTCAGAAAAAAATATCAGAATTGAAAATATAATTCCACATTTGCAAATCACACACATTAGTATACTATCCTTTAAATTTTAAAAATATTTCAATTTAATTTTTCTCTTTTTGTATAAAAGTATTCATGAAGCATAATTTATAAATTGTTGAGTGTACTAACATTTATTGCTCTAATTTTTCTTTTTTTTTTTTTTTTGATCTCTTCTCGACTTGCCGGAGAAATTTTAAACTGTTAGCAAAATTAGGGTAACTCAAATAACTCCAGAACGTGGAAGAGAAATCTGTCAGGCCCAATAAAAACTTTTTGAATGATGTAAAAGACAGAAACACATGTATCTATCTCTATTGATAAAGATGTTCTTAATAACCCCGAAACAAGTGTAATTTAATTTGCACGTTTTTACATTAAAATAGTGTAATTTCTATGTCAATAAATGTTAACATTTAAAATCAACAAAAGTTGAGAGATGTGCGCAAAGTTGCGTGAGACTAATACCAATCATTCGCCCTCGAATACCTTATTGCTTGACCAAGACCAAATATATTCTTTTTTTGAGCGACCACAGTTGGTTATTGTTTTCACTTGTCCGTAGTTGATGTTCTTTCGACTTTAATTTTCTATTCTTTTAATGCAAACTCGTCTGTTCCACGTGTCTTCGCGAGCATGTCCCTCCTCCTGGGCGGTGAAGTTCATGTCCCCGCCATCGATTTTACTTATTCCCGACCCTCTCGATTTTACACAATACTTTTCAGACAAAAACAGCATTCAGTCAACAACGTCCAGCATCCAGCCCCTGGAATTCATTTGAATGTAGACGTCTTGTATTCAAATCATGACTTTTACAAATATAATTCTGATAGGAACCATTTGTAGAAATAAGAAACCCAACGAGTAGGGTTCTACCACAATTCGTGATTGTGAAAAACATAATTTAAATTCAAGACGTCAAAATTCAAATGAAAGCTATGGGCTGGATGCTAAATGTTTCTTTCTTTTCTGTTTGGTATTATTTTTTTTTTTTTTTTGAATTTTTTTCCCCCATTTATGAATAATATTAAATAATGATAATGTTTCAATGAAGCTTTAACACCATTTTAAATCGGGTGTTCCAAAATAGCTTCAATTTTTAAATGTGTAAATTGTAAATAAAATATGCCCTTCAAAAAGCATGAGCTTTGTGCAAGAAATAGATAAAAGTCAAAAACAACATCTTAAAAGCACAAGTAAAAGATGTAAATTATAAGTGTAGAAAATGCATTGCTTGATTGAAAACTTGTGGCTATGTATTTGTTTTTTTATCCAGGATATTAAAAAACTTTGACCTTTGACACTTTGAATTAAAATTCAACTAGAAATTTGGTTTTTCATACTAATATTCAAGCCGTATATTTCGTATTTATGGTTCAGTTCCCTTCTTGTTGTTTACCTTTTTATAGCGAAATTGAGGCTATATACGAAATTGTTATTCGGTTCCTTAGACTTCACTATGAACAGACGCGACTGCACAGTGCATACACACAAATATATATTGATAAAGACCGGCTAAAATTGAAAAACCTTAGGTTTCGGGGAAATGTTTTAGATGTCAGACAAATTATTTGTCTGAGCTTATGAAAATTTCAGTGTAACACGACTACCGAAAGATTCTTAGAACATGGTGTATTCATCCAGTTAAAAACAAAATGGTCAGTGTTCTCCCCCTTCCCCCATCAGTTCTCTAATTATCTGTAAATTTAAACCAGTGGTTCCCAATCTTTTGCACGTTGCGACCCTTTTTTGACTAAGTAAAGGACCTGTGATCACGTAGCCTACATGTCAGTAAAGTATCGCAAGGTGTGGACCTAACCTGGCAACATTGTGAAAGCTACGTTAGATCCTACATTACAAAACTGCTATGTTAGATTCGATCCACCCCCAACTATACTGTGGTAGGAATAATGTTTCGACCGAAGAAGAAACGCTACACGACCCCATTTGGGGTCACGACCCTGGGAACCCAACCCTGCTTTAAAACAATTTTTTTATACTCATTCATGCTTTAAAGAAATGCAGGTATGTATCATTTTTCTCCTTAGAAAGTCTTCAAAAGAAAAATTCAGTGAAATCCTGTTACAACGTATATCAGTATAACGAAGTACCCGTTTCAACCAAATAAGTTTTCAGTCCCGATTTTGAAGTTCATTGTTACTGGATTTCACTGTATTATGAATTACATGATCAATGTGTACATACCTTGTAAAGAATTTTTTACGAGTTTGGCTCGAGAAATTATTTTCAAAAATGTTTGTTGAGCTGTGGAAAGCATTTTATGCGTTTACATTTGTAGTAACATAGTATAATATAGACAAAAATAGAATCCAAATATCTAGTAAGTATCTAGAATACGGTTTTGGACTCGGGTTTTTTTTTTTTTTTTTTTTTTTTAGAAATGGTCGCTTTATTTCGAACAAAGTCTCAAAAGAGTGCTGGAAATATTTTGCCAGATTTTTTATGGAGCAAAATATCAAACAGTACCTACCACCTCTTTCAACGAAATTCATTTTTTCTCGATTTTTAAACAATCAAAGAATGGATATTTCAAAAAAGGAAAAAGTACACGACACAGATAGAGGCTTGAAAAATACTCGGAAAAAAATTTACATGAAAACTTCAAAGGAATTTGTAAAATCTTCATCCAACTTTCCCCGCAGGTTAACATTGGATCCGTAGGCTTTCAGACTCTCAGTGAAAAGCATCCTTAAATTTGCTTATAAAGTAGCATTAATATACATATTTATCTTTCTTTGGATGCACCAGCTCCATTGTTTATGCCTTCTTGATGTTGTGAAAAGTAATGGGGGTAGTGCATCCCCAGAAATAGAAATATTCATTAATGCTATATTATAAGCATACTTAAGATAATTTTAATCTTAATTATATCCGTGAATGAATTTGAATAACACGAAAAGGTTCTTCACTGAAGGTCTGCGATGCAACTTTACGCAAAATGCGATACTTCCTTTTTTTTAAATTTACAACGTGAAATTTTTTTTTTCGGATATAGGGTTTATAGGTGTGAGTCCTATACTCTGGTTTCATGCCAAAAAATAAGGGAAAAAATTGTAAAACAAACCCCTAGAAAAAAGGATGGATTTTGATGATTTTAAAAATATAATAAGTGGTAATACCCCCCATGAGTTAACCAATTTCCTTCATATGTTCTTGCGTACAAACGTAGCACCTCTCTAGCCCCTCAGAAAAGTATTAATGTATAATATAACGATAACTTCCCCTCCAAATAAAAATAATGGCTATGAAACTCAAAAACTGAAAAAAATTGCGGGCGACATTTCCAAAAAAGCGGGACGTGTGAATGGGAAAAGGTGGTCATATTTGGATTCAGGAGGTCATTTAGCACAAGAATTCACAAGAATTATCTCCAGAAGCACTCTTTAAAAACTATATCCTTTCTAAACACAAATCAAATCGTGAAGATGTTTCCAAGCATGTGGATTCACTTTCAAAAGCACTCATTCATTCCTTCATTGAAAAATGCCTCCGGAAAAGAGGGGAGTAGTAAATGGAAACGGTCGTTTGCGCTAATGATCGTAAATCTTATACACCTCACCCGGTTTTTCCCCTCAAGAAAGGCGGGACCAGTGAAAGGCGTGGCTTAGTAGAGAAATTGAGCTTTTTCGAAAATATTTCAGATGGTTGGAACTCCGATATTTTTTTAGAAATGGTCGCATCATTTCAAACTTAGTCTCAAAAGAGAGCTGGAAATATTTTGCGTGTTGGGGCGTTCTTAAAATTTCGATAGCACGATTTGCAGCTTTTTTACAGAGCGAAAGGTCCAACAGTACCTCGTTTTCGAAGAAATTCATTTTTTCTCGAATTTTAAAAAATCGAAGAATGGACGTATCAAAAAAGTAAAAACTAATATACACAGACATAGGCTTGAAAAATACTCAGAAAAAAAATTGACCCGAAAACTTCAAAGGAATATTGTAAAATAACCTTTAACTTTCCCCGTAGGTTAGCATTGGATCCGAAGCTTTCAGACTCTCAGTGAAGAGCACCCTTAAGTGTGAAAATACACCGATCACAGCAAAACCACGTGACCGTGACGTATGAAATTTAAAGTTTCTTGGATTTCTGCGGGACCCCTTATCAGATCCAGACCAAGTTACAATGGGACCATCCTAATGGGACCATCATCAGTCCTTCCAAACAATTTTTTTTTTTTTTTTTCAAATCGGTTCAGTAGTGTTGGAATAATTCGAAAACATACATAAAAAGCCGCAGTACGAAATCATAACCTCCTTTTTTGAAGTCGGTTAAAAAGTTTCAAATAATTTACACAACGGCAACCCGTGTCGACTTGCACCTGAAAGTATAAAACAGTACTTGTATGCTAGGCCAAATCGAAAAAAAAAAAAAACTTTTTCTAGAAACTCGAAATTTATGTTGATAAAACGTTGCCCATATACCCAACACCCCACATGTACCACAAGAACATTTATTCAAATTAAAAAAAACATTTAGATATGCCACACTTGACCTAAAATTTATAATTTTATTTAAAAAATTGATTTTTTTTCAGTTATCTTTCAAAAAGTTACACATAAATTTAAATAGAATATCAAGTTCAAAAATTATTGGCGAACACATTTACAGATCAACAATTACAAACGAATAATAAAAAAATAATATATTTTAAATGAAAAACTTAACTCAACCTGAAAAAAATCCATATGTTTGAGTACTATGTGGGAGACTTAAAAATTGCAGGAAAACAAAAATTTCTATTTAACGCTAACTCCCTACTTTTCTACTTTACTGTTTATATTTTTCAGCTTGATAATTTCGTAAAATCTTACATATCTGAAAATATGTATAAAAAACTTAATTTTTTGAAGAAAATTATAAGTGTTAGGCCACGTGTGGGATATCTAAATGGTTTTGATTTTGAATAAATATTTTTCTGGTGCATATGTGGGGTATAGGAGCAACGTTTCATCAACAGAAATTTTGAGTTTCTAAGAAAAACATTTTATTTTAATTTGACCTAGTACTACACAAGTGCTGGATCACACTTTCAGACATAATCGGCACTTGTTGCCGTTTTTCAAATTATATGATTTTTTTTTTTTTTGGACGTAAAAGGATAACATATAAGAAAGTGTGCGACTTGAAAAATCAACTTTCGATTTTTTTTTGGGGGGGGAGGGACACCCTAATACACAAACACACCGTAAGAGGATTGAACAAAAAAAAGATTGATAAATTAGCTCATCAGAAGACACTAAGAAAAATGTCGGTTATCATACTCTCATGCACTGTAATGCTCGCATTTATTGTAAGTCCTCCAGAACAGTTCAATTTCATCCTTTTCTATAACAGTTTCAGTAGCTTCTTTTTATTTGGTGAATACTGTCAAAAATTTAAGCCTCGCTAAAATGTTTTTGTTTTTCGATCTTTGGTCTGTTCATATAAAATTCACCAAATTTTCAACTCGCGAAATCACCGATATCTTCATTTTCACGAAAATAAGTGCTTTTTTCAATGTAAATATTGGTGAAATATAAAAATTACGACTGCAAACAAACTAAAGGCGTCGAACAGATAGCAGGTATGGCGTCAAAATGAAATACCTAAGGTTAGCTCGTATTTTTATTAGTCTTATTTCTCATTGCATCTGCTGATGTACTTGAGTAAAATTTGCACCAGTCAAAATTCGTTTGAACATTGATTTTTTTTTTCAGTTTATTTGAAAGTAGTTTCCAGAAATCGCTACAAAGTACTATTGTTTTGTAGTTAACTACTCACTACACTACGTTTTTTAAAAAGTAGTGCGCTACACTACAAACTACTCAAAAATGTAGCTACTACAATAGCGTCGCTAATTGTAGCGCGCTACTTCCAACCACTGGTTGAGAGCTCACATTTCCAATCTCCGTGACTCGTAGTCATAACGCATCAAATCTTGCATTTTTAAAACTATTTTTTATTCCTTACTGGGAGAAGGTGGGTGCAATGAATACATTTTGGAAAAAATGTAATCACAATTCATTCTGATCAGAATGCAAATTTGAGGCATTTTCTTTTTTTTTTTTTTTTTTTGGGGGGGGGGGGGAAGCGTGCTCTTCCATGTAATGTCTGCGTAAAGTTGAACTCCAACAACGATGTGTTAGTGTAAATTGTAACTCCACCCCCTATAACTTTCGTAAACATACTACAGTTGAGACGTAAAGGGGATCGATAAATATTGTTAAGAATTCAAAATATTGAGAATGGCTGTTTACTTTATGTTTTATTATTTAATTATTTATTTCTTTTGTTTCGTTTTTCGTTTTTGAAGGGACTGTATGAAAAAAGGGTATAAATGAAAAAAAAAAAAAAAACGCATAACAGGTTTTCTTTAACGTGTATTAGACTCTGCAAGGACCAATTTAAAAAACGTATGTTTGAGAAAAACGTATAAAAGAGAAACGTATAAACGGTGGTTCACTTACTATTATTTTGTGGATTTTTTTTTTTTTTTTTTTTTCGAAAAGGACACATGTTACACATATTTCCGTTTCTTAGGATGGAAAGTATTAGCTGGGCCACTAAAATGCTTTTTCCGCAATTTGCAAAAAAAAAAAAAAAAAAAAGATTCAAAAATTACAAATATAGTTAGCTCTCTATTTAACGACTTTCAAGGGACCACAAAAAACGTCCTTAAGTAGAATGTGTCCTTAAATAGAATGCTTTTATAACTACAGTAGAACATCCGGGACCGTGAAAAGTCGTTTTTAAATAGAGAAAATCGTTAAATAGAGCGTCGTTAAACAGAGATCCAACTGTAGGTTTCCATATTTTCTTTCCTTCGGGGGATATTTTGATGTATGAGTTCAGTTTTTGAACAAACATTAAAAATTACTTAAATTTTGATATGATAAATTAATGGTTTCAGATTTAAAATTTGAAATTATATTAAAAATATATTAAAAAAGGTTTGATAAGTGAAACGTTGATAATATTCGTTTATTAGTTAACTTATCTTGTCGGAAATATATGTTCAGTTAAAATAATAATAGCTTATTATACTAAGAAGTCAATTGTTAATGCATTCATTCCCTCTATCAGTAGTTACTGATGATCCATTTAAAAGGCACAAGGTTTGCGTTTTGGTGAATTGATTAAGTTAAAAGTGTTTAATTGATTTTTCTTCCCATTGCTAAACATTTCAAAAATTCGATTTAAAATACTTTCATGAGTTTACAAAGAAAAAAGAAGAAGAAAAAATAATAAGAGACTACTTTTCCATTGTTTTGGGACAAATTCTTTATTTGCTACAAAATGTCATTTAAAAACCACACCACTTATATGCTGACGTTTCCAATTATGAAAGCAAAGCTGAAAACTAAAATTTTTAATTGCCACAATTTATAAAAACACAAACAGCCAGAGTAAACTGCCGCTCAGTAGTTTTAACTTAATTTTTATGGAACAAAGCAATAAGCATAAGCTTACCGCAGGAAAAACCATCAAGGGACAATTGAGAATTCAAATCATTTAGCTCCGCGATCATTTGCAGTGCATTCACTGCAACCGAAAAACTCTTTTCAGGAAAGGGAGGCAATTAACTGATCTTAATTAACGACTGTGTGAAGTTGACGCCGAGGAATGTCAAAGAGGCGAAAATGTTCCACGCCACCCCCGCATGCCTCATTGTCTTTCAAATACCCGGCATTTATTACGAGGGGCACAAAAAGCTTAAATGAGCATTGCATTACCCATTGACGTATTTATATATATAAAGTCTCATTCTCCATTACCACCCCCTTTTGCTGGTTGCAGTTTTCGTAATGGTTTCAAACGGGGCCATTAAAGAGAAAAAGGGGGCAGGGGCGGAAAAAATGCGAAGGGTGGAAGCAGGGGTGTGCTTGCAGGGAGCAAAACCAACATCTAATGAAGGCAATCACTTGGACAGGAAATTAGAATCATCGCTTTTCCTCGCCAGTTATCGCCCAGGAATCACATCTCCGATTCCTGTTGGCGCTTTGGATTCGGGGCTTATCGAACGTTCCACCCCCTCAACACCCCCCTTTCTGTTCCTCTGTCACAAAAGCCTATTTGGTGACTCTACCCCCTCCCCAACGGAGGAGAATAAAAAATAAAAAGAAAGAAATACGAAAAAAAAAAAAGGAAAAGTCTCACACAAACAGTGTGGCGGGAACCCCACGCTGCGCTGAGATTCATATCTGGTAGCATAGTTTTTGGAACTCTCTATGATCTTCGGTGGATTAGCTGATTATTCACTTAAACCCACCAGGAGGAGGAAGGAGGAAGGGGAGATTTTTGGTGTAACATATACCGAGGAGGGGGGTGTCATTGGTGGCGTGAAATATGATCTAGGGATTGCTGATAGTCGGATTCGAACATAATCGTTTTGTTCAATTATGAGTCGTCACTGGCTTGTTTTGGTTGTAGCTGTCTCGCCTTTTAAAAGCGGTCTCGTTGAAAATATGGTTTGAGAAGTGGGAGAATGAATTGTTGGAGCATGGAGGGTGATGTGTGGTATGATGCTGTGCTATTTTTATTGCATGTTCGTATGCAGCTTGCATTGTCGGGAGTGGTGCTATTTTTAGACTGATGAAAAAGCTAGTCCAAACGGCTCTGCAGCTGCATTTCTTTTAAACTTTAGGTTAATCACGATTCGGTTGCGTTTCATCTTCAAATTGTTACATTTGTTGTGACAGTCTGCGTACGACTAAAACAGCAATAGGCAACTACAGTGTGACTGTTGCTGAGCTCCTGCTTCTACCTATAGTTGGGGAAAACCTAGCCTGGCAGCATTGTGAAGACTACACAAATCCTAATCACAGAATTACGACGCTGCCAGGTTAGGTTTGTCCTAACTTTCGAGACTGAATCCATCCAATAGTTTCCTCTTTCCGGCAACTAAACTTTCAGAAACCTGTTTTGTCGAAACTTTTATTTTTGAATAATCTAGAACATTGCTTATTTATCACTTCTCCCTTCTCCCAAACCTGACATTTCAATTTCTGTTGTCTTCGTGGACGTCTCGATTTCTATTGTCTTTGTGATTAGTAGTTATCAGTCACATGTTCATTTTTAATTTCATTGAATAGCTCCAACTAAAAATAATCACACAACCTTCATTTCTATGCTAAAATATGCAAATTCATCGCAATTCGTATGCAAATTTATCGGCAATTCAGTCCTATTTTTCAACATGAAAAACCAATAACTTCAACGATATTGAAAGATTAACCATCTTTGAAACTTTGACGCAACGAAATGCTATAGTATCTACACTCTAAAAACAACAATTTCAAAAATGACGAAAAAGTACTCAAATTTGAACATATCACGAGTCAAAATGGCTCCGACTACGTGGTAATCAAATTTGAAACATTCAATACTCATCAAACACTCAAATCAGCATGTGTGCTCATTTTTGAAATATTTGTCCTCATTTTTGAATACTAAATAATTTTAAAACTGAGTATTATGCACTCATTTTTGAGAATAAAATAATTCAGCACACTATTTGAAAACATGGGTGCTTATATTTGAAACAAAAGTTTTCAAAAAAATTTGAAAAAATGAATGTACTCATTTTTGAAAACTTCATTTTTCTCAGTATACAACGCTATTATAGCAAAGATAAACTTTCATCTGTAATATCTTTTAAAATTAGCTTTTAGAATGACTTTGAAAAGCATCTAGAATGATTTGATAATAGATTTGAAATGCTGTAAGGCACATGGAGGAATAAAAGTCACATTAGTCACTTTCTTAAGTTTGAGAGATAAGCCGTTCGAAATAGGAATATAATTATTGAATTATATTTTGAAACGGAAGGAGACGTTTTTGGAATTACTTCCAAAAAATTGGAGGAATTTTCCTTTTAAGAGACTAAGAGTCCACCATAACATGTCCCACAGATTTACCTAAAACATTAGGACAAATATTATCTGGTAGTCTGATACTTAAGCCTTTGGTTTCAGTAAGGAAATGGTCAATAAGTTATTTGAAATTTTGGAGAGCCTGGTCGAAAAATACAATCTTGTGTCGAACAAAAAATTTCAAAATGGATGAAACAGAACACCAAGCAGTTCAAAAGAGGACAAAAAATATATCAGCTTAAGAATGGTGTTACATAGGTTGGGAAAGTAGCAAGTGGTTAACGAGGTCTGATGACAACAGTTCTGCGAGTGCAAGGGTTTTATGTATTCCCAGCATCCTATTTGTAATGCTTATTGATCTACTGTAATACATATTTGTGATTTATGCATGAATTTTCTAATTTGAAAATGTGGTCTTTCGTTGGAAACTCGATGGTCCATAAATAGCAACCGGTTGACATGAGTGGAACATAAGCTGAAATATTTATTTTTATTCTTTATTGTGGGTATTTCTGATACAAATGAATATTTTATTAAAAGATAAATATAGTGAGTAATTGTTCCTATAATTAACGTAAAATTTGTGTTGAATTTCCTTCCTAAAAAATTCGAAAACTGCTATGTGGTCCATGGACGGCAACCTTCCCCTAAGCTTATTATAAGCATAAAATTAAACAAGGAAAGAAATGACGACTGTGTATAAAATTATAGTCGTTAACTAAAGTGTTTTAAAAATTTGGTCGTCAAAAAAGGACAAAGGACGACTGGACGGAAAATGAATTTTTTAGGTGTAAAAGATGACTGACGAGCGCTTACTTGGAATTCAAACCCTGCACAGTGTTTCGTTTATGTACATGAAATAAACTGAATGCTCGTGAATCGGTTAAAAATAATTCTTCATTAGGATATACCGATAATCCCGTAGTAAAAGTGTCAAACATTTCAAAAGAAAATCATTTCCCTCACAACATTCAATTTCCCGGACACAAAAGACCTCTCAATTTCGTCTAGTTTTACCTGTCAGGTGCATTTACAAATCCCTCCATTTCTTTTAACTGGGTTAAGCCCCTTTGACTAAATCTCTATGACTTCATTCACAGAGGAAATAAGGTGCTTCCACGTGCAGCGAACGTGCGTGCAGCCAAAAGGACGTGCCCTTATAATTACGGCCAGGGAAGCCGCAGCGAGAGAAGACAGGGAATGGTAATAATCTCTCTACATTTCGGGTCTGTCACTCGCACTTCGAATAAAAGGTTCCGTATCCACAGGTGCCTTGTACTCATTATTACCAAAGGCAAAAAGTCAAAGAGATTTCGCGCTTTCTCGTTAAAACCGGTCCCTTTTTCCGAACACCCTTCTTTTGTCGGACAGGCGCCTTTTCGGTCAACGATTCTTTTCATTTGGCTCTTTGTGTGGCCGAATTGCAATCCGATGGTCTTCTAGGGGGTCCTGGTTCGCGAGAGTTTTCAGCTTTTGTTGTGCACGGACCTTAGTGGCGTCAGAAATATGACCAGGACAGGCCAGATAACCCTTATAAACATATGTACTGTCGCACTTCGAGCGAGGAATGTTTCGATTCTTTTGAGGCATTTGCAGAATGGTACGCTTTTAGGCGATTAACAAAAGTAAATGAAAATTTGAAAATATCCTTAATTAACAAAACCAGTGGCAAATCCAGGCGGGCGGCTATGAGGTTGCAGCCGCCCCCATACCAGAAATAAATTCCTTCGGCCTCTGTCTATGCATCTTAATGTAAAAAAAAAAAAAAAAAAAATACAGAATTTCCTACATCCATTCTATCTTTATCAATTAATTTGTTTTCGCTCTTCTTAAGGGTGATATACAAATTTGCAATAGTAACAGGAGTGTTAGTTTTCCGAAATTTCCCTTCGAATTTCGGAAATTTTGCCCTACCTGTTCCAAATATTTATACATTTACTCACTGAAAGAAGGGAAGGAGAAAAAAAAGTGTAGATATCATAGCTACTTGTTTTTCTTTCTCTCTCCCTCTTTCTCTCTCTCTCTCTTTAATTGTCGTGTTTAATATCAATTCTTAAAATTTTGTCTTCTTTCTCGCTGTTTTTCAATATTTGTTTATAACATCTTTCAGCTTTTCTTTCTTCTATTTTGTTTACATCACCTTGTCAGCGTAATTGTTTTGCATCCTTAACAAGAATTGAAAATTTTAACTTCAAATTGCATAACAAATGTGTCTAAACAAAGGAAAAAACTTTAAATGTACATTTAATTTTTGGAATTTTAACACTAAATACCAAATTTTAGATAATTTCAAAGGTAACTCAGAAAGATTCATTAGTCATTAACACCCCTAGGTAGCAGATAATGATACAGAACGCTTTCGTTTACATCAATGAACTTTGGTAATGACAAGGAGACCTCAGCCAGAATTTTAACGATCTCAGCCGCTCCCCGGCCCCAGGATAAAATTATGTATTTGCCACTGAACAAAACTAAGCGGTTGTTTTAAGGAGTTTATTTCATGTTATCTTGAAGCGATTGCCAGTATTTTCTTTCTTTCTTTCTTTTTTTTTCACTCAGGAGTTGCTCTTTAAAAAGCAAAATTAGAAGGATCTCACTTCTTGATACAAAATTTGAATAAAAACCAAGCAATCTACAGTACCATGACCGACGAGGGGTCAAAGAACTGGAGAAGGTGTATGAATTTGACGGCCCCTCCCTCAAGTTTTTTCAAATGTAAACGAAAGAGGTGATTCAACTTCTTAAGGAGAGGTCATCACTAGATTGTGAGCACTCAAGCAGCCAGAAATACCTTCTGAAGGGGTTTTTCTGATGAAAAATACCTGGAGGAGGTTTTTTGATCAAAAATACCGCCTGGAGGGGTTTTTTGATCAAAAATACCTTCTAAAGGTCGTTTTTTGATCAAAACAGCCCTTTCCTATGCATAAACTACTGAATTAGAATTTGCATTTATGTTAAAACCAATGGCTCTGAGGGCGGGTGGTCACCCCCAAAAAACCCCATCGCTGCGCCACTGCTTCTGAACATATGTACTGTCGCACTTCGAGCGAGGAATGCTTTGATTCTTTTGAGGCACGTTTTTTAATTTAGCAAATTCTTTCGGATGGGATATTTGTGAGCTATTATTTCGTTTTTACGCTTGGATTCGGTCATCATAAAGAATAATTCTCCAAATCCTTTTTCCTTTTTCTTCCTTATTTATTTTTTTTTTTTTTGGTAATTTCTTTTGTATTGAATGCTCTTTGTTTGTTAATGTTACCTCGTATCTGTAAATGAACGGAAACTGTGTGCAATTACTATTTGATTTAAGAACTATCTAAACTAAATACAACTTAAGTGAATTTATAAGCAGTTGCTTTTTATTTTGATTTTAGTATGCGTATAATACCTGAAGGAATGTACGCATATTGCAACTTTTAAAAACACGACCTCACACTCACATAAAGCTCTTGATGTTTCTTAAGATGACAACGTTATTCTTTTCCCCTTCTTGAGAATACTGCTCGAAGAAGATTTTTTACCAGACATAAATAATCAATCGAAATTGGATTTTACGTATACAGTGAAACTTCTTCGAGCGGCCACCTGTCTTAAGGCCACCTGTCACCTCCTTAACGGTTAAATTTTTGCGACACGGACATTTTAGCCCATTGACTTGATGTTAAAAAAAATCCCTTAGCAACGGGAGTTTTTAACCACCCAACCCTTTTGAAGGGCCGCCGAGTGGAAGCGTCCATCCTAATTTTTCAGGAAAAGTTATTCATTTTCTGTTTCTAATCTACAGTCCAGGGGCGTAGCTAAAGGGGGGTTTTGGGGACAACCCCCCCCCCGAAACGTTAGTCTCAAAAAAAAAAAAGAGAGAGAGAGAGAAAGAAGAGAGAAGAGATAGAAAAAAAAAGGAAAAGAATCAAAACGACTTCTTTCTGAGTAACAAAGATCAAAAATTCACTTCGCTCCTCCCCCCCCCCCAAATTCCATTGAAAATCTGCTCCATGTGTGACCCTCAAGAATAAAGACGCCTCCCTCTGCTGCGATAATTTTTTGTTAATTGAGTGACATTTGACACTTCGCTTTAGAAAAAAGATTGATTTGTTAAATCCACGTGTATGCAGCCTATTTTTGTCATAGATTCTGCAAATTGTTAAATATGTTTAATTTTATGAGCCCCGCCGTGGGAATATTGTATACAGTAGAATCTGTATGTTTCGAATTTAACATTAAAGAAAAAAAATCGCGATAAAGAGGTTTTGAGATACGGGGACTTTAAGAAACTTTTTATAGAAATTTGAAATATGATGGTGAAAATTAGAAATCGATACTAAAGACAATATGGGCTCTTGATCAAAATTCCTCTTTATTAGTTTTGTTAGGTATTTATTCTATTATTACATTATTAGGGGTTTACTGCGAGTTTAAGGAATCATTTTGACAGTAAAAGAAACTTTAAGCATATCTTTTTCAAGAAAAAGTCTTTTATTGCTTTTTGGTCCCTGATTTTTTTTTTTTTTTTTTTCGATTCATTATTTATCCTCTTGAGGTTAGCAATTGCTGCAAATCTAACTTTCTTTTCACTTCTATCATTTCGGTTTTCTAAGGAATCACAATTTTAAGAAAGAGAGCAACCAAAGAACAGTACTAATCCAGATAACAGAGTGAAATGGCTTTTAACTTGAATGACCTTTAATCATGAACTTGAAATGTTCATCTTACATGTCAAAGCTGTGAATTTCACCCCTTTACTCTTCTTCCAAGAAAGTGCGTGAAATGACTGTCCTTTGGTTAATCTTCCTGGAAAGCCTTCTCGTGTGTGTCACATGGTGGTCATAGTCAAAACGACCTTTGCTAACCAGAGTATCCATTGCAATCACATTGATTTTTCAGCCAGTATTTACTTTGTATTCTTTTGGAAACGTGCAGTCTGTTTAAAATAGTACATTCTAAGTGAAAGTTGTTGCATAATGAAGCGAGCAAAACCGATAACAAGCTTTTTTAAACCCAAAGAAAAAAAATTAAAACGACGAAAAGGATTGCTCTAAAAATAGAAAGTTAACGTTATCTGAAGAAAACGAAGTACAGTCTGCAAAGCAGCATTAGTCCCATCGGATCATAGGTAATTTTATTTTAATTTAAAAGAAAAACTGCATAGCATTACATGAATAAAATGTTTAAAAACGAAATGAATCTAGATTATTTCTATTAGCTTGGTTCGCATTAAAAAGTAGAAAATAAAAGACTTCTGTTTATAATACTCGAAAATTGCTGTTGCTCTCTCAAATAGATATTTATGTAAATTCTAAAGCAGCTAATAAAATTTAAAAAAAGGCTTGAGAGGAGAACAGACGGTATGCATTTTCGCGAATAACTTTCCACCACCAATATTTCTTTCCTAACTATTTTTATTCAAATTTTATTAACTGCTTTAGAATTAGCATAAATGTAAATACATAAAAATCAACATATAAATATAACGATATGAAAAGCAATTTCATTTTTTTGCGGGTTTTAATTCAAGAAGTCTTTTTTTATTTTATTTCATACTTTCAGTGCAAACGAAGTTAGTAGAAATAGTCTTTATAAGTCTGACCACCGATGAGATTGAAAGTCAAACATCCAGTTTGCAGGCGGAAATGGAAGTATCTATTAGCTTTCAGCGATGTCAGCTTTTGTAGATGTATGCTAGCCTCTAAATTAAACAGTCACACGGAAATGAACGGAACACGCTCATCAGAAATTTGATTTCCCCCTGATTTGGATAGACTGGTTTTGACAAGACGTTGCTAGAAAATTTCACTTTAAATTAAATGGAGGGAAAAGAAAAAAAAAAGTTCAATTTCCCATAACGTTAAAAAAATAAAAAATAAAAAATTCTTTGCTTTTGTTTTGTTTGACACAAGTATCGAAATTGCGGCACCCCATTCCAAAGTATGTTTCACCTCCCTCTTATTTTTTTAATACTAATATATATATATATATATATATATATATACATAAGAAGTACTCCCCTCCCCCGAAAGTCGGGTCTAGCTACGCCTCTGCTACAGTCATTCAGTTCAAAAAGGCTTACAGCAAATAAGGCCCTCAGTTCAAGGTCTTATTGGCTGTTAACAAATTACGATAGTTTAGAAGTAAAAATGTCACTCATGCTTATTTCAATAGTTGGTCAGTGTGCATGTGTAATCTGAGTTGCAAACATCACTGTTGAAGATCATTTTAAATAAGTCTCGTAAAACGAAAAAATTCAGACACTTTTAAGAAAGAATATAAATCTATTTGTAATAGAAATTCATACAAATTTGACTAATTTAAATCGTGAGAAGCTTAGGGCTAATGCAAATGTATTTTTTAGAGAGATAAGCATTAAAAAAATACTTCTTTAATTTTTTAATAATTTAGTTACACTGCTTAAATAAGAATGAAAACACTGAAGCTTAAAGATGAACAGTCAAATCTGACAATTTGCGCATTAAACTATTCAATTCATAATATTTCATGCTTAAATGCTCAACCAAATATAATTTAGTAAGTTACTAATGGTAAGTAGAGATTTGCACATAACAGCATACACAATGACACTTTTTTTGGATTTCTTATGTTCTTCTACTAAAAAACTTATAAGAATGAAACTCGACACACCTATACTTAAAATATTTGTTATATATAATGAAAAATATTTTTTGAATCTTAACAGTTAATAACAGAAAAATGATACCGAGGAAAATAGATTTAACGGGATTTATATCACTTAATCACTTTATATAATCGAGTTACAAAGGGACTTACTTAATATATATTCGTCGGTCCTCTTTCGCATGTATAAAACACCACAAAGGTCATTCTTATGACAGAATAAAATTCTGCCCGTAAAAAACAACCCATCTATTAGAGAAAAAGAGAAGTATCCAAGAAAAAAGTAATCTACACAAGTTATGCGATGCAACGAATTTTCATGGCGTCCATTCGGCAGTTGTCTGATTTTAAGTTTTAGTTTGGTTTTGCTTCATGCAACGCGCTTGCGTTAAGAAGTTGTACTTCGTGCTTAAAAATACGTAAAAACCTTTATATAGGTATAGTTTTAATCTCATAATGCTAATTTAGCATAATATATTATATTATAAGACTAAAAGTTATCTTTCAGTGAATTCATGTGATGAAGAAAAGTTCTTCCAATGGCCAGAGTTTCACTTTGCGCGTGCATGAAAAATTTCTCTTACTTTTCATGAGAAAAGAAAAAAAAAATATTGCTTAGATCAGAAAAGTGCATTTGCCGGGAGATAATCTGTTTATTCCAGAAACATATCCGTTATATCAAAATAGGTTTCTTATTTTCTTTACAGCGTGCGGATAGAAAATGGGTTTAGTTTCTGGTTTATTTAAGTAATGACAATATGAACCTAATCTTAGTATAATGTTCACTCAGAAATAAGGATGTCCGGAGGTTTCTTCTAGGAAATTTTTTTGAGTTTAAAGATGTAAAATTGCTTTTTGGACGATTTTAGGAAATGTTGAAAGAAGTTTCGCGAAAACGTTTCAAAATTGTAGCTCTAAAAAGGCACTTTTATACGATTTTTGGTGATATTAAGGGAAAGAGAGATTCGAGCACCGACTTCCGAAATTTTTCTAATTTGTTTAGCCCTATAAATGCATTCTAGACTCTTTGCGACCTTAGGGGGGAAAAAAGGTACGAGGCGCTCTCCCGACAATTTTTCGAAATTAAAACCTTACGCTATTGTTTTATCTCTAATAAGTGTGTTAAGGTCGGGGGGTTCGAGGGATCTCCGTGTGAATGTTTTTGGCGCCAAAATAAAGTTACTCTGTTGAATTGTTGTACAAAGATTGACTTCCCTTCTATACTAGTCGGTTTCTCTACATACAAATACGGTAAAACCACAGCTAACTCAATTTTGCAAAAAATGGGACCTATGCCATTTCTGAAAAAATCGATTCATTTATAGGGAGGGGGAAAAATCGAATAACTACTGTCCGTTCTCGAAAGCAAAGACTACCACTCAGGATAGATTCCATTTTAAAAATTGGCGATAGGTTGAGGATGGGCACTTTCCGCTTGCACTTGCTATCTCTGTCTTTTTCGACGCTACTTTGGAAAAACTGCTGAACTCGTTATTTTGCATATTTTACTTTCGGGTTTCCCTCCCTATTTTGATAAAATCAGAATAGACCTGACGCATGCGCAAATTGACACTAACTAGGTCTCAGCTAAGAAAATCAGACAGTATTCTAAAGAATGGCATTATAATTTTGCAATTCAAAAATGTCAGTCGTTCAGATCTGTTAAGCGTGTCTTAAAACTAATACGTAGTGTGTGTGGTATAATCTGGGCTCTAATCGTAACCCTTTGCTTTTCATAAGTTAATGATTTTGATCCTTCTCTTTTTGTTTTGAACATTTAGAAAGCTGTATTGTGTTATCTTAATATGAGGACAACTGTCAAAAAATATTGGAGAGCTCGTGAGGTTTAGGCGTCAATATTCGGCAATGGGGTGGTTTCCTTCAGTCAAAAGCACTACTTTTAGGCACTGAAATTGATAGAATAAGCAAAAAAAAAAAAAAAAACATGGACCCAGAAAATACTTTTATTTTCCCAACAGTTATTTTTTAATTAATTTTTTTAAATGCCCGATTTTTCAAACAAGGCGTAGTCTTGATGACCTCACAAATGATGCTCTTTGGCGCATCTTTCTATCCCGTTTCCACGTTATGATAATCAAGATGCGAATTAAATATTTTGTTTTGTGAATGGCAACACTAAATGGCATTTCACCATTTGTGATATCATCGGCAGAAGACATAAACAATGGAAGCGAACCGATTTAAGTAATTTTTTAAAAATATTAAACTTAAACAAATTATTTTAAAAATGGTCAGATCCTATGTTTTTAAGTATGCTCTTTCAGAAAAAAATACTTTTAAAATTTTGGAAGCGATCCCATTGTAAAATAAATAAATAAATATGTTTAAACATGGATTTCACTGATTCTGGTGAGCAGGAATTTTAATTCTCACAGTACCTTTCTCATTTTTCTTAAATAATATCAAAAATTACAATTTTTGAACTTGTTTAAAATTACCGTAATCCTTGAAGAACTCTGAATAAAATAAATACGACTAGTATAGCGCATGTTCTATTTTTTTCCCAAGTGATAATTTGAAACTGAAAAAATGACCCATTTTTTTGCAATGTCAAGATGCAACCCTCCAAAAATTTATTTCTGGGTAAGCTACTGCGCTTTCTGCTTATTAACTTTTTTTTTCGGCGGCCCAGGTATTTTTTTCCGTTTAGCTGGGCCTTTATTTTTCTGCACTTAGCTATGATTTTCATGATGAAAAGAAGAAAATCAAGAAGCTATGTTTGTCGACGGCCCCTACGAAGAATTTATTTTATTTATTTATTATTATTATTTTTTTTTCAACTAAAGCTTGTATTGGTTTTTTACTATGCACTGAATACTTTTTCTTCATGTAAAAAAATGTTTGAAACATATATATTTCGACAGTCTTCAGTTAGGTAAATATAATAAAGAATCTCGGTTGACCCTAATTAATGTTCTAAGATTTCTTTTCATTTCAAAATTTTGCAGAAAAAATACTTCTTGTCTCTATTATTCAACTGTTTATTTATTATGATTAATTCAATTGTTTATAGAGAAGGTTTTCGTTCTTTACCTTTCATTACTAAATTGAAATCGAAGGCCTCATTTCTGAGAAAACGAGGAGGGAGGGGATTAGGTCCCTACCTATGATTATAGTCAGAGAAAACTAACTCCTTTTTTTTTTTTTTTTACTCTTTCTCCGTGGGAAACTTTTCTGCAGCACAAAATGACAAAATGAAATTCATGACCGCCAAAACACAATACACAGGCAGATTACCCTCGAATGTTTAGGGCGACATCTATTGCCTATTATAGAAAATAAACAACAATGTAAGATTTACGTTTACTGGAGAAAACAAAATGCAAAGGGGAAATGTAAAAGACATTTTTGAGATTTTTTTTTAAATGTAAGAATTTTACTAACTCAGATTATTCTTTTGAAAAGTTATCTATTTCTATAAAGTATCGAATATATTATGAATCAAACGTAGTAGCATCTACAAATCTGAACTGTACAAAAAATCAAAATGAGATTCTTTAAAACCCAGGCTCTACAACTTTGAGCAAAGAACTAAATAGAGATAAGTTTTCTTTTAACTTGGAGGAATATTGAAAAGTTTGCATATTTCAAAGCTTCTATCCTTCATTCCAGATTATTTCAAAAAAAAAAAAAAAAAAACATTACAACTATTTCATAGGCAAATTTTTTTAATTCATTTTTTTTTCTTCTTTTTTTTATTTTAAATTTAGTATTGCGGTAATTTAACATTTTTAAAATTCAAACATATTTTTTTTTCAGCAAATATTAAAGCTTAATTGCTGAATTTATGTTTTCTAGTAAAGTAACTCAATATAAAAGTCGTGCGTACAACAACGGTTAATCAATTATGCTCCAAGTTCTAAAATTCAAAAAGAAAAGAAAATAGACAAAAAGCAGACCTGTCATTTCAAAATTTTCAACGAGGACAAAGGGTGCATAAGCCACGTCCACATTTAAGCAAATACATTGATTACAGAAAGTCAAGGAGAGGGGGGGGGGGGGGGCTATTGCCTCCTCCTGACTCCCCAAATGGACGGGCCTGATAGAAAGAAGAAAAAGGAAAAAGGGGGGGAAATAGAGCAGAGATTTTTTTTCCATTTTATTTACTTAAACATTATTCTAAAGTTGGTGTTTTGAATGAACTAATTCTAGAAAAAGAAATTGCATCTGTCATATTACGTCTGAATACTTTTTATTTGCTGCATTTCACACATTCGTGTTCAACATACTTTTGAATCCGAACGATGATACCTGAAATTTGCTTTCTTTTTTAAAAATACATAATACGTAAACAAATAACTAAAACCGTATACTAATCACGTTTTTTAAAAATAAAGTTTTACCTACAGAGTGGGAGCAAAATGTCTACAAAATAATACAATTCAGAATAGCACTTTAATCTATTAAGCAGGGCCATCATTTAGGGGTTCAGGAGGGGAAAATTTCCCCCTTCCCTTCTCGCATTGAAAGATTAATTTATAGCCATATCGCCTCAGCGCAGCAGTAAAATATCTAGTCCCAGAAATAATACTAAGATATCTTACTGTTGCTCTGAGGCGACAATATATGGAAGTGGTTGTTATTTTTTGAAATTATACACATTGAGTATAAACTCTTTGACCCTCGCTAGAAACATTTGAAATGATCGACTTACTATTTAGCAAAAAAAAAAAAAAAAAAAAAATCATTATATAAATTATATTAATAAATCGAAGAGTTTCACTCTTTTTCTTTTTATGATCAACAGATGGCGCAAAAAACTCAAGTCTTTTGCTGTCAATAGCATCGGAGCATCGTAAACAGACAAGATGCTTCTCCGAAGGTAAATATTTTATCACGAAATTTTATACTTCAAAACAGTTTTCTTTTATACTTATGTTTTCATTTGGCAGTGATCTAGGCGAATAGTATGCATTCGATTACTTTTTCAACCATAGCTTGGGTTTTTATTTATGAATTAGAAAAATTTTATTGCGTATGTACCAACAGCATTTCTCTTTAAAATTTGCTTAAATTTTACCTTGTAATTGCAATAAATTTCCAACATACACTTCACTACTTTATGCATTTATGTTTCTGACAGGCAACAAGAGTTTTTAGTGAGTAAACCTCCTTTACAATTACGATTTAAAAAAATGTTTTTATTGCATTGTTTATATGTTTACTCAAAATCTGTTTACATTTTAATGCTTAAAACTAAATTTGTTTGTTGCCCCTTAAAACACTTTTTAGTGTCAAAATAGGTTTCACTGAAGATTTATTTTTAATCAAAGGGGCTTGTCGTTCCATATTCCTTCAATCCTTCCGTTATGTTTACATACACAATGCGTCATTTATGCATCGATTAAAGCTACCAGATATGCATCGTCTGTGTGAATCGATTTTCTGCCTCTGTGAGATGAAAACATTGGAACAAACGTGCGAAATGCTGAAATAATTTGCAAAACCCGTTTCAAGGACGAGCCTAGTTACTAATGCTTGTTTTATTCTGATTCTGACAAAAAAATAATAAATAAAGCCACCATTTTAATTTTAGTTAAGAATTTTCTTGAATTTTACAGGACTTTACGAGAACGTAATGGGTGTTATGATTAGAAAAAATGCAGCATATGCTTCATAAGGTTCGTGTTATTTGTCTAATATCAATACGAATTTTCTATGAGATGGCGCTGCTAATTTTTCTTGTGGTTTTCCATAACTCAAATTAAAAAGGCACACAAACGATTGGGCCAGAAGTATTAAAAATCAGCGACACTCGTACAAATTAACTCCCTTCGAATAATCTTTTATCGGAAGCTACTCCTTGTAGCATTTAAATGCTTAGAATTTTTAATTTCACTTCGAAATTTAACAAAATTCCCTTTAAAGACTATAATAATTAACCTATTAAATTTTTAATCCTGATTTCATATCACCGCGCCAGCCACAAAATACTTTGTTGCTAAATAAATTTCTGCAATGGCTTAACACCGACAACAGTTTTCCTGTTTCGCTGCTCAAAACTCATTCCCTAACGTCATAGAAAATCGTCTAAAATTAAGTAGACGATTCTTTTTCTTTTCTAAACTTCAATTTCTAAAAATCTCGAAGGTGTGTACTGAATCCCTTTGCCTTATCCTAGGGTATTCCTTACCCTAACATCATCAAACGTGTCCTACAAATGCTCGTTTTGGACTTCAATTTCGAAAATTTTCGAGAGGAGAGCACTGAATATCCTCTGCTATCATTTAAGAATGTCTAAAATGGAACTTTTGGACCTTAACTTTGAAAATATTACCGTATAAATCCCGCATACCTGAAATAATAAGAGATGAATTACACTTGCGTTTTAAAGACTTCAATTCCGAAAAAAATCCCGGGGAGATCTACCCTTCTCCAAATATCATTGAAGATCGTCTAAAATTGCGATTTTTGGAACTTCAATATCGAAACTATGCAGAAAGAGATAGAGAATTCCTGTATTTTGACACAACGAGGCGGGCGCCTCGTTCGAATCATTTAAAACGAAGATTATAAATATTTCTTGTCGTTCAGTTGTTTTCTCTGGTCTTCGAGAACGAAAGTTTGCTTCAGCCCTACTACGTCCAATTTTGCTTGCAATGTGCATCACTTTTCATCCACACCCTTTCAAACGATAGATTTGCAAAATTTTCTTTTTACAGAACTGCACATTGCGGGTCATCTTGGCAATCGTTCAGAAACAGAAATACAGGTTCGTTTTTATGTCAGAAAACGTGTGCGTCACAAGTAAATGACCTTGTCGTGTGCAAATTTTAGGTATCTGTATTAAAATCTGGTTTTAACACCGATTGTCCATATATTTTTGGGACAGCATTTTTTCGTTTATATTTTAAAAATTAGATCTATGATCGATGAAAGTTGTTTGAGAGTTTTATCATTTTTATGTCATCATTCGTTATTTGCATAGTGTATTTCGTCTCGCTTACTCGTATAGTTAGCTTGTGGTTCAATAAAATGATTGTCTATAAACTTTTGGGACGCACTTTACGATAGTTTAAAAGCACTGACGACAAAACTTGTGCCAAAACTTCTTCAATTAAGATTTACAACGTGGCTAAATTAGAAGCTAATATTGGATCTGTGAACTAATTCCCTTTTATAAATTTAGATCGTTTCGAGTCGTTGTCGTAAGTAGTAGTGTGGTCGTTCTGTAAAACAGAGGTGCCCCGAACTTAAATTTTTGGGAGAGAGGAAATTCTCAATTTGCCGAAAGAAACTTCAAATTTCGCAGAATGATGACAATTTTGGCGAATAGACTCCAAAATGTGCCAAATGCTAATGATTTTGCCGAATCGTCCGACAGAAATCGCCGAGTGAGGAAGTTTTTGGGAGGGCACTGTGACCTCCCATCGGGGCGCCCCTGCTGTGAGGGCACACTGCTATGTAAAAAACTCACTCAAAATTTTGCATTGTCTTGGTACTTCACGAATTCTGAAACACCTTTTCCTTTGATAATTATTAAAATTAAGTTAGGCGGAAACAATGATCTTTTCAATGCTTCCTAAATTTTAACATGTATTGCCAATCATTAAACGGAAATTGGGACAGATTTAAAGTAAGATAAAGTGTCCTAAAACTGGCATCAGCCCCCCCCCCCAGAAAAAGTTCTTGAAGACAACATCTCTAAATAAAATAAATATTGTTAAAGGTTCCGGTGCGACTTCCAACTTTCTTGAAAGGACGACACAGTTCTTGAGAAAAACACAGGAGATTTATTTGCACTATGTACAGGAAAGATCGTTAACAACTGCTAAATTAATCATCAGCAATTAAGCAAATAACAATCAACACAGTAAACTCAACGGTTACACACGTATTTACATCCACATACGAAAACAACACAGCGGAATGCCTCACAATAAACAGAGCTAATACACTCTCAGTACAACTTCTAAATCGAGACTGACTCTTTATCATGCGGGACGGCTATTTATAGACATCGAAAGATCTCAAATATTCCACAAGACCCCCGAAAATCGTAGACCGTTATCTTATTTCTTTCCATTCACAAATTTTATCATTCAGAAATGAGGGGACCGTATACTTCAGCCGAATGTACGGGGGCTCTATATTCATTACAAGAAACTATTTACAGGTTACGTTGCTACAATAATTTTAGACGAAATATAATTTAATAAACGCCAAATTTAGCTAGATTACGACAAATTAATCATGAAAATAATTACTATTTACAGAATTTGTAACAATATTTTAAGAATTACCGACTTTCCAAAGAATTTTAAAATGAGTTTTCCTTTCTCAACACCTCGAGGACTGTTATGACTTTATGATCTCCGCCCCCCACACACGCACAGAAGGTAAGTTCTGAAGTTCTGGATGTGCTAGTAATTTATCTTAATATTTGCATTTCAGAGTTAAATTCATCACAAATAATAGAGCTCCAAAACAATTTGCATTTCCAGATTTTCCAATTTCCCACGAGTCACACCTTTTTTCCTTCTGATAAACACAGCTGAAGATGTCGCTATCACAACGAGTTCATCCGGCTAGGAATTCCAGTAACCTGTAAAACCCAACTGTGACATACTGATAAATAATTGTCAATGAATAATTCTATTTCCATTGAAGTGTCGCTCGTCTGGTATTGTTCCGATTACGTCATCAAATATTTACTTCCTTTGTAATGACAGACAGTTCGTTTCTTTTATTTCGAAGTAACCAAACAATTTCCGAATCAGTTATCTTCTCTGGAGCTGTTATCAAGCAGGCTGCGCATTGTGTGGGCTCTCAAAAGTGTTTGATTATTGTTATCATTTTTGTCATGTTTTGTTGAAAGTATCTTTTTGTCGTTTTATGTTTATGTCCTATCATGCATTGTTAAATATGGACGAATTTCGGAATTTGATGTTTTCAGAACTGGAAAACTTTCATCTCTAAATTTGTATTTATACTCTCACTGTATGATTATACAGTGGACGTGGTTGCCTGGTCGATAAGGCGTTAAACTTGTGACTGGAATTTTCCGGGTTCAATGCCAGCCAGTCGAAGATCCTCCTTTCCCACTAATGGTGACTGGGGCATGTTACATATGGCGTGGTCACAAAGGTCTCCAAGTTCTCATTCCAAATCAATACCTCTGAGGATGTTTGACCAGGGGTTTGCTCCGCTCTTAATCTAGATTTAAAAAAACACAGCAGGGCCCCATCCAACCAGTTAAATCACTTGTAGCGGTAGGTACGGGGGAACCTGGAATGTAATGTAATATATGTATGAATACACATATAAAAATATATATAGAAATTCCGATTTTGCTGCCGTTTCGAGTTCTTTTGACACTTCATATTAAAAGAAACCAGAAAATAAAAATAATTTTTATAAAAATCGGAAATGATTTATTAACTTAGAAAGATGTGGCTGTGTTGCTGCTACAGTCATGACCTGAGTATAATGCAATGCCGAAGAAAGAAAGAGAGAGAGTTTTTGTTTGGAACTCCTATAGTCTTCAAAGCTAAATTTTCATGCGAAAGATATTTGAACTTCGTTTAATATGTAAATGTGAAGTAACTCCTATTGTCAGGCTGTCCAAAAATGATGTCACTCCTTTTTTTCCAACATTTTGCCACTTTTCCCTTGTCGCAAAGAGTAACACGTCACCTTACCCCCTCTCCTTATCACCTGTCACGCTGTTTTTCATAAACGTACTTATAAAAAAATGTGATGACACATTTCTTGTGTCGCCCCTGGGGCGGACTGGATCCCCGCAAGAGGACGCCAACCTTGGCCTCCAAAGAGCGAAAAAAAAAAGGGAAAAAATGTGAAAAAAAAAAAAAAAAAGAACGATGGTAAACAGAGGTTTACTAGTTTAAAGGAAAAAAAAAGCGAAGTTGTACAGGTTTGTGAGCGCAAAAAAAAAAAAAAAATAAAAAAATAAATAAATTAATTAATAAGGAAGTTGCACCAAAAATACAAAAATCAAGTTAATTTAAAAAAAAATTGTTTCTATATATAAAGGTGTTACGGCTTGAGGGTGCATCGGCCTGCTGGCCGGTGGGCTAGTTGCCCCCCCCCCCGCACACAATTTCATAAGTGGATTATACCTAATTCATTTTTTGAAATCTAATAAAACTTATCAGGGGTGCCCATCCCCCCTTCAATGGCGCAAATCCCCCCCCCCAATTTTCAACACTCTTTCCCTTTTTTATTTTTAGCTCTTTTTTATTTTATTTACTTTTTTTAAATATCAGTTATTTATTTTTTATTTTTAGTTCTCTTTTTTTATTTCATTTACTTTTTTTAAAATTCATTTATTTATTTATTATTTTTACGTATTATTGATACTACTACTATTGTTATTATTATTTTATTAGAAAAGTTCAGTGCTACGCCAATGAGAGACACACACACAAACTAAACAAATGAATAAAAGGAAATATAAACAGAATACAATAAAATAAAATTAATAATTTAAATTAAAAATAAATCAATAAATAAATTAAAAAAAATCCCCCCCCCCAAATTTTGGTGGCGCAACTTGCGCCATAATCCCCCTTTGTGGGCACCCCTGAAACTTGTTCACTGCAAAACATCCTAATACGAATGTTTCAAATATGATACGAGCTGAAAACCGACCAGAAGACTGGCGATATATCGCCAAGTGTCCACCAAACTATAACACCACTTGAGTTTACATCGAAATTAACAATGATTTACCCCCAAAAAGGGGCAAAAGACCCCTTTAGAAACACCCGAATGCAACCAAAAGGGGAGTTGCACAACTAGACCCCACTAGGAGTCTATGTACCAAATTTCAACTTTCTAGGACTTACCGTTCTTGAGTTATGCGACATACATCCGCACATACGCACATACATAGTACATACGTACATACAGACGTCACGAGAAAATTCGTTGTAATTATCTCGGGAATCGTCATTATGGATATTTCGCGTGTCTATATGTTCTTAGTCACTTATCCACGTGTGGTCGAATCAAAAAAAAAAAACCTCAATATTCCTTCGGGGGTGAGTAAATGGTAATTAAGGTCGATTTTTGAGTGAAAATTTTTTCGCGAATGCAATACTTCTTTTTTTGTAAAAGGAAGTAAAAACTCTAAAATTAAACTCCTTCTTATTGCCGTTTATCAGTGTTATATCGTAGGTGAACTCACAAATAATTTTGCATCTTGCAATGAAAAATTAACCGGATGCGCGGTTTCGAGTGTCATGCCTGCTATGCAACAGTGAATTGGCTTTTCTAATTAACAGGGAGCATAAATCTGCGGGTGGCAACTAATTACTGTGCTTCTGACGTCAAGTACCTCAAGCAGGTATTTGCTCATTTACGGATCCGTCTGCATGACATTCTTTTAGAAGATGATTACTGGTGTTTTGAGTTATGAATATGATGTAAGGAGATAATTGGTGAAGATTTGCCTTTCTGGTGGCTTAATTTTAAAAGAAGAGAACATGTTTTTAATTGGGTTTTGTTGACTTGAAACTGCACTTCATTTTTTCCCGAAATTAATGGCTTTTTTAAAATTACTATAGAGCAGGGGTGGACAACCATTCAATCCGGTTTTTTTTTTTTTTTCTTTGTGAATCTGCATTTATTAATGTTTCTTCTTTTTTTTCTTAAGCGGCTGCATTAGGTGCATTAATCTTTTGCAGACCCAGTGCGATCCCCCGATAGAGCATCCATTCTTTCATGTACCACCATCAGGGGCGTGCATAAAAATTTTGGGGCCCGTCACAAATGAATTTTCCGGATCCCTTCATATTGTTTACCCCAATGTCCCTACATATATTTCACCTTTCATTTTAAAAATATCGGGCTCCCTTCAAGCTTGGGTCCGGGCCAACAGGTGTCCCTTCTCCCCCCTTGTGCACGCCCCTGGCCACCATTAAAACGCAGATGTCAATGGCACAGATAATTTTGACGCCCAGTTTCTACCAGATGGTGACAACTGGGCTGTCTTCGTTGTGAAACTGCACTAGAGATTTAACTTTCCCGAGGGCAGTCAAAGCTAAACGAATACATGCCGCATAACCATACGACATGGGCTTTAACGATAATGTAAAATCTGAAACAATTAAAACTAGTATTGTTATTAGACAGCCCGATAGCAGAAACAGCGCTTTTGAGAAAGTTTGCTGACTATTTCTTAGTTGGAGGTTGGAGTAGAAAATGCTTAACATGTTTGAAGATACAGTGAAACCTGTGTAAGTTGACCACTTGCGGTGCAGTACTTTGGCGGTCAACTTAGACAGGTGGTCAACTTATAAAGGGCGGTAATAATTTATTTTATTTTACTTTTTATTTTTTTGGTCATTTCTTGCACCATGTATTCATTTTTTGAGGAATTCACCCTTACTCTTTCTGTTCAGCTCCACTTTCATTTTTTAACATTATTGAAAGTGAAACAATAATTAAAAATACTATTCAAATAATTTTGTTAGTTTTTCCTTGTTCATAACTATATTACACACTTTAGCTTTAGAAATTCCATATATGCCAGCTAATATTCTCTGGCTTTTTCCATTTTCAGTTAATTTTAATATTTCATACTTTTTATCAATCTCAAGTTCAGCTAACTTTCTTTTTGAAGCCTTTTTATGTAAAACTTATAGCACAAAGAGCAACAAGCTCGACTCTCCCAGTTCATAAAGGCAAAATCAAAATATCCTATCTCTTATCCCTTGCACCAGAAACATGTAACTTTACTCATTAGCAAGCCCAGATCTGCGTACCCGCAGTGCGATAGGCCTGCGTCCTTAAAGGGGCTAACGGCCCTAGAAATTGAAGAAAAAACAGAAAAAAAAACTAGCACTAAGACTTATTTACTTTACTAATAGACACTGCTGGTCACTAGGGAGAGGGCCTACATATTTTGTTGCAGCGGAATCAAAATGTACAAGATCTCTTTTTAGCACAATTCCTGTGTTGTCACAACATATTGCAACCGAAAGGAAAGACTGAACATTTCTACTGACACTATTTTCATTGAACAGAGTACAAAAAGCAATCTCAAATAGAACAACAAATGAAAAACAAGTTTGGAGAATAAAGAGCAGTATTAAGCTTTATTCTGCTGTTTAGTTAGTAAAATGCTGTTCTGTCATCAAAGCATTAAAAACATTCTTGGAAAGCTATGAAAAAAATAATAATAATAAATAAATAAATAAATAATAAAATAAAATAATTTGCTGAAGAAAGTAAAAAAAATAAACCAAGTGGTCAACTTACAAAGAGTTTTTTACAGTACTCCAAACCAAATTTGGCGAACATTAGTGGTCAAGATAGACAGGTGGTCAAGATAGAGAGGTGGTCAAGTTACAGAGGTTTTCCTGCATTATATGAGATAGGACTAATTCCGTTCCTGACAAAAGCGATCAACATAGACAGGTGGTCAACTTACAAGGGTGCTCAACTTTACAGGTTTTACTGTAATAATAAATCTTAAAATTTCAGCTAATGAGAATTTTCTGTATATAATCCTCAGGTAACTTGTATTTGTATTAGCTAGTTATTTTTAAGCATTTCTCCCGGTCGATTTAGGTTTTATGATGAATCTTATGTTGATATTTATCTTAGTTTATCTTGCTAACTATTTTGCGCAAATTATTATATAGTTATTCTTAGGTCATAAGGTTTGTTAATGTCCGAATGAAATTGCAAGGCTAAAACAGACAGTCGATTCTCAATAACTCGAAGCTTTATGACTCGAATAATCCTTTCTCTCGAAGCTTTTCATTTGGTTCCAAAATAATTTCGAGTCTTCAATACAAAGTTGTCTCTATATCTCGAATGTACTCCTTTTAAGTCGAAGTTTTTACGAGAGTTTTACATATTTTACACATAAAAATGCAAAAAAAAAGTGTTTTTCCTTTTTTTAACACATTACTTTGTCACCTTGTGTGAAGGAGATAATTTATTTTCAACAGTGTTGCAAAATTACGTGAAAAGTAGCCGATTGGGTTTTTTTTTTTTTTCCCCGTGGCAGACGACCTAACTTTTTTTATTGCTGGCAAATCTTTGAGAGACTTGAAATTTAGGCAAAAATTTAAAAAAAGTTGCTTTTACTGTCTGGGTGACTCAAATAATCTCTTGTAAGACAAAAAGACGTTTAAAGCAATATTAACTGAAATCAAGCGAAAAGAAATTGGGCCTACGACATACAAACTTAATGACGTTTTAAGATGCGGTAAAAAATGTAAGAAGTTCAAAAACTTTTTGAATTTTAACAAGTTGCTAATTTACACTTCCAAGCATTTTAAAAATATTCCAGTTTGAAAAATTCTTAGTGAAAAAGTTCAAGTATGTATCAAGTTGAATAAATCTTAAAACATTTATCAATGGCGCATTGAAACAATTCACTTGGAATAAACTACAACGATTACAGGTGTTCCACTTTTATGGTACACTTGTTATTTATTGTTAGACAAACAAAATCGAATGTGTGCCAGCTTTTTTTAGAATTCAAAGCAAATAAATAAGTGAAAATCTAATATGTATTGAAGCGGGAAATAAGAACACTTTTCTCTCAGTTCCATCTATTCGGAGTCGCGAATTCTTTTATTTGAGAATAGTTTTGCTGCATCTCTCTATAGGGAAGTCATAAACTCTCACTCACCAAATTATTCTGCTATTATTACTGAGAAATAGTATTCCGGAATGTCTAGACCTTTGTCGGAAATCAATTTCAATTTCTAAGGCATAGGAAAGTCTTTTTTATTACTCCAACTCCTTAAATAGAGAATGTTTTGTGTCTTTATGGACAGAATTTTTGATATTCGAAAGAAAGTATCGTTCAAAATTGTTGTAAAGGTGCTTTTCTTTTGTCAGTATTGCAACTTCATTTTTGCAAAAAATCGAAACATTACTGACCAATAGTTTAAAATATTTAGATTAATATTTATTTCGTTTCAAAGAAACGAAAAAGTTCTCGTCTTTCATTGCATAAACGTACAGTCGAACCTCGATTTAACGAAATCACAGAGACTGAAACTTTTATACGTTAAATCGGGGTTATTCGTAATATCGGGGTGCGAAAAAAAGTTTTCACTTGTCGTATCTGATAAGCAACTGCATTAAAATAGCCATAATTAGAAAGTGTACACTTTAAATTCAACATTCCGTGACTTCAACATTTCCGTGAACACACAAGTTAATTCGAAAATTTAAAGTACTGAGTAACAGGTGTTTGACAATTTCCTTGATAATTGACTCGAACTAATTCTCGTTTAACTCTATGGAGAGAAAAAAATACTGTGTCATTTACAGCCTGCTGCATGAGATATGATTTTACTGTTTCCAGGCCATGTAAAGCATTAAAAAAGTTGGTTTTAATGAGAGTTTCATCTTCGCTTTCTTCATCATAATCGCTATTCATTGGTAACCCACTCCCCTTCGTTAAAAATTGCTGATTCCAAAAACTTCTTTTTCTGTTTTGGACTAGATGGATATATCATTTGGAAAACAATCCAGTATTTCCAAACTCAAATTAATACAAAAAAAAAAAAAATCGTCTGTTAGTATAATTCCTTGATTCAAAGTTTATTATTCGTTAAATAGAAATTTTTGCCGTCATTTTACTCGGGAGGAAAAGAAAAAATCGCTAAATCGCGAAATTTGTTAAATAGAGGTTTGTTAAATCGGGGTCCGACTGTAGTATTATTCCGTCGACAAACAACCTTGATTTTGGTGAAGCTGTTACTTTGTTAATATTGCTTGCTCTCATCGATCATATCAGAGTTGAACTCTCTTTATACGACTACGCATAATACGAAATCATGGTTTATTATTAACTATTCAATTACGTTAAAATTTTCGCTTATTATACCTGCATTAAAATGCAAGTTTCGGCTTAGATGAACAAATCATTTTTGCGATATTTGGTGAGAATCCCACAGAAATTCATGAAAAACGACTGGCGAGATTTCTACGTCGAAACTATTTTGGTTGTATTTTAAGTTTTGTGTTGCTCTCTACGTTATGATCTTCTCTTAGAGCAGGAATTAGTAAATAAAGAGAGCCAGTCCAATCATTGGCTAAGCAAAAGTTTGGGCAAAGAGCTCAAGTCATGTGACTCAACAACGACGAACGGTTAATACGTTTTGCAAGAAACTGGCGAAAGAAACCTGATTTCTTCCAATGCTTTTCTGTAAAATCTTATCATGTGGCTTGGGGTCTTTCTTTCGCGAATGAAAGTCTTCACGCCCTCCATTTTATTCAAAAGTGGTAGCAGGGGCGCCGACTTGCAAAAATTATTGAGGGGGCTAGACGTCACCGGTGGTCCTGGGGTTATGAACTCCCACGGCGCTCCCCCCCCCCCCAACTTTTCCCAAAAAAAAAAAGTTCAGATATTTTGAACCTTGAAAATGCCAATTTATATATTTTCTGGTGTATGTGATTTATACTAACAAACAATATGTGGCATGTCGTTTTCAAAGTCAATCTAAGAATTTGTATGCAAATTTTCTGGTTCAATTAGATCATGTCACTTATCTTCAGTGTGGACATTTTTGCAGTTCTATTTTGGGGGAAGTCGTGCAGTTTCAAGGCTAGGCATTGCTATAAGGTGTAGGGCACTTGACTTGCATGGAAGGGCGCCTAAATACAGCCTAAATACCCAGCACCTAAATACCCAGCACCTAAATACCCAGTGCGCCTAAATACAAAAAAATATTGAGAGGGTGGGGAGCATGCCGCGGGTTTAACCCCGGGAAATTTTCTAAATTGGAGATGGAGAAAGTAAGTTTTACAGTTTTTTAAGCATTTTAGAGTAATATTTTATCAACATTAGAACCCCGAAAACTCTACTCTCGCTAACTCGACACATGTTTTGGCTTTGAAAAACGAAAAACAAAAAAAAAAAAAAAACAAAAAAACAAAAAAAAAAGGAAAAAGAAAACCCCACATGTACGGTGTTTTCGTAAAAAAATAACTTAATTTATAGTATAATAATTTTGTTTTTAGACTATTACAGAATAGTGAATTTATATATATATATATGAAAAGATTGAAATTATATTTAAATAAACTATCATTAAAAAAATAAAGCATAAGATATTGCTGTCGCACTTTGATTAATAAGTGAAATAGCTTTGAATAAGGCTCAGAGTTCATTAAATAAAAATAATATCCCACAGTTAATTTGTTTAATAAAGTTAACATAGTATGTAAATAGCGGGTTTTTATAGAGTCTTATACCCTAAAAATATTTAAGTATTTGAAAATAACTAATGCTGTACTATAGTAATACGGTAATAAAATAATACTAATATTTCGAAATTTTGAATCTAACATTCTGTATGTAGTTAATTCTCTATTACAGAGATTTTTAAACTTGCTTTAAATACCAATATTAGGGCTGTCTTTAGAAAGGTGCGAATGTCGACCGCCTGACTAGATTACTGAATTTGAAGTCGTTGACCTCTGGTCGAATATCCAATTCATCAAAAATATCTCGGTGGTTATGAAAGTTGTTCAATCGCATCCCATTGTTGATCGGACAGACTATCCGCAGGTTCGCACACTGGGACAAATTTAAGCGCTCGCAGCACCGTAACACTATCATTATTCACACCACTCGTTTTCAGTTAACCTGCTTTTAACCATAAAAATTATTTGTTGTAACTCATTGCTGAATGTATTTTACAAGGTACAACTTCAAACAAGGAAAGATTACTATCTTCAAACAAGGAAAATAAAAAATACTGAGACAAATTTGTGAGTTTAGAAAGCATTAAATAACTAATAATTTTCTTAAATTATTGGGGGGGCTCTGCCCCCTCAAAATTTTTTTTGAAGGGGCTCGGGCCCCCTCAGGCCCCATGGAGTCGGCGCCACTGAGTGGTAGTGACCATCTTCTCAATGGTCACTACCACTTTTGAACAAAAACTACAAATAATAAAACATTCTTTTTACGAACAATTTGTGAATGTTCTATATTATTTTTTCTTCATCAGCGATTAATTTATTATTATTTTAATTTTAGAACATATCAATTACATTCCTACCTGTGGGTCAATAAAAGTTCTGCTATGTGTTTTGCAAAGTGTGTCAATGCCAAGCGCTAAATGACTAGTTTTAGCGCACAAGCCGCCATCTTTAAGTTGCCATATACAGGTAAGTGCACAGAATCAAAATCTTTACCGAAACCCTCAATTGATTGAATGAATGTTTAATTGAATCACTGACATCAACTTACTAGAAAAATGTGTAAGTTCAATTTTCTCCCTGTTGAACTCAGAAAGAATGCGATATTGAACCGAAATCGCAGATTTTTTTACCCATTAAAAAAAAAAACTTCTTAGCATTATGGTTCTAGGTATTTATTTTGTCATTTTCTGTTTCCCGCAAAAAAATGAGCATGATCATCATCAAACGAATTTCCTTCACAAAGCAAAATGTCTACAATGGGTTTTTCAGACATCTACGGACATTGATTTACCAAAAGTCAATAGGCAATAAATCTTTCAAAAAAATTCAATTCATGTTCATCTGAAGTCTTTTGTGATGTTTCCCTCTTTAACAAAAGTTGAGGTCGTACAAGAAAATTTGAAGTTTCAAGAATAATATATTAGCTAACCCGAACGGCTCCATTTTATCAAAATTTTTATGTATGCGAATTTACGAGTGATTGTGCAGTATTGTCACTGATCAAAAACTGTTTCAAGCACCAAAAAAAAAAAAAAAAAAAAAAAAAAAAAAGAAAATACCATTAAAAAAAAAACTTTCCTAAAAATTTTCAAAGACTCGGTCTGCGCCTTGAACCCTCCCCTTCAGTTGGGCACCCCTGTACCTGAATTGGAAACCAACAGGCACGTAGCTGAGTACTAAGGTTTGGAGTGCTGGAGGGGGTCTAAAATTTGATGTTTAGTACTACAAAGTAAATACTATTCTTCGTATAGGAATAATTCGAAATGCAATTTTTTAAAAGTTTTTTTCTTTCTTGCACAGTTTGGGATATATTAGTATTACTATTGAAAAGTTTTGGAAATTAAGAATAGTGGTTGAAAAGTTTTCTTTACGAACACATACAACTTATACGACTAAATTAGTATAAAATGTCTGTAATTTACTTTGATAATAAATAATTACAACTGACCAGCTCAGCTTCATTTTTTTAATGCAAATAGGTGGGAAAAATAGCGACATCAAAGTTATTTCAATAAATTATTGTCGTGTTTGAATTTTAATAATTTTTTACGTGTTGTGGAGGTTCGGATCCCCCTAGACCTTTTCTCAGCTTCGTCCGTGAATACCAACCAGGCATAAATGCTACAAGGAATATTATCCTTTATAAAAGATCCTATTTGAAAGGAATTGGCATTTCATGTTCTTCCACATTTTCGGAAACACCATCGAAATATTTGGTTTGAAGTTTATTTTTATCCTTTATCTTTGGGGTACACTATTTTACTTTTCTCCATATTCTTGCGTAAACCTGTTGTCTTCTTTTGCGTGTTACATGTACTTAGAAGCAAAAACTTTATCTTCTGCATAAAACTTCATTCTATTTTTATGGCAAACAGCAACAGCTAGAGAAAACCTGAGGTAATATGTTTTACGATAATGTTTAAATTTTCTGGAATCTTTTCAACAGAATATTTAGGATGTTGTTCGCTTTTGGTGTGCAACACGGCATTTGAATTCTTTCATCAGGGCATACTTCCAATTTTTCTTTATTTTTCGGGATTAACTGTGGCCATAACATTTGATTCATTCTTTATTTCGTTGTTGGCGGTTTTTTTTCCCTTTCTTTTTGCTCTTTGTGTTGCTGGATGAGAATGCAACTGTTGAAACTCGATTTCCATTATTTTGGGACATAGAAGTGTGAAAATTTGCAGTTCTGTATGCTACATTTATTAAATTCTGAGTAAAATGAAAAATCAAGAAAAATAAACCACAAATTTTGAACAAAATACTGTAAGTAGCTGAGAGCTTTTATCAGAGGAGAATAAATGCTCTGCTCATAATAATTCATCTCTTCAAAGGTAAGGATAAGAACAACCCCTACCAATACTTTTGGCAATAACTGATTAATATGAGTTTGGTTACTATGAATTCAATACAGAATTTATGTGTGCAAGATTGTCATTCTTCGTTTTTCCAAGTTAACTATAGGAGGCGCTGCATTCTCTGACTAATGACGGCTGAAAGAGGTAAAACCAAGACCGAACCATTTACGTAAGAAATGACCTGTCCAATGAGACATCTGCCATGTCCGAGCAAACCTGAAATGTTTTACCTCTTTGGCTACTTTTTTAAATCACCGCAAGATGGCGCATTCAAGCTCTAGATCGCGAATGTATGTTTACGCAAAATAGCTACTTCTGTGTTCTACAAAAAAACACTTTTGGGTTTAAAATTAGGATAAAAAGTTTGGAAAGTGATTATGAAGATAGGTTAATAATGTAAGGATATAAAGTTAGGATAAAAAGTTGGTATTCATTGCTGAGATCGGAGTCTCTTCTTTAATTGTTAGACGGTTGGAGCAGACGAAGACGACAACGGATCGCTCAGAGCGCATTCCAATTAGTCATATACACTGGTGTGCAAAAATTAAGGACGAAGTCGAAACATTAGCATATCAGCTGAACGAAGAGGCTGAGCGGACAGAAAGACCAATCAGGGGATTAAGTAAGGTGATGTACGGCAGCACATGCGCAGATATGCAGGCAGACGTAATGGGGGAGTGTCTGAGTAGTATAAAGCATGTTGTCGGTGTAAGATCAGTATTTCTGGCAAAGAGATTGCACGCCGTATAGCAGTTAAAATCACACCGAGTTGCTGCCTCAGCGAGAAATGGCGAATAATCAATCTGTTAGACATCTGGATGCTTTTACCCGAGGTCGAATCATTGGGAAGTTGCAGGAAGGCCGCAGTGTGACAAGTGTGGCTGCAGAGTTCGGAATTGCTCACAGCATCGTTTCACGACTTTGGAGACGATTTCAAACTACAGGAATAGCTATCCGGGGGTTCAGTAGTGGTCGTCCACGAGGAACCACACCCGCAGATGGCCGGTATATTGTCTTACAGGCCAGAAGAAACAGGCGGCAGACAGCGGGAGAAAGCGCTAGACACACGACACAGGCGACTGGACGACCGATATCGCGTTTTACCGTGGCCAGAAGACTGCACGGTGGTGGTCTGTTTGCACGACGCCCTATACGGTGTGTACCTCTAACGCCTGCCCATCGGAGAAGGCGTTCTCTGTGGTGCCGGGAACACCGGAATTGGAGAGACAATGAATGGGGACGAGTACTCTTTACAGATGAGAGCAGATTCAGTCTGAGTAACGATTCTCATCGCATACTCATCTGGAGAGAGCGGGGAAGCCGCAGTCATTCCTCGAACATCATTGAAAGGGACAGGTATGGAGGTCGCGGTGTTCTCGTTTGGGGAGGCATCATGCTTGGTAGCCGTACAGACCTTCACATCTTCGACGCAGGTTCAGTCAACGGGACCCGTTATTGTAACGAGATTCTTCTTCCATATGTGCGTCTTTTTAGAGGCGCTATGGGTCCGCAGTTCCTTTTCATGGACAACAATGCACCATGTCATCGCACAGTAGCTGCCGAACAGCTCTTAGAGAGTGAGGATATTGAACGTATGGATTGACCGGCACGATCTCCGGATTTTAATCACAACTCATTGACACCCTCATTCTCAGCATGGGCAGACACTGAAACCTGCCTAGCAGTCGGGGGAGAGCATATCCCCTACTAAAGACCGGATGTTTCTTGCTGGACACCCATCACAGGGATGTTTCGGCCTTCAGTCGCATTGCGCTCCTTGGGGATCTTACGGTATTAAATGTGTTGATTTGGAAAGCTTTTGTACAAAGTAATATTGAAAAAACCGTCTCGTCCTTAATTTTTGCACACCAGTGTAGCTCAATGCTGTCCCCTCATCCAGTGATTTAGAAAGTATTATGCCCAGGTTTTAATTTCTTACTTAACAAGTGTGGAATGTGGAAGCTGGAAGCCCTATACGCTTCAAAACTTACTTTAATGGGTAAATAACCGGAACTCCTCTGATAATGTAAAAAATTCACATAAAATTGAGAAGTGCTTGTTCCAAATTACTTTCTGGTTATGACTTTAAAGCAAAAGTCAAAAAGTTCTTGTACAAATAAAACCAATACTAATAATTTTAATGAAGTATTTTTAACACAAAACACATGTTCACTGTAACAACTTATTTCTTAAATCTTTATTGATTGTTTTGATACACTTATGATCTCATTCAAGAAAGCACAGAAGTTTCTCAATGAATTGCGCAAAAACTACTACTTACTCAGCTATCGTCCTCAATAATTGTTCCAATCAGGAACTTTACGACTTCGTGTTATTTAATTGTTCGAATTCATCATCTATTCTCGCTGCCGCTTTCAAGAAAGCTAAACTCGATCAATTATGTCCAGGAAATAGGCCGTGAAGTTAGCGTGGAAGGTGACAACAAATAAAACGAGAATAATGCAGAGATGCAGAAGAAGGTGAATGCAATTTGAACAGCCGAAACAAAATGGTACTACTTTCGTTCTCAGTCACGGTTACCGTAACGGAAGTCTTTTTAGCGTTCGATTCTGGGGAATAATGGGTTACGAAAGACTTTTGAACTCATTTGCGTCATCTTGGCGCATTAAGTTGAAAAGAGATGGATGAAATTCGATGTGGGCGGTTGGGTGATGGTTTCAAAGATACCATTCTCAGAATTTTTCGTGAAAGTGTTTGCGCGTCACTGGCTTTCCGGCTATGAATGTTCCATGATGCTTTTCGTTGATTAAAAATTGTTATATTCGAATATATTTTAGCCAAAATAATTTTGCAATACGTAATCCGGAGTAGTTGAATGAATCCCTTATTAGGCTAATTACCATGGCTCAGTTATTCTGCGAAATGCTATTTCTCATTAATAATTTGTTAATTTTTGCTTTGCTAAAACGATACTAAAACAGTGTGTCCAATTGGTTGGGGGAGGGGGTGGGGATGACTTACGGCGTGAAACTTGCCATGAAAATTTTTAGAGTTTGTGTTTTTAGGGGTTTTTTTTCTTTTATTTATTTTTGGCGGGGGGGGGGGGACTCTAATCGCACATTTTTTTCTTTGCAAGTTTAATTGTTCAGAAGCTCAGAACAGGAGGAGCTTGTCGATTCAGAAGTCTAACTTACGAGATAAGCACATATTTTGTTAAAACTGCACTGCAGATTCAACCACTGGCGATGTTTTACGTCATTGGCACAATGAACTTAATGATTGATACAATGTTTTACTTGAAAACTTTTCTTCCAATTTAATTTTCAAGTGATATGACAAAAATTTTAAGGCTGCCATCCATGCATGGCGCTTCATCTGGGCAACGATATCTTTCTTTCTTTTTTTTTTTAAATTTCCTCTAAGCGAGCTCAGTGACAACTGTCCTTGAACAAAGCGCATAACAAAATTGAAAACGCAGAACTGAAAATAAGTAGACATAAGGTTTCTAGCCTCTCAGTAGCGGGAATAAACGTGAAGCTTTGGACACTTAAGAAAATGTTTAGCAGCTGTAATTTCAGTGCAACTGCAGAGGAGGCACAAAAGTTTGATCAAGGTATGGATTCGATGAAGATGAGTGGCAAGGCAATCATATCCCGTCGTCAATCCAAATGCCGCTGCAGTGCAATTTCTTTGGCTTTTGGGTAACCGGAGAATAAGAAAGTGCAATAGTTTTTCCTTGGCCAGTTCCTTCAGTTCGAGCAAAAAGCGCGAGAAACTGCAAATCAGTAGACTACTTAGCCGCAAAACATTGCCCAGGGTGCACCACGTGGAGGCGAGGCTATCAGTACCTCCTGAAAACAGTATCTAAATTTATCCGCTTTGCTTTCTGAACTTCAGTTGCATTTTTAAGTTCTTTAAAAATGACCTCTATTGTTAATTGAAACTTGTTGACGCAAATCAAGAAGTTCTTCGGCAATATCGAAGAAATCATTCATGTATCACCCAAATATACTTAACTAGCACTATTATAACTTACTCAATTTTTGGACCAACCTCCTTGTCCATGTCTTCTATGCGACGCATGAATACATTCCTAGATAAAGCCACCATAATCTGTTTATTATCAAATGTAAATTAATTGTTAATAGGTTTTCTTAAAATATGAGTAGCGTTTTTAGAGTTTGACCCATTTCTTGAAAAGGATATTATTTTCTCAATTTCTTAAAATTTTCAAAGAGCCTATCCCTGTAATAAACCACTAAAACAGCTTATGGGAAATCGTGTCTCCAACACATGTTAATTGGCTCAAAATATTCCTTTATAACGCGAAGTATTTCACAATACAAGCTAGATTGGAAAAATATCCTGTCTGAGAAAAAAAAAAGTATTGATGCCAGAAACGACATGAAGTTAAAAGTAATTTACCACAGAAAACGAGTAAAGACGAGACCCACGTGATAACAGGCCAGACAACTTCTCTCCCCCCCGCTTCGTTACGCCACCAGTCGTCGATCTTTGAACTTGGCGCGAAACTTTGAAAGCAGTGCAGTTTGCAGGCACACAGTAGTGCTGCTTTCTCTGGTTGAAATAGATGAAATAGGAAATATGTAACTTCGGATGCACATTCTTGAACACAATACTGTTGGATTTATCTCATCCTTTAAACGTACCGGAATGTAGAGGCAATTAAAAAATATATATATATATAATAAGTCTTGTAAGTGTCTGAGTGTCTGCTGAGTGAAAGGGAGTTAGCGATTTGCGCTACCGAACAACCTGCATGACAAGAAAAAAATCGGGCGCCTCATGGAATAAATTTTAAAGTTCGGAGGTAAGTACTTTTCTCAGATAAATAAATTAACATTTCATGCTTCATGCAGTTAAGGTTACTTAACTTTTCCTCCATTACACAAACAATTGTCAGTTTCCTTTCTGATATCTTTGTCTGTAATTTGGAATTTCAGCATACTGCTTTAATATTTGAAACGGTTAACTTGCAACTTTTTATTTCTTTATTTTTTCAACCTTGTACACGCATTTATTCGAAATGGATTTTCCAAGCTGACAATATACAAGTATCAAAATTTTCCGCGAGTATACTTGTTGCTATCAGAAGCAACGTAACTGGGTGTTGATATTCAGTTAATATGTAAACAAGTTTATTAAAACAGGCTTTTAACTGAACTAATCTTATATTTTCGGTTTCGATTAAATTGTTTCATACGCTAGCATGTGCTATTTTGATCAAAAAACATTCCTTGATGGGCTTCCGTAGTTCTGAGGTAAGAAGATTAGCTTTGAACGCCGGAGGTGGTGGGTTCGATACTCAAACATTTTCCCCCAACTACGCCCCTGCAATGTTATTCAAACAAGCTGGTTCTGTGCGGAAATTAAAAAAAATATGTTTTTTTTTTTCGCACTGTTGTCTTTAAGTTTTATGATATTTATGTACAAATTGTGGTTGAGTTAACGGTATTCATGATTTCTGGGCTTGCGAAAGATTACTTTTTAGCAGTGGATACAACGTGTTTTTGCCAAATGCTCTATGCTTGTTTGTCATGCTTAAAAAAGGCAAAATGTCTTGAACTATATAATTTTTGAACTCCTTGGGGTTTTCTGTTAAAAAGCTTTCAGGAACTCTGAAACTGTAACATAAATTGAATTAAGGGGCTGTCCATAAAGGTTGTAGCAAAATTTGGAACAAACCCCCCCCCTCCTTGTTACATGTAACGCTGTTCAACATGAACATATTGTTATAAACAACGCATGATGTCACACTTCTTGTTATCCTCTCCCTTCCCCCTGTCACAAAAATGTCACACTGAATTCCTAAAAGAGCCTACTCAGCAAAATGTTGATCTAAATTTAACATATATGGAGTTTTAAGTATTGAAGAAAGTTGATAAAATGGTCATTCTATGAGAAGTTTTTTGAAAAAGGTTACTTTATCATCAATTAATGCTCTTTAAAATTTTTCAAAAGCCTAAAATGATGAACTATTAAAGCCCCCCCTACACAAGAATCATTAGCAGCAGAAAAAGCTGAAATTGGAAAAGTAGCCAAATTCCAAATAAAAAAAAAGGCTGCTTTGATATTGAATGCATTTTTTTTTTTTGATGTACAACATACAGTATTCATGATGTTGTATAATTCATTCTTTAATTAACGTTTTTCAAGTTGAATTCCTGTGTAACTTTTCGAGAGTGCCCACCGAAGGGGGGAGGGGTAGGAATCATAGTCTCATAATAATGATAGCTTTTCAACGGCTATAGTTATAAATAACTGTGCCCTTGAAATTTTAAGGGAGATGGGGGAGATGTTTATGGGGTATTTTTCTTGAAGTTTTCATAATTGAAGAAGGTAGGGCACCGTTTACTTTGGGGGATGGCACCCAAACATTCATGTCTTTTTAAAAGCATAAATTTGCTAAGCTAAGTTAACATTAATAATCTGGTATTATGTATTTTAATTTGATGTTATGTCTTTGAAACATATTGCAGTTATGTTTCTCGTTTACTTTAGCAAAAATGTTTATTTATATTTTAAAATTTCATTTTATTCTTATTCAAATACAATGGTAAAATTATTTTTTGTTTTGATGTAATTGTAAAATGAAAGTTCATTTATTAATTTGAATACTTCTTAAGACTCAATGTTTCAATACAATATACGAGAAGTTAAAATGCGATTAGTGTTAAAAAAAATTTCAAATGAAAAATAAAACTATGTTTATTTATCACTTTGTTTTTACAAGATTGTAAAATAAAATCGTGTTTAGTTATTTGAATACTTTGTAAGACTTATAAATGTTTTTATGTGAAATACTATGAATTAAGCTCAGTGTATTTTTTAATGTATGATTATTGGTTCCTTTTTATGTTTTCAAATGAAAAAGTAGAAGTTTTAATACTACTAAAATAGTAGAAGACAATAATAAATAAACCAAATAGTTTAATTAAACCAAAATACTAATCAAAGCGCTCACTTCCCAATATCATTGTGGATCGACGAACGATGACGTCATTTGCTAGTTGGATGGCCTTCTTATCTCGAAGGCCTCGGTAAAGATCCCTCTTAAAACATTCAATAAATTCAACGATCGAATTTTGCTTCCTTAACGACAGCAGCGAGAATGGATGATTAATTCGAACAATTAAGTAAAACGGAGTTGTAAAGTTACTCATTGGAACAACTATTGAAGACGATAGCTTAGCGAGTAGTACTATTTGCAACTCCAATAAACTATAGGGGGCACTGCAGCCACTGTCTAATGGCGGATGAAAAAGGTAAAACAAACAAATGCCGTAACTTATAACTTGCTTTGACAGTAATTTTTCATCGTGTTTGTGGGAAGCTTTCTTTTCTACTCTTCTGAAATTTCATTACATCACAAGCTGACTGTAGCCTGTAATTTACCCCAAAGACAACGCGTGGAATGGAATGTTTTACCTTTTTCTTTAGTATTGTTAATCACCTCAAGGTAGCGTACTCGAGTTCTGGAGCTGCGAATTTATTAAAAACACTTATCACAAATACGAAATTTTAATTGTAAACGATTTTTGAAATTAACAACGACTTGGATTAATTGCACCAAGCGAATATTCGTTTGAAGCCACCTTTTCCTCGTGTTATGATGCTTTAATTAATATTGTATATTTGTCGATTTAATTATTGACTGTTTATTACATTTATGTGATATTGTTTGTCGACAAACTCATAGCTGAAGGGAGATTTATATTTCTACGGAAAATCAAGCTCTACTGAATTATTAATATCTAGAAATTACTTGTATGGAAACACTTTTCCTACATGTTAGGATGCTTTGATAAATATTGTAGTAGGGTCAGTTTAATTAATGACCATTGATTGAGTTTGTGTGACCTGAAAAACCTCATTACTGAAATGAAATTTAATTTTCAATGGAAAATCAAACTCTATTGACTCATGTTCAATATTTTGACAACTATAAAAATTTAGAACGAAATTTCACTGATTATAAACCATGCAGAATTGTTGATCTTCTCTTAAACTTAGCGGAGAGTAAATCTGGATAATTCATAAGACAGAAAGCGGGGTTGAAATGGAAAGATAATAGTTTACACTGGCGTTCTCAAATCATTCATCCTTGTTATACTTTTGTTCTTGTAGCGGTGTTTGATGAATTTACTGGATAGCGAAATTGCCATACGAGCTAAATTGCTACTGAATTCAACTGGATGAATCTTACACAGCAGTGCTCAATCATTTAAAAGATTGGATTCTCATCGCAAGATAATGTAAAAGTGACCCTTGCCATTTCTTCTGTGGATCTATTCACTTCCGCCCCATGTTTGGAGACCAAGTACATCGGCTAAATATAAATGCAAAGTTTATGGGGGGGGGGAAATAAACTTCATATTTTCTTTAAAAATTTGTGAAAACCGAAAAATATTAATCTATTATCAAATCGTTATTATCTATTTAATCTGAGTAATAGTAATTCTCGTTTTTAGCTGTAGTGTAGCGCTAAAACTTTTGATAAGCAAAGAAAGAGTGGACTGTGTAGAAGTTCATAGCTTACTAAAAACGCTAACAATAAAAACTATTAATATTCTCTAAATGCCAGTCTTTTTGATCTGTATCATCTAGATTCTATATCGTTTTGTTTTGTCGTAATGATTGCAAATAGGTTTAATAATAGAATCTGAGGAAAAAGCTATTTCCCCACCACTGGAAAAAGAAAGAACTTGAAAATTATTTTTTGCATTTTATAAATCATTGCTTTTTTTTTGGTTTCAGAGTTTCAGTAAATTTATTCGTTTGTGTAATAAAGATAGTAGCACCATGAATTAATGTCATTGAAAAAAAATTAATGTTTCTTCTGTGTAATAAAAATACATGAAGGTTACAAATAAAATTTTTTTCATCAACTATTATAGTTTTTTTTTTTTTGAAAAGTAGATTGTATATTTACAATTTTTGCATACAAAAAAACTGAAGCTTTTTTTTTTTTCGTTTTGTGAACCCAATTCAAAAACAAAAATACCTTAAGTTTTACTTTGGCACCAAGTGAAACGACAGAGGTAAGCTGCATTATCTTCAATTTGTTTTCTTTTTTTCTTTCTTTCTTTCTTTCTTTCTTTTTTTTTTTTTTTTGAGAAAAATGTTTACAATTTGTAATAAATGCATGAAATGTACAGGAAAATGAAAAAAAATATATCTCAGTTTTTTTTACTTCCTTTTACAAAAAAGGAAGTATTGTATTCGCGAAAAAAAAATCACTCAGAAATCGGCCTTATTTTCCATTTTTCTCACTTCCGAATGAATGTTGAGGTTTTTTTCCGACCCGATCACACGTGGATATATGCCTAGAAACGTACAGACACCAGAAATATCCATTTTGACAACCCCCGAGTTAATTACAACGAATTTTCTCTTGACGTCCGTATGTACGTATGTATGTATCTCGCATAACTCAAAAACGGTATGTCCTAGAAAGTTGAAATTTGGTACGTGGACTCCTAGTGGGATCTAGTTGTGCACCTTTAATTTTGGTTGCATTCGGATGTTCCTAAGGGGGTCTTTTGCCCCTTTTTGGAAGGAAATCATTATTAATTTCGATGTAAACTCAAGTTGTGTTATAATTTGTCAGACGCTTGGCGATATATCGCTAGTCTTTTGGTTGCCTAGTTTTGTCGCCAACTTAACGACAAATTTGGAGATTTTTTTAATTTTTTTTTTTTAAATTTGGTTTCAGTTTGGCCACTGTTGGTGATATTTAGAGAGCAAACAATTGAATCACAATAAAATTGCCAATAATGGGGAAATTACATTAAATTGGAGTAAAAGAAATTCATGTGATGCACACATCAGCTCGTTTAATGATAGTATATAGTTTTATATACTTTTTTAATGAAACAACAAAGTTATGTTTTAAATTTTCCTTATTTTCTTGTTGAAATAAATTATTTATGTATTAGGAGGATTTGTGTTTTTTATTAGTACGTGTAGTGTTAATCATAATTTAGGCTTCATTGAGAGCATACTGTTAATAATATTTACATTCTTGACGATTTTCTGCTTGGCAAATTTAGTTTTACTCTCCGATTCTGAAATAATTTTGGTTTGTTAAAAAAAAACTGACTCTTACACTTTTTCATTTTTTATGCATAGTTTTATTATTTTTATAATTATCATTATTTTAGCATCTTTTTACCTCTTTATATAAACTCTGCAAGATAATTTTCATCCGTAACAGTAAAACCTAGTAGTATGCATTAATCGTTAGATCTGGTTATTATTGCTCCCATTGCATTACAACTATCGTATAACTTAGAATAAATTTCATTTTGTGTAATTTTTTATAGAATTGTCAAAAATTCTAAGAGGTTCATTATATTTTTTCGATTCTAGATTAGTGAATTTATGGGAATTTTTATGTAAAAGTAAAGTAAATAAATAAAGAAATCAAATTTCAGAAAGCTACTTCGAGGTACGCTACACCATGCTCTAAAAATTCTTTCAAATCGAACTCCAAGAAAATTTTTTGATTATCTGGGATCATTTTTCTGAATCTTTCACTTGAGAATAATTTGTTGTTCAATACATTTTTTTATCCTCTTCGTTTTAATCTTCATACCCAGCATATCTTTAAACGAGCTGATGTGTGCATCACATGACTTCCTTTTACTTCAATTTAATGTCATTCTCTCATTATTGGCAGTTTTAATATGATTCAACAGTTTACTCTCTAAATATCACCAACAATGGCCAAATTGAATCGCAACAATCACCAAATTTGTCGCCAAGTTGGCGACAAAACTTGGCGACCAAAAGACTGGCGATATATCGCCAAGTGTCCGCCAAATTATAACATCACTTGAGATTACATCGAAATTAACAATGATTTCCCACCAAAAAGGGACAAAAGACCCCCTTTGAAGCATCCGAATGCAACCAAAAAGGAAGCTGCACAACTAGACTCCACTAGGAGTCTACGTACCAAATTTCAACTTTCTAGGACATTCCGTTCTTGAGTTATGCGACATACATACACACATACATACATACACACATATGCACATACATACGTACATACAGACGTCACGAGAAAACTCGCTGTAATTAACTCGGGGATCGTCAAAATGGATATTTCGGGTGTCTGTACGCGTTCCTAGGCACATGTCCACGTGTGGTCGGGTTGAAAAAAAAACTCAACTTTCATTTAGGGGTGAATGGAAATTAAGGCCGATTTTTGTGTGAAAATTTTTTCGCGAATACAATACTTCCTTTTTTGTAAAAGGAAGTAAAAATTTAACGTCTCTATTACTTAAACATAAAAAATTAATTCTTTTACCTCTAGAACATGTGTTTGAAATTTTAAATGTGTATGTTCACTCGAAAACGTTAGATTTGGCAACGTATTTCACTTGACTATTATCATTAAATTTTCGTTAGTAAAATTTTTTAATACTTTGGCATTTTAGTTATTTGAAGAAAAAAATGATGTAAATTTCGCTGTCAATAATTGGGCTGGAAGAAGCAAAGAAATGTAGGTAAAATTTTCAAAGTTTTGAGCAAAACGCCTGCAAAGTTGAAATTTAAGATAAACTTTCATTAAGAAGTTTTTCTAAATCATACTGTATAGCAGCACCTATCAGTTCTACTAGTACGATATCTTGCCCCAAGACAGATGAGACGTTGTCCTACCATTTGTACTGGTTATCTCCAAATTTTTAATTTTGGCACTCACACCACCTTTGCTTCTAGGTGCTTCAATTAAAAAAAAATATCACTAACATTTCCCCTTTGTTTACTATTGATGCATTTGATTAATTCCCAGATCAAAAAATCAAGTAGCACAATTTTGTGGTACAAAAAGTAAAACTGTTTCGCAGTTATTAAGCTTTTTACTTCAAAACCATTTAGGTTTCTTCTTTTGAACATAAAAGAAGATACTTTTAAAACATTAATGTTAATCCTTTCAAAAGACGTTCATGAATCGGGTGAGTCAAATGACAAGCTTATCCTGTCAAAACCATGAAATACATGCATTTTAAACTCTGCAAACGTATTCAATTAATCGTACGTAACTGATAATAGCGTAGTTTAAATTCCAAACTTTCTCGAAACTGTTACATTTAATGACCGTCAAAGCGATACTGTTTGCTGGTTCCGCTCCAACCCATCAGGTATCCCTCGTTTTGTTTCTCTTGAATCTTATTTCATTTTATTTTTTCATAGAAATGAAATGGAAAGATCAATGAAGTGTGTAAATGATTTTTCATTTAGCTTTTTACAGTCACCGTTTAAATTTCTTGATATTAACTCTTAATCAAATTAATAAAAGCAAGCTCCCCCCTCATTTGAAAGATAATAAAGCTGTTGCAGAAAAATCAATTGCAGGGTTACCAACCTTGGAGAAACAATTTGAGGAGCATCTGTGGTGATTTTGAGGAGCAATTAAAAAATATATTTTATGAAAATTAAAAGGTATATTTTATGAAAAAAAAAAAAAAAAAAACTAAAACCACTTATCTAAAACTGTTTTTGAGCTTTAATAATCAATTTAAGCTCTGGTATAAAAATAATTATTTTTAAATTGAGAAAACACTATTTCAATCTTTGCGTATAAACATCTTTAATTTCCCATTTTTCATGTTTGTTATAATAAAAAAGCAAAATTTAAGCTTGCGGCCGGGAAATGCGGAGCAAAAGAACTACTTTGCGGAGCCACGGAGTTTCGCTATTTTGACGAAGCAACTCCGCAAAATGCGGAGCAGTTAGCAACCCTGCAATTGTAAGTAAGAGGGCGACACAAGTAAATATGGTTCGTTCTCGTACTGTTTTGATTTCGGTTGTTGGAATGCAAATCAACATTTGTGCATCAAATCTCTGAATATGTTATATGTTTATGCTGTGTTAGTCTACGTCAATACCTGTTTTTTTGAGTAATCACGATTGCTTATTGCTTTCATTTGACTGTTTTTGGCTTGCTATCATTTTATTTTCCCACCGCTACCCTCCGCACCATCACCGTCGACCGGCTCCTCACGATGCTGCTCCTCTAGCGAAAGCCGTCTCCAGGTTGCATCCATGTCCTACACACACGCGCATACATACGCAACTACACACACACACGCACACACAAACGTATACACACACATACACCTACACAAACACATACATACAGACACCTACACATACACACACACAAAAACATACACACACACACACAGCTACCCACACAGACACAAACAAATATGCCACACACACATACCCCCCCCCCCACACGCATTCATACACACAACTACCCACACACTTATGCCAGCACACAGACACACACATGCCTACACACACATACACCCTACACACAAACACACATACCCCCCACACACACAAACACACACGCCTACATACACACACTCGTGATTGCGAAAAACATAATTTAAATTCAAGATGTCAAAATTCAAATTATTTTTTTTTTTGAACAATCACTATTGCTTATTGTTCTCACTTGACTGTTTTTGGCGTGCTATGATTTTATTTTCCCCCCCGCCTCCCTCTGCAGCACCACCGTCGACCGGCCTCACGCTGCTGCTCCTCTTGCGAAAACCGTCTCCAGGTTGCGTCCATATCCTACACGCATACATACACACACGCATGCCCACACACACACATACCCACACACACATTTACACACACTCACACACACATATACACACATACCCACACACACATATACACACACACTCACACACACATATACACACATACCCACACACACATATACACACACTCACACACACATATACACACTTACCCACACACACATATACACACGCACACACCTACACACACTCACACACACGCCTGCACACAGACACACACACACACACACACATGCCTGCACACACGCAAAAAAAACACGTGATTGCGAAAAACATAATTTGAATTCAAGATGTCAAAATTCAAATTATTATTATTATTATTATTATTATTGTTATTTTGTGTTGTTGTTCAACGATCATTTATCCTTCATTTATTGGAATAACCACTGAAACAGATTGATTTCCTCAAAGTCGGATACATCGGACATTTACGTCACCTCTAACGCTCAGTTTTATCTGAATTTCAGTAGCATTTTTTCTTTCCCATTTTTTTAATACTCTGCAAAAAAAAAAAAAAAAACCCGAAAAAAAATTTATAGTTTATAGCAGGTTTTATGCTTTAAATTAGTATTTTTTTAAAGTAAAAAGTGAATATTTTTTAAAGAAAAGTGACTGTTTTGTAATACGAACGATATCAGCACTTTTATCAGAATTTAACGAACCTAATACTCCGTATGCCTATAGTTGGGGCAAACCTAACCTGTCAGCATCATAATGCTGTGACTAGAACCTGCGTAGCCTTTATAATGCTGCCAGGTTAAGTTTGCCCGAACTGTAGATCGGTTTTTCAACATGAGCTCTTTTTTCCTCTTAACTAATTCACTTAGGTTCTTTTCTGACAAAAAATATGTCTTGTCAAAATAAACCAATAATAAAAAATAAATGAAGAAACATATATTTTTTCTTCAGATGTGCATCAAATTTCACGCAAACGAACGACAATCATGTGATATAATTTCCCATGAAAAACAATACTACCTCAGAAACTAAGCAAATAATATCAAAAAGCCATTAACTGGACATCGTTTCTATGGAAACGGTCATAGCCCTTTCCACTAAGATAGCAGTACGATGAAAAGTATTAACACATTTTAGCTCCCGTTCGTTTACTCGGAATTGCAGTCGGTCCAGTTTCAAACGAAGTAAATAATTTTTATGGAAAAAAGTGTAGGAAGTTGGTCTTTGATATAAAAATACATTGAAGCGTTCCATGCGGAAGTACGTACCGTGCGTCTTGGATGATTCGGTTTTTGAACTTTGGAAAAGCGGGATGGGAATTTAGTGCACGAACTTCTATCAAGGGCGTTTCAGCGATTTCAGCTGTTATTAGTCAGAACTTGAATACAGAGACGCTGTGAGGTTCCTTTTTACAAGAAATTTTAAAGATATAGAAATTCACAAGGTTTTCCGCGTTTTATTTGGAGTTTCCTGTAGTCATTTTTTATTGGCATTAACAGTTAAAACGCATGTAGAGAAGTATCGAGAAAAATTTCCCATCATTCTATGCTTTTTTAAAAAATCTCTTGCTGTCTTTTGGAGCAAGGTTTCCAAACTTTTTATACATGTACCCAGTGCTGTAATTGAAGGAGATGAGAATCACTGGGCAAAAGTACGACTAATAAGTAAATTGTTATACCTTTGTATCGAAACAGTTGAATGAGAAATATTTTATCACTTTGAAAATGATTTCTTTTTACGTCGAAACATGTGTACTTTACAATGTTGTTTTCTTTTATGACTTTAATTTTGTTAGTACCTTATCAATGGGAGTTAATTTTATTCATTAACGTGATTAGAATTGAGTAAAAAATATAACTTACTGCCTAAAAATGTTTGAACTATAAATTAAAACAGTATTAAAGTATTAATTATGAAGTCATATTTTAACATTTTTGGGTTTCTGGACATTTTTCAAATTCAGACTAAATACGGGCGGGTTTCAAATCCGGACTTTCCGGAAGAAATCCGGAGGTCTGGTAACTTTATTTATAGAAGCTCTAGATTTTTTCCTTCTATCCGTGCCTTAATTTGGTTCAGCGGGATTTATTTAGACGAATTTGGTAACATTGTATGGACATATGGATTTGCTGACAGTGTACGAAGCTGACAATGTATTCAAGGTTATTAAAGTCATCTTTAGAGCTAAAAAGACTAATCACAGATATCCGTTTTCCCAAATTGTCGCATTGGAAGTTTTTCCATCAGATATAAATCCTTAAATCGATATTATGCAAATGTGTGCGCACGAATATAAAGATGTTTCACAAGATGTTTCATCTACAATAAAACATCTGTGCACGGTTGAGTAACACTTTTCGGAGCACCAAGCAAAAATTCAACGAACAGTAAAGAATTGTTCCGCATCACTAGTCCAGTGCATTAGTCTGGTTGAAAAGAATTGCTTCCGCATGCTGGAAGAGGTTGAGTTGAGCGGTTGCTTCATTTTTTTGGCAGACGATAAATTGGGAGGAAATATTGCAGTAGCATGTTTAATACTAGATATTGAGAAGCACCGTGGGTGCAGAAACTGAACCTGTGGCGGAGACGTTATGATGTTATTTAGAGATTTGAAGTGCGATTTACGGATGAACAGTTATGTAAGGTTGGGATGAAGTAAAATAAGTAACAGAGAAAACGAAATGGCAGTTTTATTGTTGCTATTTCCAATAATAACCGCTGCTACTGGATGTCGAAATATTTCCGTTTTACTTCAATGATGTTTTAACTGCATTTTTTTTTGTTTGCAATGTAAAAAACGCATTCAATTGATCAAAGTACTTTTTTTTCATGAGAAATACAATTTTTTTAATGTACACCGTAGAAAATCATGCATATAATAATAAATCTTATCTTGCATTTCTGCCAACTCATGAAAATCATTTCCTTAATGTATTTTCATTTCTTTATTTTTTCAGCATGTTGTGTTCGTACGAGAATTTTATGCACCTTTGTTTTTGCTTTTATTTCTGAAAAACAGTGCCAACATAAATGTGTATTCATGTATCACTTTTAATCATTTCAACCCATTGTGTTAAATTTCAAAATGTTTATGTTTCTCACTATTGTTGTGCGGTTTTTAGGCGCTTTCCATGTGTTCCAAACCATTTTCATGACGGGATATACTAGCATATAAATGTCTTGAGTTAAAAGAACGAGGAATTAATAAAAAATTTCGAACTAAAATCCTTTACGAAAGAAATGTAGAATGCGAAAAAATGAATCAATTCGTATTTCCTTATACTATTTAGATCAAACTCTAATTTTAAAGTTAATTTTCGTGATATCTTGAGTATAATCTGCACTTACAAGAAGATGATTTTGCTTACAACTCTTTATTAAAAGAACCTTCGCCCTCCTACACATAGGCAGGGGAAAAAAACTTGGAATGATGCTCTTTAAATTTCCATACGAAATCTTTTCTAGATCTCATGGTCTTTTCATAGTAAATTTAACTCCAAATTTGACCGAATGATGGTAATGTTGCGGAATCGTCCGACAAAATTGGACGAATAAAGAAATTTTTGGGAGGTCATAGTGTCCCCCTCCGACCTCCTATCGGGGCGCCCCTGGTTTTGATACTAAACGCCTCCCATGAAGCTTTCTTTATGAAGCACAGGATGTCCGAAAAGTCCTTGAAACATTTAACCTAAAATATCATTATAATGTGTCAAGGGCTTTTCGAACTCCCTGTATGCGTTAAGAATTAAGCGCAATGGTTTTAATCAGTCCTTTAATTGACAATAAGCTCAGAACATTTTGAATAATTTTGTATTGTAAGCTACTAAAATCACATTTTATCCCATTTAAACTCATTCGTACCTATCAATTAATTTATGCTACAATATCCAAGTTAATCCACGTGCTGCTTCAAATGCTATACTTTTCCACTTATTTAGTGGATACAGTTCGAATAAAAAGTATTTTCTACTTGCACGTTCCCTTAAACACTTATGAAATGGAAAACCTCATTAAAATTGAAACTGTATCCGTAACTTGCTCTCTTAGGTGAATGGATTTCACTGTGAATGATATCGTCGCTATTAATTGCTGCATTGCCATTCCTCTTACAGTAATTAATGAAGACCACTTCCTCATTATTTTCGACAGCTATAAATGGATCCTAAGGAAAGAAACGAATGACATAAGCGAAGTTCATTTCATAAAAACGTGTCCTCTTAAAAATATTATAACTGAGCAATGAACATTTTAAGATTCGGAGTTCGATGGCACTACTTATAAAAAAAAAGAAAAGAAAAGAAAAGAAAAAAAACTATGTTCTATTCCTACGGAAGAATTTTGTACTGATTATTTCAAGTATAAAAATAAGAGGAAAAAATAAAAAGTAAAGTCATTTGAATTTTAACTCCTTGATTCAAATTATGTTTTTCGCAATCACGAATTGCAATAAAACCACCACCTCCTACATAGAAAGCCCAATCACTGGTTTCGTCACGTGACCGAAAAAGGCTGACTCAGGGGGAAATTTCCCGATGAAAATCGCTTTAATTTATGTTGCTTAACACGCTAAAGCTATTATTTTGAGAACAGTAGTTCACCAAACTTATTAACATTGATCAAAGGAGAAATCAAACGTTTATTTTCCAAGTTAACGCTCTTTTTTTTCTTTAAATTGAGTAAATATATAAGAAAGAACATAGGGTAACCGACAAGATTATAGTAACCAAAATTTTCAATCCGCATGAATTTTGAAGACTCTTATTAGATTCGAAAAATAATGTCTTAATCATCAATATCATAGCAAAGTAAATATTAAATGAAAATTTTAAATTTTAACATTATCTTAGACTTATATTTATACAAGAACGACATATACTTTAAATTTTCCCATCCTCTATCTTAGAAACATTCATGTACTTAGTAACGCAATCGCTATCACAATAAAGTATTCTAAAAAAATGTATAATTCGGAACTCCAGCGCTCGAATACACTACCTTGCGGTGATTTACAAAACTGCCAATGAAACTAAAACATTGCCACGTTGCGTTCCACGTGTGTCTGTTGACGTAAACACAGGAAGTTTGTTCTGAGTATTTATTAACGCAATAGATGAGTCTTAGTTTGCTTTCAGCTACAGGAATTAATTCGTCCCTTAGTATAGTATTCTCGAGCTTCTCAAAATAATGTTAGTTTTCCTTATTTCCTTCTAAAATATGAGTTGATTGAAAATAGTGAAAGCGAAAACTGGATTGACAAACTTGGATAACGTTATACAAGGTAAAAATTTTTATTGTTTTGTATGAATTTGTAAGAACATGAGTTTTTTTAAATCTTAAATTAATTTAACTAACCATCTTTTACAGCAGCATTTAGTTGGAATGGATGGTATGCAAAATATTTTCTTGAATATATTATCGTAGAACAAAATGAAAAATGTTTCACCGAGAAAGAATTTACTTTATTCCTTTTATTCTCATCTGAAAGGTTTCGCCAAATTTGTTTAGGGTTATAGTTTTAGTATTGTGCGAGCAAAGTAGCCTTGGCGAGATTTCGCGTTTTTAGTTAAACCATTTTAAATTTTTATCATGAGTGGAATAAAATGGTAGTAAGATTACAGAATTCGATAAGTAAAAAGAAATAATGCAGGGGTGATTGTATTCCGGTATTTTACCGGATCTCCGGTATTTTCATCTTGATTTCCGGTATCTTCATCTTCGAAAATACCAGAACTCCTTTGTTTTCAGAAAAACCCACTTTTGTAAAATTTAGGTCGATGTTTAATGAAATGTCGAAAGTCCAAATTGAAGACGTTTCGTTTGGTATAAAAAGTAAGCAACTGTCATGTCTCATGTTTTGCAATCTCTATGGTAATTATTGAAGAACAGCTGTGGTGGGAGATGGAATAAAGGCTGGATAAGAAGAGGAAGGAGGGTTACTTGATATTTTTCCCCTTAATATTTTCTTTTCAAGATGTCCAGCATTTCTCTGTTGCATATCTTAATATGCAGATGATGTAACTAGGGGTGCCCAATCTCCCCGACTGCGATGGCACCCCTCAATATTACCAAGCCCCCTCTTCCGTCAAAAACTGCCACCCACTAATAAAAAGACTTAAATTCTTCTAAATTAATTTCTCCAAAAGTTTCTGTGGTATAATCTGCCTCATGATCCCCCCTCCCTCCCCGACACAAACACATGAAAATCCTTGCTATAGCTATATTATTAGAATAAATTGCTAAAATATTTATTCACCAAGATGGCCTATGGCTTTTTCCTGTTGCAGATGCTTGTGTAATAGGCTTTGCTGCAGTACCCCCCCCCCCCTTAAAATGTTGAATTTAACGACCTATATATATCGAAAATATCGATATTTGGAGAGCGATATATCGTGGTGTTAAAATTCGGATATCTCCCAGCCCTATTGCACAGTGATCATAATAAATACATGATGCCCCTTTTGCCCCAAACTTATTTAATTCTGAAATCTTTATGCACTTTTAGTAAATGAATGTAGTTAATGGTTAAGGATTCAGATACAATGGAGGAAAATAAAACATACTTTAAAAAATTTTTAAAAATTGGAAAAATTAAAAGAATTTAATTCCTTCCATGCACATGGACGTATTAAGTCCAATAAAAACTTCGAGTTTTAGCCCCAACAAATAATTATGTATATAAATGATGTGTACATACACGTAATGTGTATATACGTCTATCAAAACACTTTTTCTTCTTGGGAAAAAAAGTTCAGGTATTTTTTCATGGAGTCACAATCACCCCTGATAATGGTCAATCAACTGAAAAGAAAACTACCACCATATATCCGTAAGAATTCTGTAGATGATTTGCATAACTTGACATAATTAAATCGTAACTCAGAAATTAGAAAAATCGAAACAGAAAAATTTTAAATTAACCGATTCGGGAATTCGAGAGAAATAACTCAGCAACAAATGCAAAACAATAAGCGCTAGCCAAGCAAGGCAAAGAAGTATCATCTTCTTTCGATAATAATTTGTAATGTCATATTGAATATTCTAGCATTAATCGTTGTTCTCGTCAGGCCACAATTATTATTTAGATTTATCAAGAATTGATAAATATCGAATTCAAAATCGTGGAAATAGCTGCTTAGAACTACGAACTACGTAGTTTGCATTAATCTTTGACGTTTAGTAATGCTTCTTGAATTCTCATTTCTTTCTACGTGGGCCAGAATATCCACAAGATTTTGAAAATTAATTTAAAAAGAATAAAGCGAAAAATATCATACATACGAACAAAAATCACAACACTTTTAGCATTTTCTTCGTTACCACATGCGTTTGTTTTAGTTTTTAAGTCGGCCATTAGACAGTGACTGCAGTGCCCCCTATAGTTCGTTGGAGTTGCGAATATAGGTTTTTATTCCTGAAAAAACGTAATTTTACACAAAATACTTTTTTTTTTTTTAATTGTAAAGTCTACTTGAGTTCTGAATAAAATCAAACCGCAGACGATTTGTAATTATGATGACGAAAATTTTGCTCTCTACATAACATAAATATTAAAAACAATCGTTGTCATGGTAATCTGAAAAACCAAAGTAACATCAACTTTGGTCACATGAGGATAGTAAGCGCCATCCTTCAGGGCCCGAATGATTGCAAGATCTTCTCGGTTTGGTTTGCCCTGAACGATGTACGTGTTTATTTAATTAGAAAACAAAAACATAATTACATGATAAAAACATAATCAATTTGTGATTTCTCAATTAGTTTTTCTTTAAAAAACATTATTAGGCAACTGCTGTAAACTTGAGGTTCATCGCTGGTTTGGCCGACAGGAACAAGAAGTTTGTCCAGAACTAAGCGAGCCTGCTTTCGCATATACCAATATCGACTTTCTAGTATCTGATCAAAATTCTCAAAATTAGCTAAAATCGCGAAATATTTATACAATATATTTTTTAATATTTTAAGCCGATTTCTAGAAATAAAATATGCCTCCCCCATCTAAAGAATTTGATGCATAAAAAGTAAATAAACGAACGAATAAAGTAGCAGCACCTTTTAAACAAAGGAGCAAATATATTTTATTCCATTAAAATAATCTTTAGCCGGTATCAAAAAGAAAAAAAAGAATTAAAATTAATAATCTTAATAAAATAAATACATCTCATCGAAAAAAAAAATCGTTTGTTTTTCTCTTGTTGCCAAAAAAAACAATTTTAAAAATGAATTAGTGTAATTTCAAAAATGAATAAAAACAATAAAACGTTAAACTAAAGAAATAATTTTCATTGTCAAAAAAAAAAAAAAAAAAAAAAAAATCGTGTGCTCATATCTTTAAGTAGAAACATAAAGGACTCCGAATTTCTCGGCCAAAAACTGAATAGTGAATACATAAATTTAAACTTTAGAACGAAAATAAAACGAATCATATAAACCAGGGGTCTCCAACCTTTTTCACTCGCGGGCCACATTGTAAGTTTTTAGAGACGAGGCGGGCCAGTCCAACAATATTTTAGCTCAGATGGTCTACTTAGCATTAGCCCCCCCCCCCCCCCCTCCACCCAAACATCGTGAATATTTTTAATTTTTTTTTTAATTAAGCGCTCAGTGATGGTTTTTGAAAATTTATGGGCTTGCTTCTAAGTTGCTATATTTCCTTATACATATTTACTGTTAGCTAAATTAAATTACATTTTATGTACCCGTAAATCTCTAATAATATGACGATGGGGAGTCTTGTAAAATTTAGAATAGTTTAGGAAACTGAAATAAAAAGTATTCTTTGTCACAAAATAAAGTTTTTTTTTTTTTTTTAAAGGCTGATGAGTGAGGGATACAAAACAAAATTATTGAAATGTACTACAAATTTATTTTATTGAATTAATGACGATTAAAAAGTCGGAAATAAATATGAACACAATACCTATAAATCTTTTTTAAAAAAATTAAAAAAAAAATTAATGAGAAGATTGCATTTGTTTGCCGCTAAAAATTTCAGTCCATTCAGGGACAAACTTCGTAGTTCCGATCATTAAAAATGATTTTAAATGTTCGTCTGATAAAAAAAATCTTTACTTAGATTCAACATAATTTTAAAAGTGCCTGTTCACACTTGTAAGTGAATGCAAAAAGAGAAAACATAGCTCTAGTATGAATTTTTAAGAAAGTCTTTTTCTGGTAGAAAACTGTAAAATGAAGCACAGTTTTCCCTGGAGGCAGGAAAAGCCCAATGTCAGTGGACTAACGGGAGAATATGGCGCCGAGAAAAGAGATTTGTTCTCGGAAAGAGCAAAAAGAGAGATGGGTGCTGCAAACGTAATTAACGGTTAAAATTGATTAAAAAACGATTTAAATTAGCGGTAAAAAGATTTTAAACGAGACTGTCTCCCTGAAAAAAAAGTTTGCAAGCTTCCTGCGGATCGGACAAAATCTGTTCACAGGCCGGATCAGGCCCGCGGGCAGTAGGTTGGAGAGAACTGATATGAACAGTAATTATTTCACAGTAAATAACATGACTGCGGAGCTGGAGTCGGAGTCAATCTAATTATGGGATAAAAGAGTCAGATTCGGGAGCCGAAGGTATGTAATTCAAAGACTCGGAGTTGGAATCAGGTTTTTATTTCCCTTAGAGTCCGCAACTCTGCCAATGTTTTCGGAGTCGGAGTTGGACTTACAATGGTGTAAGAAATTAAGAGAATTTTTAGATTTGGTCAATTATCTTCAGAACTACTGGACCGATTTTAATGAAATTTGGTATGTACATACATTGAAACAATACAAAACGAATAACCATCCAAAACTTAAAATACTCAAGCATGATCATAAATAACACTCGTCAGAACCGGATGGTATGAAACAGTGGTTGCAAAAGTGATTAAAAAAATGGGTTAGTCTGGGTTATGGTTCACTCTAACAGACATATAGGCCTTGCAGTGTGACTTCATATTTAAAATAAAGCAGTTTATGGGATCCTGGCGTAATCGTTTCCACTCGTTCAACAACGCTGTTCTTATGCTATGGATGGTCCCCGTCAGGGGTGCCTCCAAAATTTTTGGGAGTTGGATTGTTCTAATTTATTCATTGATTCATTTTTAATTTAAATTATTCATTTTATTTTATTGTGTTCTGTTTATATTTCATTTCATTTATTTATTTAGTTTGTGTGTGTGTCTCTCATTGGCGTAGCACTGAACTTTTCTAATAAAATAGTGATAACAACAGTAGTAGTAATAATAATAATAATAAATAAATAAATAAATAAATAAATTTAAAAAAAATTAAGTGAAATATAAAAAGAGAACTAAAAAATAAAAAATAATTGATTGATATTTAAAAAAAAGTTATTAAAACAAAAAAAAGAGCTGAAAATAAAAATAATAAAAAGGAAAGAGTGTTGAGATTTTTTTTTTTTTTGGGGGGGGGGATTTGCGCCATTGAACTTGAGAGGATGGGCACCCCTGGTTCCCATAAGGATGTTGCGAGTTGCTATTGCTCTCCCGAGAGCGTCCCAGACATGTTCTATAGGATTGGAGTCTAGAGATCTGTTTGGCTAATCCATTCAGGGAATAAATATCCTCCCCTTCTGAAAATTCGTCGACCAGAAGAACTCTATGTAGCCTTGTGTTAACATCCATTAAAATTAACTCAGGGCTAACAGTGCCCCTCAACAGGTGAGCATATTGCTCGAAGACCACATCCCTATACCTCGCAACTGTCACAGAGTCTCGGTCAAAGGGGTGTGCAGCCATCCAACATGATGCCTGCCCAGACCGTCAAACCTCCTCCACCATAAAAGTCGATTGGAGGGCAAGTAGTGGGTACCGGTTCAGCTTAACCGACTATTATTGTCCTACGTTCACATGGATAGAAGCAGGAACCCGCTACCTACCCTCCAATATCCGCGAAATCGACCATTATGGCGTTTGTGGTTTGACGGTGTGTGTAGGCATCAAGTAGGATGGCTGCACACCCCTCCATATCTTTGACAGACGATCTAGGACAGTTGCGAGGTACGGGGATGTGGTCTTGGAGCTCTATGCTCATCTCTTGAGGGGCACTGTTATACCTGAGTTAATTTTAAAAGACGAATTTCGGGAAAGGGAGAATATTCACTGTATGGATTGGCCAAGTATATCTCTTGACTCCAATCCTATAGAACATGTCTGGGACGCTCTGGAGAGGGCAATAGCAACTCGCAACACCCCTACGGGGACCATCCATAGCCTGAGAACAGCGTTTGTGAACTAGTGGAAACGATTGTCCCAGGATCCCATAACTGCTTCATTTTAAGTATGAAGTCACACTGCAAGGTCTATATGTCTGTTAGAGGGGACCATTCCCCCTGCTAACCCTTTTTTTTTTTTTTTTTCAATTTTGCAACCGCTGTTTCATACCATCCGACTCTAGCGAGCGTTATTTATGTCCATGCGTGCGTATTTCAAATTTTAGATGGTTATTTGTTTCGTATTGTTTTGATGAATGTACATACCAATTTCATTACAATCGGTGCATTAGTTCTGGAGATAATTGACCAAATCTAAAAATTCACTTAATTTCTTACACCAGTGTATTTCGGGATATAGGAGTCGGAGTTACTCATTTTTCCTCCGTCTGTAAATTTTTGCCAAAGTTACGAAGTCAGAGTCAAAGTCGAGGAGTCGGAGTCCGACTAATATTCGGGCACAGGAGTCATAGTTGGAGTCAGGTGCCCCAAAATTCTCGGAGTCGGAGTCGGGAGTTTTTCGTCAAGAGCTATTTTCAGCAAAATTTGTTTAAAGTAAAACCGCCTTCAAATGCAGAATCTACATTGATTTTCAGTTTCCCCGTAGGCGCTAATGTAAAGGGATTTGAACTGTTCAAAATTGAACAAAAAGTTGTTCAAATCAAAAAGTTATTTAACATACATGTTTTTCATCAAAAGCTTTTTCCTACAAAGTTTGTTTGAAACAAATTCGCCTCTAAGTTCGGAATTGCCTTAACTTTCCCCGTAGGCACAAATATTACGGTTTTTTTTTTTTTTTTTTTTGAACTGTTCAAAATTGAACGAAAAATTGTTCAAACCAAAAAGTGAAATATAGGAGTGAGGTGTCCTCGTCGAGTTCTTTCGAACAAAAAAAAATTTCTTCGAATCGGACTATTCTCCCAAAAGTTATTAGGGGAGACAGACAGACAGACCGACATACATTTCCCCCCATCTCAATATCCTACTTTCCAATTTTAAAGTTTTCGATATTTATTTATTTATTTATGTTTTGACTATTTTTTTCGTTTTTCGCGATATTTTCAAGATGCATCAAGCCATCTTTCATGCCGGAAAAGTTGGCTAAAAATGGAAAAATTTGACCGATCCTCAGGTATTTTTACAAGTTGCTTCATTTCCAAAAAGTGGTGAAGGATGAGGGAAAATGGTGGTCTTATTTTTTGATTCAGTTGGTCATTTAAAAAAAGAACCAGCAGGAATAGTGTCAAAAGCATGTTTCATGCTTCCCAATGTAATTAATTTGTTTATAATGAAAAATTAAAAAAAACCTTATTTTTGAGTCTTATACGGAATATTGCATAAAAGGAAAAGTTTTTTTTTAGCAATAGGTCCATTCCACGGAAAACGGTAATTTTTTCCCGCACGTGACGCCTCATATATTTCATTAAAAATAGTACTTTAAAAGGATAATGATAGAAGTTTTATTGCTTATCAAATTACAAACGAATGTGTGATTTCTTAAGCAAAGATTTCGTCATTACTTTTTTAAATAATTACTTTTTAATGAAATATATAAACCGTTACGTACGGGACAAAGTGATTACTTTTTCGTGGAATGCCCCAATGCATATATTTTTTTTTTCAATAATTTAAATTACTGTTTTTCAACAAATGATATATGTTTCCTTTACATTGGAACCTTTGCTCTCAAAAATCTACAATTTATTTTAAGATTAATAAATAGAGAAAAATATCAACTAATTCATAAGCAAGTTACAAGAGGTTAACTTTGGATGTCCCGCACGTGACGCATGCAAATAAATTAAATTTGAAGTAACAAAATTGTGTAATAAAAATATAACTGTCAGGAGTATCTTGGTATCGAATGTAAGGATTTAAAAACTGCTTACTCCTGTTCAATAATCAAAATATTCAGAGATATGACAAAATGTTAATGAAATTTAGGCGTCTTTTTGTGCCGCGCTTGACGGTGGAATTACCCAAAATGTGTGTTCAACTTCATTGTTTACATAAGTCAACTTCTTATTTTTAATACGAAATTTTTAATTTTCTTTTTTTCCGCTTAAAGGCCTTCAAAGGACGTTATCTTCTTAGGAAAATAATCACAGATTTTTTTGTTCTAATAATAACCTCTGGAGAGAACAACAAACTTACTTTTTCTTAATGCAAATTACTTTTTCTCAAACGCTTCTCCTGTAAAATTTCATTTCTTCGTATTGTGGCACTCTTCTTCCAAATGGGCGATGTATGAATTTTTCACTTGCCAAATCAATTAACTCCATAAAACAAAAAGTAGAGAAAAGTTATGAAGAAGATGGTGTTATCCATAGGAGTGAATAGGCCCTCATGTTACATTTTCTGCCATCATATGGTCAGAAATATACTGAACCCAAACTTTAATATAAATTTACATGCTAAGCATTGATAAAGCAATATTAAAGCAGAAATGAGGATTTTTTTAAAAAGTGGAGTTAATCGATTTGGCAATTGAGGCATCCCTATAGGAAAAGGATTTTTTTGCAGAAAATTATACGATTTAGGCCCTGTGTGGGGTGCGGCATACCTAGATATTTTTTGATTTGAATAAATTTTTGGCGGTATATGTGGATATGTAGGAGAAACTTTGTAAGTAGTGATGACCAATCTCCGGCGCAGAAGGTAAACTCTGGCTAGTGAGACAATATTAAATGATTTAAAAACTATTATTATTATTATTTTGTTTGTTTAAAGTTTATGAAACTTCTTTTCCCGGATAGAAAAAAAAAATCCATGATAAGTGATCTCTGATTTTTGAAATCTCAGCAAACAAGTTTTAAAAATACAAACTACTTTTTTCAAAGATACTTAAAAGAAATGATGGAGTCCTGGTGAATTAGTTTCTCAAAGAACATACAAGTATTAACTTCTTTTGAAATTCTTTTCTCGTAGTTCAGTGCACAAGATCGTCAACAAGTGTGAATACATTAACCAAAAGCCGGAAGAGAGAGTGAAAGGATGAGATATATTTTATTGTGCATAGTAATATTATTATTTACAGCCTTTTCCTCATTGTTAAGCTTTAATAAAAAAATACATTTTACTGCGAAGGCCACGCATCCTTAACTTACGCTATCGCTTTCATTCTAGTAGTCAGCAAGGACATAGGAAATGAAGAAAAATTAGCAACATCGTTTTCGTGGGTCAATGGCCGCTATAACTCTTCAAACATGGAACAGACTCAGTACATTGCTTTTCGGAGAATATTTTATTCTATCTAGAAAAAAAAAAAAAAAAAAAGGTTCGTGTTCGGAAATGAACGGTTACAGTCAGATATTTCATTAAAAAATGGATACATGCCGTGACTGTTACATTCTACGTACTTGACTTGATGACTTATTGAATCAATAGCGGGAGTTCGAGTTGAATATGTTCCTCTTAACCTCTGATAGCTCATATAATACAAATGGTGGTAGTACTTTGTGTGCGTATATTTTATGGTGATAAGTTTTGTTGTAACTCGTGATTTAACAACAATGGTTTTCAATATTACTTTTCTGTAAATTAAGGTGAATAGACGACAGGGGGCGCCCCGACGGGAGGTCACTGTGACTTTCCAAAAAATTCTTTATTCGGCAAATTTTGTCTGACGATTTGGCAACACTATCATTATTCGGTGAAATCTGGAGTTCCATTCGGTCAAATTTGAAGCCCGTGGGCCATAAACTGCCCTCAAAGCTGACCCCTATGGCCTGTTGTTTTGTTCAATGTTACTAAGCGAAAACCACGATTTGTCAGTGTCACAAAATTGAAGTCAAATATTAAGAAATAGGTTTCCTGGAGGAAAACCTATGCAACCCATAAATAATCATCAGGAAATGACAATAACAATTTTTGGTTTTGTAATTTTATTTCCTTTTCCATGTTTTCGCATCTTTTAAAGAAAATTTTGAATATTTTAAGAATTTTATTTGTGTTCTGGTCCGCGAGAGACGTTTTAAATATGAAGCACGGCCCTTGGGTAAAAAAAAAAAGTTGGAGGCCACTGATCAACGCTTTCTGTTTAAAAACAAATCCTGTCACTCGCGCAGGGGCTCAGCAATTGGGAAAGGGGCAGTCTACGCCCCTGAAACCCCTGGTTTTAATTACTGCTGCCAACACTATTGTGGTAATTTACATACATTTATGGACTATTATGACCGCAAAATAATAATAATAATATTAATTTGAATTCTAACATCTTGAATTTAAATTTTTTGCAATCACGAGTGTGGTGTGTATGTAAGCGTGTGTGTTTGTGTCTGTGCAGGCATGAGTGTGTGTGTGTTGCATGTATGTGTGTGCATCTACGTGTGTGTGTGTGTGCATGTATGCGTCGTGTGGTGGGTGGTGTGTGCGTGTAGGTGTGTATGTATGTGTGTGTGTAGGATATAGACGTAAGCTGGGGACGGCTTTCGCCAGAGGAGCAGCATCGGGAGGGGGCTGGTCGACGGTGGTGCTGCAGAGGAAGGCGGGGGGGGGGGGTGATAAAATCATAGGAACGTCATTCAGAGGTCAAATAAAAACAATAAGCAATGTGATTGCTCAAAAAACAATTCCGGAAGATAAGTTCTGGATGCTTTACAGTTCAAAATATTAAGAATAATAAATTGATTACTAATAAATACAGAACTTCTCCAAATAAAAGACGAAGCCGCTCGAAATAAATACAGTTCCACGTAACAAAGTTCTATCTTTTAACCGTGGATAGAAGAAAAACAAAATAGCCCATCACACGGCAGATAATCTTCGTGAAGGACGCACAGACATACGACCGATTCTATCATCATCTGGGATTCTTTTTATTGTTGCTATTATTTCATCTCAGAGCTAGAAACTGTTGAAAACTTCTCACAGACTGGAAATGGCCGAGAATCAAGGCGGAAAAGAAACATTCGGTCACGAACTTGGTCTCTGGGAATGAGATTAAAGTGGTTAATCTCTTTCAAGTAGATGCCCCGTAATGAAGGAGATGTAATTCGGTGTATATTTTACCCCTCCTCAGTCTTAGAGGCCTGACTAGAGTAAACAAAAGTTTAGCAGCGATAGGGTTAATGGACTAAGATAACATTAAGCAGAGTAACTGATCTGAATTAAAGATTGGAGTCCTTGTAATTACGGTTTGGGAGATAATCATTTTCAATTAAGTCTAATAAAACCGACAGAATTAGAATGAAAAACAGTTAGCTTCAGTGTATCGACCTTTAATTTTCCGACCTTTCGCTAGAAGGTCAAATCGTTTTACCTAACTGTTGGATTATTGTAAACATAGACAGTTCAGTTTTGATTCTCAATTTGCTTACTGTGTACGTCAGATAGTCGTTTAGAGTAATTTTGAATCTTGTAGGTTAATTTTGAAGCAATTTTATGTTTTTAAGTTAAAAAAAATTAGAAAACCCAATGATGCATTAATCATGGGTAGGCTTGCCAGATTTCTGAAATGTTCAACCGGGACCACCAGAGTGTATTCAAAAGGGTACACAGAGTACATATTCCTGGTTGGTTTTCAGAAATTTTGAGAGTAGTTCATTCTCACTGCTATGAATAAATGGTTACTTTAGATAAATTTAAACATTTTTTTCTCATTTGTAAATATTTATGAACTAATTTGGTACGAAGAAGAAACATTTTAAATGAGGAATAAAAATTTGAATGATACCTTCGCGTAATTTTTCAGTGGCTAGAACCTTTTTTAGAAAATCTTTTTTTTTTCTCTTGGTTTTAATATTGTTGTAAATATCCTCCGATATTAGTTTTACACGTCAGTGTTTACAAATGACAAAGTGATTATCCAGAGCAATCTTTCCCAGTTAACTATTCTTGGTCTTTTTTGATCATCTGTAATCAAATTTATCTTTTACCAGGACATGAAGTAAACCGGCCGGGACACCGGGATTTTGTCTGGAAACCGAGACTGTGCCGGTCAAACCGGGACGTCTGGCAAGCCTATAGGCATGGGAAAAGTCATTCTTTTCCATGATTTGTTCATAAGCCGATGATTCATTTCTTTTACCCACACATTTTTCAATTGTACTCTATCATATGAGCAAATTCGTTCATTTACAGAAATTGAAGGTGATCTCTCTGCAAGTGTTTTTGAAAATGTTTCATTGATCAGTCGTGTTCTTTTCAGGAAAAGAAACAAAAATTATCTGAAAGTTTGAAAATATGCTTATGAAGATTTAATCAAAACATACCTTAATTAGGTATGCTGCCGTAGGGAGGTAAAGGGCAGTATCTACAGAAATGAGTTTTTGAGGTATTTGAAAGAAACGCGTTTTGGATTCCTTACTAACAATACAGAAATTTTTGAATTAGACGTTTTTTTTTTCGCGCTTTACTTTCAGCCGAAACCAAATAAACAAGCTTGCACGATAAAGCTAAAGTGCAATAGATGGCAAAAAGCAAATGTCCAAAGAGAATTTTGCAGAAACTGCCCTTTACCTTCCACTCTGTTGACCAGGTTACATAATAAGTTTTCTGCTTTTTATTTTGCAAAAGAAGTCAGCAGTACTCTGCACCGCTAGTTGCATAATCCAGTAATTCTGAAGTTACTGTCTGAAAACTTCTCTTTTATGCTGATTTGAAGTTATTGAAATCTCTCGTCCTTCTTACACGTATTTACTAACTTATTCTATGCCACGTAATAAATCATCGAAATCCTCTGGTGCTATTTAACACCAGGGAAGTTTTTAAGCATCTAGTTTTTTTTATGCTTCAAAGTTGCTCTACTTTGAAATAATTTATTTCCTATCATAATTCTCACATGGTACTTAAGTGGTCAAGTGACTTATTTTTTTTAAGTAACAATTGTTACGATGCTACCCTGAAATCTAAATCAATTCATGCATGATACATTTCTTACCATGTGGAAATTTACACTCATTATCACTGAATTCAGGTATTGGAATTTTGTGTAATTTTTGTTGATTGTTTAAACGTAATCGATATTTTAATTTATGTTACACTTAATTAATTACTTGCACATTTTTCAAAATTCTCTTTCCTTCAAAAATGTAGAAATGTTTTGTGCGCTGTATTTTCCTTCAGTCTTATGAAGTACTGAAAAAAAAAACAAAAAAAAAAAACCCTAGACTCAAATGTAGTTTATACTTAAAGCAATCAAAACTAAAATTAGTATACTTGAAATATTTTTCTATCTTTGATTAGCTTTTGGTATAGTTGAGAACTAGGTTTTGATGACGCGATGATTGCATCTCCTTTGAAAACGCCGATAGTCTACGACTATCTTATAGCACCCATCATCACGCTTATCTACAATGTCATCCAGATCATTAACGACTCTGAGATAAGGATTGTGATGAGAGAAATATCAGGATTTGGAGAGGCTTTGAACTGAAAGAGTTTCATTTCTCGCTTTTTTTCTCTCTTTTCCATTTCTTCTTTTTTTTCCCTCCAGCCAGGTTGCTAATACTGACAAGGAGCAAAGACGAGAATACAAAATACGAACAAGAACGCTCCGAACTTAAATTTTTGGGGGTAGCAGAAACCTCCGTTTGCCAAATTTTCGAATTTTGTGAATGATGATAATTTTGCAGAGTGGAACTTCAAATTTCTCTGAATGATAATTTTGCCGGACGAAACTCCAAATTTTGTCGAATGATGATAATTTTGTCAAATAGAACTCCATGGACAGGAAAGAGTACTCAGTGCAAATTTTGTCAAAAAACACGCTCACTTACATTTAAACACATTAATGTCTCAAAGCCAGAAATAGGGGGTGTAATTGCCCCCCCCCCATGACCTCCCTAAATGACGGGTCTGAATGTCACAGTTTATCTTTTCTTCCTCACTTGGTTTTAGAATCAACGGTCTAAACTCTAAAGGAATCAATTTCCCAATTGAGTTGTCAAAAAATGAAGCATGTCTGGAAAGACGTGAAAGACACTTGTTGATTATTTAAAGAAGCTTTAAACTAAAATTGAAAAAAAAAAAAAATTTGAATTTTGACATTTTGAATTCAAATTATGTTTTTCGCAATCACGAGTGTGTGTATATGTTTGTGTGTGAGAAGTATGTGTGTTTGTGTGTAGGGGGTATGTGTATGTGTGTGTAGGCATGTGTGTTTGTGTCTGTGTGCTGGCATAAGTGTGTGGGTAGTTGTGTGTATGAATGTGTGTGGGGGGAGGTATGTGTATGTGTGTGTAGGCATATGTGTTTGTGTCCGTGTGCAGGCATGAATACGTGGGTAGTTGTGTGCATGTGTGTGTATGTCTAGGTGTCTGTATGTATGCGTGTGCGTATGTGTTTGTGTGTGTGTATGTGTAGGTGTAAGTGTTTGTAAGTGTATGTGTGTGCGTGTGTGTGTGTGTAGTTGTGTATGTATGAGCGTGTGTGTAGGACATGGATGCAACCTGGAGACGGCTTTCGCTATAGGAGCAGCATCGTGAGGAGTCGGTCGACGGTGATGGTGCGGAGGGTGGCGGTGGATAAATAAAATGATCGCTCGCCAAAAACAGTCAAATGAAAGCAATAAACAATCGTGATTGCTAAAAAAAAAAAAAAAAAAAAAAAAAAAACCTGTTCAACTTATGTAAAATATCCAAAGCTATTATTTTTAATTCTTTTTTCTTTTTATCTGGTAAATTTACTGACGCTGATGTTTTTCTAAGATCTCAAAATAACTGCTTTCATACCGATCATTGTTGCATTACTTTGAACATACTTGCTGCATGTTTCTACATTTTGTTTTCGTTGAATTGGAATCGCAAAATTTCCTATTAAAAATTGAGGAAAAGTTTAATTTTCTAAACGATATACTTTGGTTTAACTGTAAAAAATCAAAGCATATGCATATCAAATGTATGAAATCAAAACATTTATTGGTATTAGGATATTGAATTACAATAATTTCGCACTCTTTTCGAATTGGTTTAAAAGCGACCAGGATAAATAAAATAATCTGTACATAAAAACTTAAAATAACAATTTTTAGTGACTCATTTTTGTTGTTAAATTGCGAAAAAGGGTTTGTAAAAATTAATTTTCAAATGCAAGCGATTATTCCAAAAATACATCTTTGGTATCTCCTCTGACAAATATTTTGCTCTTAATTTTGTGTTCTGCCTATCATAGGTGTTTTATTTGTCTGCTGTGCAGAATTCAGGTCTATCATTTAAGGAACCAGGAGGAGGTCAATGCCGTCCCATCCTGGATTTTAGAGACAAAATTTAATTGCTTTTCCCCCGAAACAAAATGTAATAAAAATTCATCCATTGCCTCCTCCAGAAGAACTTTGAAATGATGAACCTGACGGAATTTAATGGTTAGTTTAAATTTGATAATATTCATCGCACGAAGAAAAATTTTACATAATTTTATCAGACATAGCAAAGTATTAAGAAAATTTGGCGAAGATGTCAAAAATTAAGAAAATACAATGACTTGCTGCTCAATTATTATTAAATACTGTGAAAGAACTTATTTTCGCGAAAATGAAGATATCTGTGATTTTGCGAGCTGAAAATTTGGCGAATTTTATTTCAATGGAACGAAAGTTGATTATACATAGTTGAAAATTCTTAGCAAGGCTCAAATTTTCGCGATTTCGGCGGGCTCGCGAAATTTAAAGCCTCTCGAAAATACGTGCTTATACTGTACTCGATCCGTTTTAGCTAAATAAGAATATGACTAAAAAAATTTTATTGAAAAAAATACTCATACAACTTCGAAAATATACCGAGAGATGTTTTTCTAAACTTCACGTTTCTCCTAAAAACCTAAATATAACCCTTTGTTCAGATTATAATACATAGGAAATCATTCCTTCGTTGTTGATGACCCGATTATCGCACCCTCTTCTTTTTTCGAGCAGCAAGGCACAGGGTTCAAGCGTATAAATCTGTCTGCTCATTTTACAATGTTAAAAGTGGTCGAAGTCACTGGTTACGGGGTTACAGGTCACCGCCGGAGGAAGAAGTAATGTAATCTTGCACCAACAAGTTCAAGCAAGAGCAGCTTTTATTTGGCAATTTATTTGTGAGTCACCTTCTTACTGCAGCTGCAGATGTTGCTGCTGGCCTGTAGAAACAGATTTAGATAAAGCTTTTGTTTTCCTAGCAAGCGCGGTTCAGATAAAATGTTCCTATTGCGGCTGATGAGTATGGAATAAGAACGTGTTTTTATAATCTGAGTAACAAAAGAGTTCTCGCGAATTTACTGATATGGCAAATCCACTGTTTGACTGGAGTGAAGTTACTGAATACTCAGAGGGCATTATTTCGTGGGAAGAAGTTGGTTCCTATTTTAAAATCGCCAACTTCGGTACCCGGTATTTACCGGGCTATTTAACCCTTTTTCGAATTCAGCACTTAGAGGTCAAGGGTGCACTCGTAACTTTTCTAGCAACGGAACGTCAATGAGAAATAACTGAGCCCTAAGAGTTTTTAATCGTCAAAATTGAGGATTGTGGGTAAACATCCCTCTCTTAATTTTTGGATTAAATCCATATTGCAAACCAAGTTTCTTTTTCTTCTTCCGGACTTTTATAGTGGCAAAGACGAAATATTAAACATAAAATATGCATAGTGAAAGACGGCTGTGAAAACTGATCGTTTCTTTAAAACAAGAATAATTTTTATCTTCGGCTCCTATTGAAATGAAAATGAACGCAAAAATCAATTTAATGCAAGTTATTTGAGAGAATTCTGTTTTCTTCAGACAAGCAGTACCGGGACGGATTTCTATTGGGTTTGTAGTGATGTCTGAGGTGGTATATTCACCATAATAACTCGGTTTTTAGTAGAGCACTGTTTAATACACATATTTACACGTTCACTCTTCCAGTGACAATCGTCCTCTGACTGCCAGTGCTGATTCGCAGTTAGCCTTGTGGGAGTTCAAGTGGTTGCGCATTTGGGGTTTCCATAGTTGCCCAATTGGGATTTCTCCTTTTGCATGAACTGATCTGATGAATTTATGGGTTTCCCACAGGTTCAAGCATCTCAGGGTCGCCCCTCGAGCTTAAATTTTTAGGAGAACCGAAATTCTCAATTTGCCGCCTGGAACTAAATTTTGCCGAATGATGATAATTTCGCCGAATAGAACTTCAAACTTTGCCGAATGATAATAATTCTGTCGAATGGAACTCCAAATCTCGCCGAATTATGATAATTTTGCCGAATAGAACTCCAAATTTTGGCAAATAACGATAATTTAACCGAATCGTCCGACAAAGGTTGCCGAATGAGGAAGTTTTTGGAAAATCAGTGACCTCCTGTGAACTTCCTTCTGGTGCTCCTGCTCCTACTTGAGGTTTTTACTGCATACATAACTTAAGTTTTAAAAGATTAACATAATTTTTAGTTCTTGTTATGTTTCACACTTTTTATTACTGCTGTAAAATATTTATTTTTCGAAAATGTTTAACTCTAAGCTAAAAAGTCGGTTATGTTCGGTTTTTATTATAAAAACAATGCAAATGTAGGGTAAATTAGTTCCAAAACCGCTTTTTCTTTCGGTGAGTCACCCCAAACCCCAGTGTCAGTTCCCCCAAATATTTTTTTCCACATATATCACTACTTCCGAGACATTGTAGCTCAAATTAAAGCTAGTGTGGAGGTAAAAATAATGTAAGTCACGACGATGGCGATAAAAGTGAATATTTTAAAATTGAACAACATATTCAATGACTTTTGATGTGAAGAAAATCTTCTAACTTTCTTCGAAGGTAGGAGTGCAAATGACGATGTTTTTCGGATTGTAAGTATTCCTCACCAAAACTAACAGAAGAAACCCAATAAGATATGCAATATACCGACAACCCGGTTATTATATCCAGAGACTGCAGTTTCATCCTTTTTATGGGCTCATTAGTCTAAAATAGTGGACAACCGAGCTGGAGGCAGATGTCATCTCATTGAAGCTGAAAGTGCCAACACACTGGTAGCTAAAGCAAAGTTAGCTCACCAGCAAGAATTCGTGGCCATGGTGCGGTTCAACTCGGAAATTGGAGGCAAAGCTTGAGTATTAAGCTGTAAATTACTGCCCTTAAGCCAAGGCTGAGGCAGAACTACATGCAATATGCCGACAGCGAACTCGTCTGTAATATTTGGAGTTCCTTTAATAAATTAATTCAATTAAAATACCAGTCATTTGTATCCTATTTTCGCTTCGCAATGGAAAATTCGCCCATCAATTTTATCGAGAAGAGTCATCAGATTTGCGATTAAACAACATTGTTTTGAAGTATGATGGTGGCAACAACTATCAACACTTCGCTACCAAGCCCCCCATCATCTGCCTCGGGATAATTATCCAGCTCCGTAAAGCTGAGAAGAGTTTTGACCGTTGGTGGAGAAAATCTGTTGTGGTTACAGATTTATTGCTTAGTTTTCAAAATGCATTAAATTCTTAACATTAGTTCGTGTACTTTGTAGTCATCAGGCTGCCGACTTCAGCGAACACAATGAATGATGAAAAAGTGAAAGTGTAGTTTATTCAAGTTCAGTGATTAATCCCTTCATAAAATGTTAATAGTTAATGAAGTTTTGTGTGTGGAGTAAAGGACATTATTTATTATGTGTGTCAGCATTTTCTATAAAATATTTAAGAACGTATTTCTAAAATGTATTTAATGTTGATAAACAAATATTTAAAATTTTAAATATTTGTTTAAATTTGTTGGATAATTTTTGCACATTTTAGAGATTACAGGTAAGAAATATCCCCTTACTTGTTTACGTTTAAAGTTACTCAAACGCGGAAAAAATTGCATAAAATGTAGTCTATTTCAATGTTGCAGCAAAATTAAATTCCTGCCTCCGAGGTTTGAATATTTTTGGGGTATTTTTTAAGCGCTGAAAATCAAATCAAAAACTAAAAACTTCCTGTCACGTACGATTTAGTTTTTAAGGGCAAATTCGTACGAAAAAATAATATTTTCATTTTCAATGTTCTGTTCTTAATGACACTGTTGATATATTTTTTTTTCTTGTAAACTACTTCATAATCAAGTTAGATTTAAAGAGAATGTCTATGAAATTTTCATTATTTTTTTTGTATAAGAAATGAGTCATTGAGTTGGAAAAATCTCTATATACCCTTACTTTGGGGGGGGGGGAGGGGGTGTCAAACCCGTTCTTACGTAATATTTTCCAAGTCGATATTTTACATTAGACATCACGTGGTCAAATGGTTTGGCAGTATCGCAACATATACGAAAAAAATGTCGAAAAAACATTCAGTCTAAATTCCAACTTTTTAGTAAATATTTCTTTACGCAAAAAAATTTAATTAATTAAAAGTGAATTTGATAACGATTGCAGTGATTCGTTACTTTATTATTTTGAAAAGCGAAATGGAATCTTACGTAAAACAAGGGGGGGAAGGGTTTGAAAAATCTTACGTACCCTTACATACGGGGAGGGGGGTGGGGTAAAAAATTGCCGAAATCATTCTTAATTAATGAATTGCCCCTAATAACATCAGTGTATCAAAAAAAAAAAAAACACTTCATCAGATAAGAAGTTTCTGCACTCCTAGCAATGTCGAGCTTGTTTTCTTTATTTTAAAGTTTTGTAGCAATCAAAAGTTAAAATACTTTTTTTTAGTCAAAAACATTCAAAACTTTTCTATTTAAAAACTACATAAAAATTCAAAAAAATAAACAAAAGTTGTTATCTACTGAAACTTATTATTTAATAAAAGCATTTTTTGAAAATATATATTTTAGATGATCTAGTGATGATTTTTGAGGAGTACCGCGTTTTGAGGAGTACCGCAATCAAACTTTGTTTTATGCTTCACACATTCGCGGAGACTCGCTGTCAATGACTCATTATTTCATAAAAAATAATAAGTCCAGATAATTTTTCCAATTTTTCTTTATTATGAAAAAATTATAGAAATAAACGTAGTCCCAGTGTCGTCAAACAAATTGTCTAAATATGCTTTTTCTTTTGTATCGAATACATTTAAAGTGATATCACAGGAAAACCTCACGTGATAGAAGTAAACTGATTAAAAATTTGGATTTAGCACATCGACATCACATAAAATCCCCACTTTACATTGGGCAGCAAACAATAAGTTTAAATTATTCAGGCTATGTTGCGTTTAGCGAAAAGATAGACCAAAAGTATACAAAAAGGTTGCCATAAGGTTTGCCACTATGATACTTTTAAGGATTTTTTCTGGAATAAAAAATTGTAAACCAATAGAATTCGCATATCCCGTCTGCTTGGTATATACCAGTTGGTTATTGGTCTACTGTACTGATTTGCCTGTCTAATAATAAATTAAAATAAAAAGCTGAGCAAATTAAGGGCAATAGTCTTTCACTTGCATACATAATCTATTTTTTTTCAGCAAATTTTAGTCATTCTTGTCGAAAAAAAAGTGCATTCCATGGTTTTGTAAACATTTCTTAAAATTTTAAGCAACAGTGCCGGATGTAGGGGGGGAGGAAGATGGGACCCTTGACCTGGACGGCAATTTCTGGGGGTTGGGGTGGAAAATTCTCCCGGTTTCTGAGATTTTTCGTTGAAACACGGTTAAAAACTAAAAAAAAGATGGTGGGTTGCGGCAAAATTTTCCACGGTTTAGAAAAATCCTAATAGATCCGGCACTGAGGGTAAAAAGGGGTTTGATCATTTCCTTGAAAATTTTCCTTTTGTTGTTCCTCCTCAGAATTATCTCTGTTTAAAAAGAGATAAAACAGAGTGATAAGTTTATTCATTCCGTCTCTCTCTTATCTCCAAACCTTATCTTAGTATAAATGTTAACAAAATTTCTCCGAATTTGATTTCAGCGTCAATTCGTCCATAATTGTGAACGGCGGTCGCAAATAAGTTCCATTCCATCTTTTATGGTGCGAGCTTGATTGGGATAGCATGTTTTTCCAAGTAGTTACAGTAAATCCTGTGAAGTTGATCACCTGTTTAAGTCAGAGGTTGGAAGTAGCGCGCTACAAGTAGCTACATTTTTTAGTAGTTTGTAGTGCAGCGCACTACTTAAAAAAAAAAAAAAAAAAAAAGTAGAGTAGCGACTAGTTCGATACAAAAAAAAAAAAAAGTTGTTTGTAGCGATTTATAAAAACTACTTTTAAAAAAACTTTCAAAAAAGAGAAAAAAAAAAGAAAGAAACGAGGTTTCAAACGTATCTGACTGATGCAAGTCTTACGCAAGTAAAACTTGCACTATCAAACTCTGAAAAATTCGAGCTCACCTCAGATTATTTTGACGCCATACGTTTTATCTATTGTCGCCGTTAGTTTGTTTGCCATCAAAATTTTCACATTTCCCTAGTATATTTCTTGAATATGGCTTTGAAAGAAAAGAATGAGCGATAACTGAGAATTTAGTACCGTGTTTGTGTTTTCTTTCAGGGGGGATGGGGCAAAAGTGTATCTATACGATTTCTTATGAACATACCAGTTATTTTAGACAGTTAGAAACACCCCTCACACTGTTTTAACCAATTTCTTAACTTTATATTACCGAATATAAATATATAGAGAACTGAAATTTTACTATTTTTAAAAAAATAAAACGAAGCTATTGAATAAAAACACTGTTGAGATGCACAAAATCAATGGAGGAGAGTGGCATAAAATGAAACAATGCGGTGCGTATAGTATGTTGCAATAATAAAATGCAGCATTGCAATAGTAAGGGAGAGTGTTGTACCTTGGGACACTTTTCATATTTTGATTTTTAACGTCAATAATCTGAATTAAATTTAAAATCTAAAAGTCATATTAAAATACCCCAACATATTTCTATGCAATATATTTTTTAAAATTCAGACAGTTTGAAAATAAAATATTCCCAGCCATTTTTAAATTAAGAGTTCCAAGCTGTCCCAAGGTACAACATCCTATTGTACCTTGGGACACATCCTGTTGTACTATGGGAAAGTCTTCATGATTCAGGAAACAGCCATATACTTGAACCAATTTTGCACCAAAGAACAGTACCAATTTTGCACCAAAGAACAGTAAAAAAAATATTTTTTTTCATGGTAGTGAATAAAATCACGAAGAATGAATAATGAATTATGAATTATTATCGAACACTAAATGTGTTTAAAACACTACATAAAATTAGAACATTGTTCCATGTTCCTAAACTTATCTGAATTATTAAGAAGATAAGAAGCATGTATGTGTTGTACCTTGAAACGTGTCCCAAGGTGCAATAGGTTTGACAGTCCCAATTAACAATCACCACGTGGTTTAAGAAAAACCAAAATAGTGGTCAATGTAGATGCACTATCATTATATTCTCATAACTAAAATATTTAAAGTTCTCTTTTATAACAAAATAAAATTCAGTTGATTAGTTTTACAAATAAAAAAGACAGAAAATGAAATAAAAGTGAAGAAAATATTAACTTTGGAGTCATGACATTTTATTTCTCTCACGAAATCGTCACTTTCACTCATTTGATGCTGATTTTTACTATGGCACCATTTAGTGGTGAAGGTTACTATTAGAGATTACAAAAACTAAAAATAGCTGCTAAAAACAGATTCTTAGAAATTAGCAGTGTCCCACAAGGTATAAACGTCCCAAGGTACAACACTCTCCCCTATATGTACAGTTGATACAGTAAATTTATTCGAAGCACTTTTTAGTTGTTCAAGCATATCGAAAATCTTTATTTTTTTTTTAATCGACAGAAACTTTCTATTGTTCCTTCAACTTTCAAACTTCAGACAAACTTATATGAAATTAGATGCTATCAACTTCATATTTAAAATGAAAAAGATGCAGAGTTGCAATTTGTACATTGACAAAGCGACTAATACGGTTTGGGGAATTTCCGCTTTCAGTAATGCTAAAGGGAAAGTTCATCCACAAAACTAATGCAAGAAGGTTATACTTAGCCTCGCGATTCCCTCTCGAAAATTTTCGTGCTGCGAGTGAGGAATTCGCGTTAGCTCCAAAATTTGTTGCTCGAGAAAAACTCGCTCTATAGCTATTTCGCATAAATCTAATTGCGTTGTACCGCGAATTCACTGTGGTTTGAAATTGTACATTGAAGAAAAGTAAGCATTTATAGTTATGTTTCATATATTTCGGAAATTTATGAATACTCAATTATAAATATCTACAAGTGCCGTTTTTGATATTTTTTCTATTTCTTTTTTTTTTCTTCTTTCTTCTGATAGAGTGTTAATACATGAACATACTTATAAAATACAATTATTAAACATTATAAGTTTTTGAGGTTTTTCGGTAAAATTAAAAAATGCTTTTATTTCATTTTATAGTGGCATAAGAAAGGGGATGGTGGTGTCGAGGTCCGGGCCCCTAACTTCAAGCTCAAAATCAATTCATTAGCTCCTACAAAATATAAGTTCCTGTGGAATTAACTCCTATAGAGAAAATTAAAGTTTTTCTCTTTTGTTTAAGAGACGTTTTTCGCCATCTGTTGTTTTCTTTTTCCAGCTAGACTGGCAATTAGGAGTGCGCGGCTTCACTTTTCCAACTGTACCGTAATTTGATGTGAAAACCGACTTCTACAGTACACACATGCCATAAGGACCAGCTTAAAGGGAAGGCAACCATTCACTGCATATCAACACATTCACACAAAGGAAGGACAAGGGCAATAGAGAGAACTTACATCCATGCCCGAGCCGGGATTCGAACCCGGGACCTCCCCATCACGATCAGACTCATCTGACCACTAGACAGGGCGTGCGGCTTTTTTGCCATCTAAATCAATTTTATGTATATGTATGTCTGTGTAAACTTTAACTCAAATTATGACTACATCTATTTACATTTTCAAGTAGCCGATTTGCAGTTCTTGAATAAATATTCCCTGTCAGGAAAGGATTAAACATTTGAAGATTGAAATCTTTCAACTTTTAAATCCTTTCATGCAGCGAATATTCGTAAAATTCGTAAAAAATGTTTGGAATGACAAATTGGCTAATTAAATGAAAGAAAGAATAAATAATTCTTTGTAACATTTCATGTTCAAATGAGCCAATTTATTAATCTAAACCACTTTTTGAATTTTTTCGTTCAATCCTCAAACGGTGTGCATGTGTAAGCTTTTTCCTTATTTATTTTTTGAAAAATAGTGAAGTAGTGACTACATTTCAAAAGTAGTTTGTAGTCGCTACATTTTGAAAAAAGTAGTTGTAGTTGTAGTTAACTATATTTATAATAAAGTAGTTGTAGTTCGCTACAAAAAAAATATAGTTTTTCCAACCACTGGTCTAAGTTGACCGCTATTTTTAGGCACAGAATTACATCTATAACATATAATTCAACCTCTATAAACTGACCACCTGTTTAAGTTGACCACTAATAAAGTAGTGCACCGCAAATGGTCAACTAACACAGGTTTCACTGTACTCTAATTGGTACTTAAATTGGTTAAAAGCGCTTGAAATGTGAAATATTTAGTGCAGAATAGTTAAGTAGAAGCAAATGAAGTATACACACAAATTCTAATTCGGTTAATTTAATGTTCTACTTTTTCTTGATGCTATGGCAGAGATCAACGTATGCTGTGCAACACTTTTCATCTATGCAACACTTTTGTTGCATAGCCGAAAAATGTTGCATAGCATACGTTGTTCGGCTATGCAACACTTTTCACTGCTAACTGCTAAGGAGAAAATTACTGCTAAGAAAGAAATACTTTTGTGCTACAAAAGTAATGTACGAAATACCAACTTTCAAAGCACAAATCTGAAAAGAATTGCAAACACGTGTTTCGGGGTTTCAAGAAACTTATTTTTCAATGTGGTAAGCCGTAAAATTTTGGATGTGAAACATCCAACACGTTTTTATTGTAAAACTTTAATGTAAAATTATAACTTAAAAAAAAAAAAGAAAAAAATGATTAATAAACTATAGAGCATATAAAATCTTCTTAAAAAGATTTGAAGCTTATCTGCCAGTTTTAATTGTGAAAACATTGTAAAGGGCAAATACAATTGTTTCATTAAAAAATACCCATTAATGTCCATCGTATTCATTCATTAATTTATTTTTTAAAACCCACGTATACTCCTCCCTCCTGCAACGATTATTTTCATGATCAGGAGTGAGGAATTTTTATAAATCTTAACAGCCAAAAATATTTTTAACCAGCCAATATTATGCGATTTGTAATTTGTATGTGTTACAGTTAAAGTATATAATGCAGTTATTTTGTAGAATACCTAGTTGTTCCATGAAATAACTGATCGTGTCCGTTAAAGTGTGTAATATGTTATTAATTTGACACTTTAACTAGTTATTCTATGAAATAGCTAGGTATACTATAAATTAACTAATGAGAGACAGTTAAAGTGTAAAATAAACAATTTATCGAAAATGAAATAACTATATAGGTATTCTATAAATAAACTAATGATAGACAATTAAAATGAAAAAAAAAAGCAATTTATCTATTTTATGCAGCATATAAATGGTATTTATGGCAACGTACCATTAAATCATTTGTTCCAACAAGGATTACTAAAATTACACTTGTAGTTACAAAGAACATTATTTCTAAAACAAAAACATTTTTTGTTGACACACTGGGTTTTGGAATAGTTCATAAATGCAGTAGGGGTGGAAGGTAAATGTATTTGTCGTGCAAGATATATGATCTAGATTATTATACACTTTAACGGGCTACAGATTGTTGTTCTATGAAATAACTAAACCATGAAATACAAGAGAGTTTTACACTTTAACGGACATGATCAGTTATTCCATGAAATAACTAGGTATTCTATAAAATAACGGATTTCATACTTTAACGGTAACATATGTACAAAATATAGACTGATTAATATAGGAGGCACGCGCCAAACGAGAAAAAAAAAAACAAAAAAAAAAAAACATGGCCTCTGGCGGGTCAATCATGCAATTCCACATCCCTGTTCATTGTGACCAATTTTTCCTGAGTTAAATAATTGAATAATAATTACGCAGAAGATGCACTGGAACGTGCTTAATTACATCAACACAAATAATTTCGAAGAAAAAAATGCAAAATATATTGTCTTAAAAAAAAAAAAAAACCTGTATTCACGAGATGTTTTTGAACCACTTCTGTAAACATATTTCCACCAGTGGCACCTATTTTTGCGCAGTTCCGGAAAAGCAACAATATTTTATCGTTGGAAGAAAAATATACTCAACGTTTGTTTACTTTTTTCTGTCACCCAAAATTCTACCCCCAATCTTCTCCAACGATTCATCTATATCCCATAAGTAACACATGAATGTTTCTACCTTCATTTCCATACGTTAATAACTCTTTCAAGCCACTAAACTACCTTGACCTTGGATGCAGTCTAGTAAACAATAGTAATTTTCCGAGTTACGCGGAAACGTGCAAGTTAGGCTTAATGAGTTTTCAAAATGACACACAACATTAGTATTCTAAAGTTGACGCCTTTTTGTACGCGTATTTATTTACTGCGTGCTTTAAGCAGGATGTTTTTCTTTCTCTCCCCATCTCTCTTCAGAGTTG